>NW_026734340.1:343500-687000 GCF_949786415.1 Peromyscus eremicus | reverse complement strand
CTCACTGTTTGGACCCCATAGGAAACACAGTAGAGTAGGCGAGTGGTCTTTTCTCTAAAGCAGAGTGTTTTTCTTGTAAGGTGAGCTCGCGTTTGTTTCCCAGTCCTAAATGGATTTGGGTCACATGCAGTTTTTGGTCCTACGAGCAAGAGTTGTTTTCTGGTAAGAAGAGTCACTATTGCGCTCCAAATGCCATACACAGTGCAAATAGTACTCGCGTCTGTTCCCTTCAAGTACAGTGTATTGGACTGATTAGGAGCTACTGTTCTTGTCAGTTTCCTCAGCAGAGTTGAACTAGATATGGACCGTGTGTGTAGGAAGCACAGTTCTTTTGTTCTGAGCAAGCTCACTGTTCAGACCCCATAGGAAGCACAGTAGAATAGAAGAGTGCTCTTTTCTCAAAAGCAAAGTGTGTTTCTTGTAAGGCGAGCTAGCGTTTGTTTCCCAGTGCTAAATGGAGTTGAATCACATACAGTTTCTGGTCCTACGAGCAAGAGTTATTTTATGGTAAGAAGAGTCACTATTGCGCTGCCATTGCCATACACAGGACAAATAGCACTGGCGTCTGTTCCCAGAAAGTACAGTGTATTGGACTGAAGAGGATCTACTGTTCTTGTCAGGTTCCTAAGCAGAATTGAAATAGATATGGCCGTGTGTGTAGGAAGCACAGTTCTTTTTTTCTGAGCAAACTCACTGTTCGGACCCCATAGGAAACACAGTAGAGTAGAAGAGTGCTCTTTTCTCAAAAGCAGAGTGTATTTCTTGTAAGGCGAGCTACCGTTTGTTTCCCATTCCTAAATGGAGTTGAATCACATGCAGTTTCTGGTACTACGAGCAAGAGTTGTTTTCTGGTAAGAAGAGTCACTATTGCGCTGCCATTGCCATACACATACACAGGACAAATAGCACTGGCGTCTGATCGCAGCAAGTACAGTGTATTGGATTGAAGAGGATCTACTGTTCTTGTCAGGTTCCTAAGCAGAATTGAACTAGATATGGCCGTGTGTGTAGGAAGCACAGTTCTTTTCTTCTGAACAAGCTCACTGTTCGGACCCCATAGGAAACACAGTAGAGTAGAAGAGTAATCTTTTCTCAAAAGTAGTGTGTTTTTTGTAAGGCAAGCTAGCGTTTGTTTCCCAGTCCTAAATGGAGTTGAATCACATGCAGTTTCAGGTCCTACGAGCAAGAGATGTTTTCTGGTAAGGAAAGTCACTATTGCGCTCTTATTGCCATACACAGTGCAAATAGCACTCGCGTCTGTTCCCAGGAATTACAGTGTATCGGACTGACGAGGAGCTACTGTTCTTGTCAGTTTCCTAAGCAGAGTTGAACTAGATATGTTCCGTGTTTGTAGGAAGCACAGTTCTTTTGTTCTGAGCAAGCTCACTGTTTGGACCCCATATTAAACACAGTAGAGTAGAAGAGTGCTCTTTTCTCTAAAGCAGAGTGTGTTTCTTGTAAGGCGAGCTAGCGTTTGTTTCCCAGTCCTAAATGGAGTGGAATCACATGCAGTTTCTGGTCCTACGAGCAAGAGTTGTTTTCTGGTAAGAAGAGTCACTATTGCGCTGCCATTGCCATACACAGGACCAATAGCACATGCATCTGTTCCCAGCAAGTACAGTGTATTTGACTGAATAGGATCTACTGTTCTTGTCAGGTTCCTAAGCAGAATTGAACTAGATATGGACGGGTGTGTAGGAAGCACAGTTCTTTTGTTCTGAGCAAGCTCACTGTTCTGGCCCTATAGGAAACACAGTAGAGTAGAAGAGTGCTCTTTTCTCTAAAGCAGAGTGTGTTTCTTGTAAGGCGAGCTAGCGTTTGTTTCCCAGTCCTAAATGGAGTGGAATCACATGCAGTTTCTGGTCCTACGAGCAAGAGTTGTTTTCTGGTAAGGAAAGTCACTGTTGCGCTCCCATTGCCATACACAGTGCAAATAGCACTCCCGTCTGTTCCCAGCAATTACAGTGTATTGGACTGAAGAGGAGCTACTGTTCTTCTCAGTTTCCTAAGCAGAGTTGAACTAGATAAGGCCCGTGTGTCTAGGAAGCACAGTTCATTTGATCTGAGCAAGCTCACTGTTCTGGCCCTATAGGAAACACAGTAGAGTAGAAGAGTGGTCTTTTCGCAAAAGCAGAATGTGTTTTTGTAAGGCGAGCTAGCATTTGTTTCCCAGTCCTAAATGGCGTTGAATCACATGCAGTTTGTGGTCCTACGAGCAAGAGTTGTTTTCTGGTAAGGAAAGTCACTATTGCGTTCTCATTGCCATACACAGTGCAAATAGCACTCGCGTCTGTTCCCAGCAAGTACAGTGTATTGGACTGAAGAGGAGCTACTGTTCTTGTCAGTTTCTTAAGCAGAGTTGAACTACATATGGTCCGTGTGTGTAGGAAGCACAGTTCTTTTGTTCTGAGCAAGCTCACTGTGGGGACCGCATAGGAAAAACAGTAGAGTAGAAGAGTGCTCTTTTCTCTAAAGCAGAGTGTGTTTCTTGTAAGGCAAGCTAGCTTTTGTTTCCCAGTCCTAAATGGAGTTGAATCCCATGCAGTTTCTGGTCCTAAGAGCAAGAGTTGTTTTCTGGTAAGGAAAGTCACTATTGTGCTCCCATTGCCATACACAGTGCAAATAGAACTCGCGTCTGTTCCCAGCAAGTACAGTGTATTGGAGTGAAGAGGAGCTACTGTTCTTCTCAGTTTCCTAAGCAGAGTTGAACTAGATATGTCCCGTGTGTCTAGGAAGCACAGTTATTATGTTCTGAGCAAGCTCAATGTTCTGGCCCTATAGGAAACACAGTAGAGTAGAAGAGTGCTCTTTTCTCTAAAGCAGAGTGTGTTTCTTGTAAGGCGAGCTCGCGTTTGTTTCCCAGTCCTAAATGGAGTTGAGTCACAGGCAGTTTTTAGTACTACCAGCAAGAGTTGTTTTCTGGTAAGGAAAGTCACTATTGCGCTCCCATTGCCATACACAGTACAAATAGCACTCGCGTCTGTTCCCAGGAATTACAGTGTATCGGACTGAAGAGGAGCTACTGTTCTTGTCAGTTTCCTAAGCAGAGATGAACTAGATATGGCCCGTGTGTAGGAAGCACAGTTCTTATGTTCTGAGCAAGCTCACTGTTCTGGCCCTGTAGGAAACACAGTAGAGTAGATGAGTGCTCATTTATCTAAAGCAAAGTGTGTTTCTTGTAAGGCGAGCTAGCGTTTGTTTCCTAGTCCTAAATGGAGTTGAATCACATGCAGTTTCTGGTCCTACGAACAAGAGTTGTTTTCTGGTAAGGAAAGTCACATTGTGCTCCCATTGCCATACACAGTGCAAATAGCACTCGCGTCTGTTCCCAGCAAGTACAGTGTATTGAAGTGAAGAGAAGCTACTGTTCTCAGATTCCTAAGCAGAGTTGAACGAGATATGGCCCATGTGTCTAGGAAGCACATTTATTATGTTCTGAGCAAGCTCACTGTTTTTGGGCCCCATAGGAAACACAGTAGAGCAGAAGATTGCTCTTTCGTCTAAAGAAGAGTGTGTTTCTTGTAAGGCAAGCTAGCGTTTGAATCCCAGTCCTAAATGGAGTTGAATCACATGCAGTTTCTGGTCCTACGAACATGAGTTGTTTTATGGTAAGAATAGTCACTATTGCGCTCCCATTGCCATACACAGGACCAATAGCACATGCGTCTGTTCCAAGCAAGTACACTGTATTGGACTGAATAGGATCTACTGTTCTTGCCAGGTTCCTAAGCAGAATTGAACTAGATATGGCCGTGTGTGTAGGAAACACAGTTCTTTTGTTCTGAGCAAGCTCACTGTTCTGACCCCATAAGAAACATAGTAGAGTAGAAGAGTACTCTTTTCTCAAAAGCAGAGTGTGTTTCTTGTAAGGCGAGCTAGCGTTTGTTTCCCAGTCCTAAATGGAGTTGAATCACATGCAGTTTCTGGTCCTACGAGCAAGAGTTGTTTTCTGGTAAGGAAAGTCACTATTGCGCTTCCATTGCCATACACAGTACAAATAGCACTCGCGTCTGTTCCCAGGTATTACAGTGTATCGGACTGAAGAGCAGCTACTGTTCTTGTCAGTTTCCTAAGCAGAGTTGAACTAGATATGGCCCGTGTGTGTAGGAAGCACAGTTCTTATGTTCTGAGCAAGCTCACTGTTGTGGCCCTATAGGAAACACAGTAGAGTAGATGAGTGCTCTTTTATCTAAAGCAGAGTGTGTTTCTTGTAAGGCGAGCTAGCGTTTGTTTCCTAGTCCTAAATGGAGTTGAATCACATGCAGATTTTGTCCTACGAGGAAGAGTTGTTTTCTGGTAAGACAAGTCACTATTGTGCTCGAATTGCCATACACAGTGCAAATAGCACTCGCGGCTGTTCCCAGCAAGTACAGTGTATTGGAGTGAAGAGGAGCTACTGTTCTTGTCAGTTTCCTAAGCAGAGTTGAACTAGATATGGCCCGTGTGTCTAGGAAGCACAGTTATTATGTTCTGAGCAAGCACACTGTTCTGGCCCTATAGGAAACACAGTAGAGTAGAAGAGTGCTCATTTCTCTAAAGCAGAGTGTGTTTCTTGTAAGGCGAACTCGCGTTTGTTTCCCAGTCCTAAATGGAGTTGAATCACAGGCAGTTTTTGGTACTACGAGCAAGAGTTGTTTTCTGGTAAGAGGAGTCACTATTATGCTTCAAATGCCATACACAGTGCAAATAGCACTCGCGTCTGTTCCCAGCAAGTACAGTGTATTGGACTGAATAGGAGCTACTGTTCTTGTCAGTTTCCTAAGCAGAGTTGAACTAGATATGGCTCGTGTGTATGAAGCATATTTCTTTTGTTCTGAGCAAGCTCACTGTTCTGGCCCTATAGGAAACACAGTAGAGTAGAAGAGTGCTCTTTTCTCTAAAGCAGAGTGTGTTTCTTGTAAGGCGAGCTAGCGTTTGTTTCCCAGTCCTAAATGGAGTTGAATCACACGCAGTTTCTGGTCCTATGAGCAAGAGTTGTTTTATGGTAAGAAGAGTCACTATTGCGCTGCCATTGCCATACACAGGACAAATAGCACTGGCGTCTGTTCCCAGCAAGTACAGTGTATTGGACTGAAGAGGATCTACTGTTCTTTTCAGGATTTTAAGCAGAATTGAAATAGATATGGCCTTGTGTGTAGGAACCACAGTTCTTTTGTTCTGAGCAACCTCACTGTTCGGACCCCATAGGAAACACAGTAGAGTAGAAGAGTGCTCTTTTCTCAAAAGCAGAGTGTGTTTCTTGTAAGGCGAGCTAGCGTTTGTTTCCCATTCCTAAATGGAGTTGAATCACATGCAGTTTCTGGTCCTACGAGCAAGAGTTGTTTTCTGGTAAGGAAAGTCACTATAGCGCTCCCATTGCCATACACAGTGCAAATAGCACTCATGTCTGTTCCCAGCAAGTACAGTGTATCGGACTGAAGAGGAGGTACTGTTCTTGTCAGTTTCCTAAGCAGAGTTTAACTAGATATGTTCCGTGTGTGTAGGAAGCACAGTTCTTTTGTTCTGAGCAAGCTCACTGTTTGGACCCCATATTAAACACAGTAGAGTAGAAGAGTGCTCTTTTCTCTAAAGCAGAGTGTGTTTCTTTTAAGGCGAGCTAGCGTTTGTTTCCCAGTCCTAAATGGAGTGGAATCACATGCAGTTTATGGTCCTACGAGCAAGAGTTGTTTTCTGGTAAGAAGAGTCACTATTGCGCTGCCATTGCCATACACAGGACCAATAGCACATGCGTCTGTTCCCAGCAAGTACAGTGTATTGGACTGAATAGGATCTACTGTTCTTGTCAGGTTCCTAAGCAGAATTGAACTAGATATGGAAGGGTGTGTAGGAAGCACAGTTCTTTTGTTCTGAGAAAGCTCACTGTTCGGACCCCATAGGAAACACAGTAGAGTAGAAGAGTGCTCTTTTCTCAAAAGCAGAGTGTGTTTCTTGTAAGGCAAGCTAGCGTTTGTTTCCCAGTCCTAAATGGAGTTGAATCACATTCAGTTTCTGGTCCTACGAGCAAGAGTTGTTTTCTGGTAAGGAAAGTCACTATTGCGCTCCCATTGCCATACACAGTACAAATAGCACTCGCGTCTGTTCCCAGGAATTACAGTGTATCGGACTGAAGAGGAGCTACTGTTCTTGTCAGTTTCCTAAGCAGAGTTGAACTAGATATGGCCCGTGTGTGTAGGAAGCACAGTTCTTATGATCTGAGCAAGCTCACTGTTCTGGCCCTATAGGAAACACAGTAGAGTAGATGAGTGCTCTTTTATCTAAAGCAGATTGTGTTTCTTGTAAGGCGAGATAGCGTTTGTTTCCTAGTCCTAAATGGAGTTGAATCCCATGCAGTTTCTGGTCCTACGAACAAGAGTTGTTTTCTGGTAAGGAAAGTCACATTGTGCTCCCATTGCCATACACAGTGCAAATAGCACTGGCTTCTGTTCCGAGCAAGTACAGTGTATTGCAATGAATAGGTTCTACTGTTCTTGTCAGGTTCCTATGCAGAGTTGAACTAGATATTATCCCTGCGTGTAGGAAGCACAGTTCTTTTGTTCTGAGCAAGCTCACTGTTCGGACCCCATAGGAAACACAGTAGAATAGAAGAGTGCTCTTTTCTCAAAAGCAGAGTGTGTTTCTTGTAAGGCGAGCTAGCGTTTGTTTCCCAGTCCTAAATGGAGTTGAATCACATGCAGTTTCTGGTCCTACGAGCAAGAGTTGTTTTCTGGTAAGGAAAGTCACTGTTGCGCTCCCATTGCCATACACAGTGCAAATAGCACTCCCGTCTGTTCCCAGCAATTACAGTGTATTGGACTGAATAGGAGCTACTGTTCTTCTCAGTTTCCTAAGCAGAGTTGAACTAGATATGGCCCGTGTGTCTAGGAAGCACAGTTCATTTGATCTGAGCAAGCTCACTGTTCTGGCCCTATAGGAAACACAGTAGAGTAGAAGAGTGCTCTTTTCGCAAAAGCAGATTGTGTTTTTGTAAGGCGAGCTAGCATTTGTTTCCCAGTCCTAAATGGCGTTGAATCACATGCAGTTTGTGGTCCTACGAGCAAGAGTTGTTTTCTGGTAAGGAAAGTCACTATTGCGTTCTCATTGCCATACACAGTGCAAATAGCACTCGCGTCTGTTCCCAGCAAGTACAGTGTATTGGACTGAAGAGCAGCTACTGTTCTTGTCAGTTTCCTAAGCAGAGTTGAACTACATATGGTGTGTGTGTAGGAAGCACAGTTCTTTTGTTCTGAGCAAGCTCACTGTTTGGACACAGTAGGAAACACAGTAGAGTAGAAGAGTGCTCTTTTCTCAAAAGCAGAGTGTATTTCTTGTAAGGAGAGCTACCGTATGTTTCCCATTCCTAAATGGAGTTGAATCACATGCAGTTTCTGGTCCTATGAGCAAGAGTTGTTTTCTGTTAAGGAAAGTCACTATTGTGCTCCCATTGCCATACACAGTGCAAATAGCACTCACGTCTGTTCCCAGCAAGTACAATGTATTGGACTGAAGAGGAGCTACTGTTCTTGTCAGTTTCCTAAGCAGACTTGAACTACATATGGTCCGTGTGTGTAGGAAACACAGTTCTTTTGTTCTGAGCAAGCTCACTGTTTGGACCCCATAGGAAACACAGTAGAGTAGAAGAGTGCTCTTTTCTCTAAAGCAGAGTGTGTTTCTTGTAAGGCGAGCTAGCGTTTGTATCCCAGTCCTAAATGGAGTTGAATCACATGCAGTTTCTGGTCCTATGAGCATGAGTTGTTTTATGGTAAGAATAGTCACTATTGCACTTCCATTGCCATACACAGGACCAATAGCACATGCGTCTGTTCCCAGCAAGTACAGTGTATTGGACTGAATAGGATCTACTGTTCTTGTCAGGTTCCTAAGCAGAATTGAACTAGATATGGCCGTGTGTGTAGGAAGCACAGTTCTTTTTTTCTGAGCAAGCTCACTCTTCGGACCCCATAGGAAACACAGTAGAGGAGAAGAGTGCTCTTTTCTCAAAAGCAGAGTGTTTTTTTTGTAAGGCAAGCTAGCGTTTGTTTCCCAGTCCTAAATGGAGTTGAATCACATGCAGTCTCAGGTCCTACGAGCAAGAGATGTTTTCTGGTAAGGAAAGTCACTATTGCGCTCTTATTGCCATACACAGTGCAAACAGCACTCGCGTCTGTTCCCAGAAATTACAGTGTATCGGACTGAAGAGGAGCTACTGTTCTTGTCAGTTTCCTAAGCAGAGTTGAACTAGGTATGGTCCATGTGTGTAGGAAGCACAGTTCTTTTGTTCTGATCAAGCTCACTGTTCGGACCCCATAGGAAACACAGTAGAATAGAAGAGTGCTCTTTTCTCAAAAGCAGAGTGTGTTTCTGTAAGGCGAGCTAGCGTTTGTTTCCCAGTCCTAAATGGAGTTGAATCACATGCAGTTTCTGCTCCTACGAGCAAGAGTTGTTTTCTGGTAAGGAAAGTCACTATTGTGCTCCCATTGTCATACACAGTGCAAATTGCACTTCCGTCTGTTGCCAGAAATTACAGTGTATTGGACTGAAGAGGAGCTACTGTTCTTGTCAGTTTCCTAAGCAGAGTAGAACTAGATATGGCCCGTGTGTCTAGGAAGCACAGTTCATTTGATCTGAGCAAGCTCACTGTTCTGGCCCTATAGGAAACACAGTAGAGTAGAAGAGTGCTCTTTTCGCAAAAGCAGAGTGTGTTTTTGTAAGGCGAGCTAGCATTTGTTTCCCAGTCCTAAATGGCGTTGAATCACATGCAGTTTGTGGTCCTACGAGCAAGAATTGTTTTCTGGTAAGGAAAGTCACTATTGCGTTCTCATTGCCATACACAGTGCAAATAGCACTCGCGTCTGTTCCCAGCAAGTACAGTGTATTGGACTGAAGAGGAGCTACTGTTCTTGTCAGTTTCCTAAGCAGAGTTGAACTAGATATGTCCCGTGTGTCTAGGAAGCACAGTTATTATGTTCTGAGCAAGCTCAATGTTCTGGCCCTATAGGAAACACAGTAGAGTAGAAGAGTGCTCTTTTCTCTAAAGCAGAGTGTGTTTCTTGTAAGGCGAGCTCACGTTTGTTTCCCAGTCCTAAATGGAGTTGAGTCACAGGCAGTTTTTGGTACTACCAGCCAGAGTTGTTTTCTGGTAAGAAGAGTCACTATTGTGCTCCAAATGCAATACACAGTGCAAATAGCACTCGCGTCTGTTCCCAGCAAGTACAGTGTATTGGATTGTATAGGAGCTACTGTTCTTGTCAGTTTCCTAAGCAGAGTTGAACTAGATGGCCCGTGTGTAGGAAGCACAGTTTTTTTGTTCTGAGCAAGCTCACTGTTCTGGCCCTCTAGGAAACACAGTAGAGTAGAAGAGTGCTCTTTTCTCAAAAGCAGAGTGTGTTTCTTGTAAGGCGAGCTAGCGTTTGTTTCCCAGTGCTAAATGGAGTTGAATCACATGCAGTTTCTGGTCCTACGAGCAAGAGTTGTTTTATGGTAAGAAGAGTCACTATTGCGCTGCCATTGCCATACACAGGACAAATAGCACTGGCGTCTGTTCCCAGAAAGTACAGTGTATTGGACTGAAGAGGATCTACTGTTCTTGTGAGGTTCCTAAGCAGAATTGAAATAGATATGGCCGTGTGTGTAGGAAGCACAGTTCTTTTGTTCTGAGCAAGCTCACTGTTCGGACCCCATAGGAAACACAGTAGAGTAGAAGAGTGCTCTTTTCTCAAAAGCAGAGTGTATTTCTTGTAAGGCGAGCTACCGTTTGTTTCCCATTCCTAAATGGAGTTGAATCACATGCAGTTTCTGGTCCTATGAGCAAGAGTTGTTTTCTGTTAAGGAAAGTCACTATTGTGCTCCCATTGCCATACACAGTGCAAATAGCACTCACTTCTGTTCCCAGCAAGTACAGTGTATTGGACTGAAGAGGAGCTACTGCTCTTGTCAACTTCCTAAGCAGAGTTGAACTAGATATGGCCCGTGTGTGTAGGAAGCACAGTTCTTATGTTCTGAGCAAGCTCACTGTTGTGGCCCTATAGGAAACACAGTAGAGTAGATGAGTGCTCTTTTATCTAAAGCAGAGTGTGTTTCTTGTAAGGCGAGCTAGCGTTTGTTTCCTAGTCCTAAATGGAGTTGAATCACATGCAGATTTTGTCCTACGAGGAAGAGTTGTTTTCTGGTAAGACAAGTCACTATTGTGCTCGAATTGCCATACACAGTGCAAATAGCACTCGCGGCTGTTCCCAGCAAGTACAGTGTATTGGAGTGAAGAGGAGCTACTGTTCTTCTCAGTTTCCTAAGCAGAGTTGAACTAGATATAGCCCGTGTGTCTAGGAAGCACAGTTATTATGTTCTGAGCAAGCACACTGTTCTGGCCCTATAGGAAACACAGTAGAGTAGAAGAGTGCTCATTTCTCTAAAGCAGAGTGTGTTTCTTGTAAGGCGAACTCGCGTTTGTTTCCCAGTCCTAAATGGAGTTGAATCACAGGCAGTTTTTGGTACTACGAGCAAGAGTTGTTTTCTGGTAAGAGGAGTCACTATTATGCTTCAAATGCCATACACAGTGCAAATAGCACTCGCGTCTGTTCCCAGCAAGTACAGTGTATTGGACTGAATAGGAGCTACTGTTCTTGTCAGTTTCCTAAGCAGAGTTGAACTAGATATGGCTCGTGTGTATGAAGCATATTTCTTTTGTTCTGAGCAAGCTCACTGTTCTGGCCCTATAGGAAACACAGTAGAGTAGAAGAGTGCTCTTTTCTCTAAAGCAGAGTGTGTTTCTTGTAAGGCGAGCTAGCGTTTGTTTCCCAGTCCTAAATGGAGTTGAATCACACGCAGTTTCTGGTCCTATGAGCAAGAGTTGTTTTATGGTAAGAAGAGTCACTATTGCGCTGCCATTGCCATACACAGGACAAATAGCACTGGCGTCTGTTCCCAGCAAGTACAGTGTATTGGACTGAAGAGGATCTACTGTTCTTTTCAGGATTTTAAGCAGAATTGAAATAGATATGGCCTTGTGTGTAGGAACCACAGTTCTTTTGTTCTGAGCAACCTCACTGTTCGGACCCCATAGGAAACACAGTAGAGTAGAAGAGTGCTCTTTTCTCAAAAGCAGAGTGTGTTTCTTGTAAGGCGAGCTACCGTTTGTTTCCCATTCCTAAATGGAGTTGAATCACATGCAGTTTCTGGTCCTACGAGCAAGAGTTGTTTTCTGGTAAGGAAAGTCACTATAGCGCTCCCATTGCCATACACAGTGCAAATAGCACTCATGTCTGTTCCCAGCAAGTACAGTGTATCGGACTGAAGAGGAGGTACTGTTCTTGTCAGTTTCCTAAGCAGAGTTTAACTAGATATGTTCCGTGTGTGTAGGAAGCACAGTTCTTTTGTTCTGAGCAAGCTCACTGTTTGGACCCCATATTAAACACAGTAGAGTAGAAGAGTGCTCTTTTCTCTAAAGCAGAGTGTGTTTCTTTTAAGGCGAGCTAGCGTTTGTTTCCCAGTCCTAAATGGAGTGGAATCACATGCAGTTTATGGTCCTACGAGCAAGAGTTGTTTTCTGGTAAGAAGAGTCACTATTGCGCTGCCATTGCCATACACAGGACCAATAGCACATGCGTCTGTTCCCAGCAAGTACAGTGTATTGGACTGAATAGGATCTACTGTTCTTGTCAGGTTCCTAAGCAGAATTGAACTAGATATGGAAGGGTGTGTAGGAAGCACAGTTCTTTTGTTCTGAGAAAGCTCACTGTTCGGACCCCATAGGAAACACAGTAGAGTAGAAGAGTGCTCTTTTCTCAAAAGCAGAGTGTGTTTCTTGTAAGGCAAGCTAGCGTTTGTTTCCCAGTCCTAAATGGAGTTGAATCACATTCAGTTTCTGGTCCTACGAGCAAGAGTTGTTTTCTGGTAAGGAAAGTCACTATTGCGCTCCCATTGCCATACACAGTACAAATAGCACTCGCGTCTGTTCCCAGGAATTACAGTGTATCGGACTGAAGAGGAGCTACTGTTCTTGTCAGTTTCCTAAGCAGAGTTGAACTAGATATGGCCCGTGTGTGTAGGAAGCACAGTTCTTATGATCTGAGCAAGCTCACTGTTCTGGCCCTATAGGAAACACAGTAGAGTAGATGAGTGCTCTTTTATCTAAAGCAGATTGTGTTTCTTGTAAGGCGAGATAGCGTTTGTTTCCTAGTCCTAAATGGAGTTGAATCCCATGCAGTTTCTGGTCCTACGAACAAGAGTTGTTTTCTGGTAAGGAAAGTCACATTGTGCTCCCATTGCCATACACAGTGCAAATAGCACTGGCTTCTGTTCCGAGCAAGTACAGTGTATTGCAATGAATAGGTTCTACTGTTCTTGTCAGGTTCCTATGCAGAGTTGAACTAGATATTATCCCTGCGTGTAGGAAGCACAGTTCTTTTGTTCTGAGCAAGCTCACTGTTCGGACCCCATAGGAAACACAGTAGAATAGAAGAGTGCTCTTTTCTCAAAAGCAGAGTGTGTTTCTTGTAAGGCGAGCTAGCGTTTGTTTCCCAGTCCTAAATGGAGTTGAATCACATGCAGTTTCTGGTCCTACGAGCAAGAGTTGTTTTCTGGTAAGGAAAGTCACTGTTGCGCTCCCATTGCCATACACAGTGCAAATAGCACTCCCGTCTGTTCCCAGCAATTACAGTGTATTGGACTGAATAGGAGCTACTGTTCTTCTCAGTTTCCTAAGCAGAGTTGAACTAGATATGGCCCGTGTGTCTAGGAAGCACAGTTCATTTGATCTGAGCAAGCTCACTGTTCTGGCCCTATAGGAAACACAGTAGAGTAGAAGAGTGCTCTTTTCGCAAAAGCAGATTGTGTTTTTGTAAGGCGAGCTAGCATTTGTTTCCCAGTCCTAAATGGCGTTGAATCACATGCAGTTTGTGGTCCTACGAGCAAGAGTTGTTTTCTGGTAAGGAAAGTCACTATTGCGTTCTCATTGCCATACACAGTGCAAATAGCACTCGCGTCTGTTCCCAGCAAGTACAGTGTATTGGACTGAAGAGCAGCTACTGTTCTTGTCAGTTTCCTAAGCAGAGTTGAACTACATATGGTGTGTGTGTAGGAAGCACAGTTCTTTTGTTCTGAGCAAGCTCACTGTTTGGACACAGTAGGAAACACAGTAGAGTAGAAGAGTGCTCTTTTCTCAAAAGCAGAGTGTATTTCTTGTAAGGAGAGCTACCGTATGTTTCCCATTCCTAAATGGAGTTGAATCACATGCAGTTTCTGGTCCTATGAGCAAGAGTTGTTTTCTGTTAAGGAAAGTCACTATTGTGCTCCCATTGCCATACACAGTGCAAATAGCACTCACGTCTGTTCCCAGCAAGTACAATGTATTGGACTGAAGAGGAGCTACTGTTCTTGTCAGTTTCCTAACAGACTTGAACTACATATGGTCCGTGTGTGTAGGAAACACAGTTCTTTTGTTCTGAGCAAGCTCACTGTTTGGACCCCATAGGAAACACAGTAGAGTAGAAGAGTGCTCTTTTCTCTAAAGCAGAGTGTGTTTCTTGTAAGGCGAGCTAGCGTTTGTATCCCAGTCCTAAATGGAGTTGAATCACATGCAGTTTCTGGTCCTATGAGCATGAGTTGTTTTATGGTAAGAATAGTCACTATTGCACTTCCATTGCCATACACAGGACCAATAGCACATGCGTCTGTTCCCAGCAAGTACAGTGTATTGGACTGAATAGGATCTACTGTTCTTGTCAGGTTCCTAAGCAGAATTGAACTAGATATGGCCGTGTGTGTAGGAAGCACAGTTCTTTTTTTCTGAGCAAGCTCACTCTTCGGACCCCATAGGAAACACAGTAGAGGAGAAGAGTGCTCTTTTCTCAAAAGCAGAGTGTTTTTTTTGTAAGGCAAGCTAGCGTTTGTTTCCCAGTCCTAAATGGAGTTGAATCACATGCAGTCTCAGGTCCTACGAGCAAGAGATGTTTTCTGGTAAGGAAAGTCACTATTGCGCTCTTATTGCCATACACAGTGCAAACAGCACTCGCGTCTGTTCCCAGAAATTACAGTGTATCGGACTGAAGAGGAGCTACTGTTCTTGTCAGTTTCCTAAGCAGAGTTGAACTAGGTATGGTCCATGTGTGTAGGAAGCACAGTTCTTTTGTTCTGATCAAGCTCACTGTTCGGACCCCATAGGAAACACAGTAGAATAGAAGAGTGCTCTTTTCTCAAAAGCAGAGTGTGTTTCTGTAAGGCGAGCTAGCGTTTGTTTCCCAGTCCTAAATGGAGTTGAATCACATGCAGTTTCTGCTCCTACGAGCAAGAGTTGTTTTCTGGTAAGGAAAGTCACTATTGTGCTCCCATTGTCATACACAGTGCAAATTGCACTTCCGTCTGTTGCCAGAAATTACAGTGTATTGGACTGAAGAGGAGCTACTGTTCTTGTCAGTTTCCTAAGCAGAGTAGAACTAGATATGGCCCGTGTGTCTAGGAAGCACAGTTCATTTGATCTGAGCAAGCTCACTGTTCTGGCCCTATAGGAAACACAGTAGAGTAGAAGAGTGCTCTTTTCGCAAAAGCAGAGTGTGTTTTTGTAAGGCGAGCTAGCATTTGTTTCCCAGTCCTAAATGGCGTTGAATCACATGCAGTTTGTGGTCCTACGAGCAAGAATTGTTTTCTGGTAAGGAAAGTCACTATTGCGTTCTCATTGCCATACACAGTGCAAATAGCACTCGCGTCTGTTCCCAGCAAGTACAGTGTATTGGACTGAAGAGGAGCTACTGTTCTTGTCAGTTTCCTAAGCAGAGTTGAACTAGATATGTCCCGTGTGTCTAGGAAGCACAGTTATTATGTTCTGAGCAAGCTCAATGTTCTGGCCCTATAGGAAACACAGTAGAGTAGAAGAGTGCTCTTTTCTCTAAAGCAGAGTGTGTTTCTTGTAAGGCGAGCTCACGTTTGTTTCCCAGTCCTAAATGGAGTTGAGTCACAGGCAGTTTTTGGTACTACCAGCCAGAGTTGTTTTCTGGTAAGAAGAGTCACTATTGTGCTCCAAATGCAATACACAGTGCAAATAGCACTCGCGTCTGTTCCCAGCAAGTACAGTGTATTGGATTGTATAGGAGCTACTGTTCTTGTCAGTTTCCTAAGCAGAGTTGAACTAGATGGCCCGTGTGTAGGAAGCACAGTTTTTTTGTTCTGAGCAAGCTCACTGTTCTGGCCCTCTAGGAAACACAGTAGAGTAGAAGAGTGCTCTTTTCTCAAAAGCAGAGTGTGTTTCTTGTAAGGCGAGCTAGCGTTTGTTTCCCAGTGCTAAATGGAGTTGAATCACATGCAGTTTCTGGTCCTACGAGCAAGAGTTGTTTTATGGTAAGAAGAGTCACTATTGCGCTGCCATTGCCATACACAGGACAAATAGCACTGGCGTCTGTTCCCAGAAAGTACAGTGTATTGGACTGAAGAGGATCTACTGTTCTTGTGAGGTTCCTAAGCAGAATTGAAATAGATATGGCCGTGTGTGTAGGAAGCACAGTTCTTTTGTTCTGAGCAAGCTCACTGTTCGGACCCCATAGGAAACACAGTAGAGTAGAAGAGTGCTCTTTTCTCAAAAGCAGAGTGTATTTCTTGTAAGGCGAGCTACCGTTTGTTTCCCATTCCTAAATGGAGTTGAATCACATGCAGTTTCTGGTCCTATGAGCAAGAGTTGTTTTCTGTTAAGGAAAGTCACTATTGTGCTCCCATTGCCATACACAGTGCAAATAGCACTCACTTCTGTTCCCAGCAAGTACAGTGTATTGGACTGAAGAGGAGCTACTGCTCTTGTCAACTTCCTAAGCAGAGTTGAACTAGATATGGTCCGTGTTTGTAGGAAGCACAGTTCTTTTGTTCTGAGCAAGCTCACTGTTCGGACCCCATAGGAAACACAGTAGAGTAGAAGAGTGCTCCTTTCTCAAAAGCAGAGTGTGTTTGTTGTAAGGCGAGCTAGCGTTTGTTTCCCAGTCCTAAATGGAGTTGAATCACATGCAGTTTCTGGTCCTACGAGCAAGAGTTGTTTTCTGGTAAGGAAAGTCACTATTGTGCTCCCATTGCCATACACAGTGCAAATAGCACTCGCGTCTGTTCCCAGCAAGTACAGTGTATTGGAGTGAAAAGGAGCTACTGTTCTTGTCAGTTTCCTAAGCAGAGTTGAACTAGATATGGCCCGTGTGTCTAGGAAGCACAGTTATTATGTTCTGAGCAAGCTCACTGTTCTGGCCCTATAGGAAACACAGTAGAGTAGAAGAATGCTATTTTCTCTAAAGCAGAGCGTGTTTCATGTAATGCGAGCTAGCGTTTGTTTCCCAGTTATAAATAGTGTTGAATCACATGCAGTTTCTGGTCTTATGAGCAAGAGTTGTTTTCTGGTAAGGAAAGTCACTATATCGCTCCCATTGCCATACACAGTGCAAATAGCACTCCCGTCTGTTCCCAGCAAGTACAGTGTATTGGACTGAAGAGGAGCTACTATTCTTCTCAGTTTTCTAAGCAGAGTTGAACTAGATATGGCCCGTGTGTCTAGGAAGCACAGTTCATTTGTTCTGAGCAACCGCACTGTTCTGGCCCTATAGGAAACACAGTAGAGTAGAAGAGTGCTCTTTTCTCAAAAGCAGAGTGTGTTTCTTGTAAGGCGAGCTAGAGTTTGTTTCCCAGTCCTAAATGGAGTTGAGTCACATGCAGTTTTTTGTCTTACGAGGAAGAGTTGTTTTCTGGTAAGACAAGTCACTATTGTGCTCCAATTGCCATACACAGTGCAAATAGCACTCGAGTCTGTTCTCAGCAAGTACAGTGTATCGGACTGAAGAGGAGCTACTGTTCTTGTCAGTTTCCTAAGCAGAGTTGAAGTAGATATGGCCCGTGTGTGTAGGAAGCACAGTTATTATGTTCTGAGCAAGCTCACTGTTCTGGCCCAATAGGAAACACTGTAGAGTAGAAGAGTGCTCTTTTCTCTAAAGCAGAGTGTGTTTCTTGTAAGGCGTGCTCGCGTTTGTTTCCCAGTCATAAATGGAGTTGAATCACATGCAGTTTTTGGTCCTACGAGAAAGAGTTGTTTTCTGGTAAGAAGAGTCACTATTGTGCTCCAAATGCCATACACAGTGCAAATAGCACTCGCGTCTGTTCCCAGCAAGTACAGTTTATTGGACTGAATAGGAGCTATTGTTCTTGACAGTTTCCTAAGCAGAGTTTAACTAGATATGGTCCATGTGTGTAGGAAGCACAGTTCTTTTGTTCTGAGAAAGCTCACTGTTTGGACCCCATAGGAAACACAGTAGAGGAGAAGAGTGCTCTTTTCTCAAAAGGAGAGTGTGTTTCTTGTAAGGCGAGCTAGCGTTTGTTTCCTAGTCCTAAATGGCGTTGAATCACATGCACTTTGTGGCCCTACGAGCAAGAGTTGTTTTCTGGTAAGGAAAGTCACTATTGTGGTCTCATTGCCATACACAGTGCAAATAGCACTCGCGTCTGTTCCCAGCAAGTACAGTGTATTGGACAGAAGAGGAGCTACTGTTCTTGTCAGTTTCCTAAGCAGAGTTGAACTACATATGGTCCTTGTGTGTAGGACGCACAGTTCTTTTGTTCTTAGCAAGCTCACCGTTTGGACCCCATAGGAAACAAAGTAGAGTAGAAGAGTGCTCTTTTCTCAAAAGCAGAGTGTGTTTCTTGTAAGGCGAGCTAGCATTTGTTTCCCAGTCCTAAATGGCGTTGAATCACATGCAGTTTGTGGTCCTACGAGCAAGAATTGTTTTCTGGTAAGGAAAGTCACTATTGCGTTCTCATTGCCATACACAGTGCAAATAGCACTCGCGTCTGTTCCCAGCAAGTACAGTGTATTGGACTGAAGAGGAGCTACTGTTCTTGTCAGTTTCCTAAGCAGAGTTGAACTAGATATGTCCCGTGTGTCTAGGAAGCACAGTTATTATGTTCTGAGCAAGCTCAATGTTCTGGCCCTATAGGAAACACAGTAGAGTAGAAGAGTGCTCTTTTCTCTAAAGCAGAGTGTGTTTCTTGTAAGGCGAGCTCACGTTTGTTTCCCAGTCCTAAATGGAGTTGAGTCACAGGCAGTTTTTGGTACTACCAGCCAGAGTTGTTTTCTGGTAAGAAGAGTCACTATTGTGCTCCAAATGCAATACACAGTGCAAATAGCACTCGCGTCTGTTCCCAGCAAGTACAGTGTATTGGATTGTATAGGAGCTACTGTTCTTGTCAGTTTCCTAAGCAGAGTTGAACTAGATGGCCCGTGTGTAGGAAGCACAGTTTTTTTGTTCTGAGCAAGCTCACTGTTCTGGCCCTCTAGGAAACACAGTAGAGTAGAAGAGTGCTCTTTTCTCAAAAGCAGAGTGTGTTTCTTGTAAGGCGAGCTAGCGTTTGTTTCCCAGTGCTAAATGGAGTTGAATCACATGCAGTTTCTGGTCCTACGAGCAAGAGTTGTTTTATGGTAAGAAGAGTCACTATTGCGCTGCCATTGCCATACACAGGACAAATAGCACTGGCGTCTGTTCCCAGAAAGTACAGTGTATTGGACTGAAGAGGATCTACTGTTCTTGTGAGGTTCCTAAGCAGAATTGAAATAGATATGGCCGTGTGTGTAGGAAGCACAGTTCTTTTGTTCTGAGCAAGCTCACTGTTCGGACCCCATAGGAAACACAGTAGAGTAGAAGAGTGCTCTTTTCTCAAAAGCAGAGTGTATTTCTTGTAAGGCGAGCTACCGTTTGTTTCCCATTCCTAAATGGAGTTGAATCACATGCAGTTTCTGGTCCTATGAGCAAGAGTTGTTTTCTGTTAAGGAAAGTCACTATTGTGCTCCCATTGCCATACACAGTGCAAATAGCACTCACTTCTGTTCCCAGCAAGTACAGTGTATTGGACTGAAGAGGAGCTACTGCTCTTGTCAACTTCCTAAGCAGAGTTGAACTAGATATGGTCCGTGTTTGTAGGAAGCACAGTTCTTTTGTTCTGAGCAAGCTCACTGTTCGGACCCCATAGGAAACACAGTAGAGTAGAAGAGTGCTCCTTTCTCAAAAGCAGAGTGTGTTTGTTGTAAGGCGAGCTAGCGTTTGTTTCCCAGTCCTAAATGGAGTTGAATCACATGCAGTTTCTGGTCCTACGAGCAAGAGTTGTTTTCTGGTAAGGAAAGTCACTATTGTGCTCCCATTGCCATACACAGTGCAAATAGCACTCGCGTCTGTTCCCAGCAAGTACAGTGTATTGGAGTGAAAAGGAGCTACTGTTCTTGTCAGTTTCCTAAGCAGAGTTGAACTAGATATGGCCCGTGTGTCTAGGAAGCACAGTTATTATGTTCTGAGCAAGCTCACTGTTCTGGCCCTATAGGAAACACAGTAGAGTAGAAGAATGCTATTTTCTCTAAAGCAGAGCGTGTTTCATGTAATGCGAGCTAGCGTTTGTTTCCCAGTTATAAATAGTGTTGAATCACATGCAGTTTCTGGTCTTATGAGCAAGAGTTGTTTTCTGGTAAGGAAAGTCACTATATCGCTCCCATTGCCATACACAGTGCAAATAGCACTCCCGTCTGTTCCCAGCAAGTACAGTGTATTGGACTGAAGAGGAGCTACTATTCTTCTCAGTTTTCTAAGCAGAGTTGAACTAGATATGGCCCGTGTGTCTAGGAAGCACAGTTCATTTGTTCTGAGCAACCGCACTGTTCTGGCCCTATAGGAAACACAGTAGAGTAGAAGAGTGCTCTTTTCTCAAAAGCAGAGTGTGTTTCTTGTAAGGCGAGCTAGAGTTTGTTTCCCAGTCCTAAATGGAGTTGAGTCACATGCAGTTTTTTGTCTTACGAGGAAGAGTTGTTTTCTGGTAAGACAAGTCACTATTGTGCTCCAATTGCCATACACAGTGCAAATAGCACTCGAGTCTGTTCTCAGCAAGTACAGTGTATCGGACTGAAGAGGAGCTACTGTTCTTGTCAGTTTCCTAAGCAGAGTTGAAGTAGATATGGCCCGTGTGTGTAGGAAGCACAGTTATTATGTTCTGAGCAAGCTCACTGTTCTGGCCCAATAGGAAACACTGTAGAGTAGAAGAGTGCTCTTTTCTCTAAAGCAGAGTGTGTTTCTTGTAAGGCGTGCTCGCGTTTGTTTCCCAGTCATAAATGGAGTTGAATCACATGCAGTTTTTGGTCCTACGAGAAAGAGTTGTTTTCTGGTAAGAAGAGTCACTATTGTGCTCCAAATGCCATACACAGTGCAAATAGCACTCGCGTCTGTTCCCAGCAAGTACAGTTTATTGGACTGAATAGGAGCTATTGTTCTTGACAGTTTCCTAAGCAGAGTTTAACTAGATATGGTCCATGTGTGTAGGAAGCACAGTTCTTTTGTTCTGAGAAAGCTCACTGTTTGGACCCCATAGGAAACACAGTAGAGGAGAAGAGTGCTCTTTTCTCAAAAGGAGAGTGTGTTTCTTGTAAGGCGAGCTAGCGTTTGTTTCCTAGTCCTAAATGGCGTTGAATCACATGCACTTTGTGGCCCTACGAGCAAGAGTTGTTTTCTGGTAAGGAAAGTCACTATTGTGGTCTCATTGCCATACACAGTGCAAATAGCACTCGCGTCTGTTCCCAGCAAGTACAGTGTATTGGACAGAAGAGGAGCTACTGTTCTTGTCAGTTTCCTAAGCAGAGTTGAACTACATATGGTCCTTGTGTGTAGGACGCACAGTTCTTTTGTTCTTAGCAAGCTCACCGTTTGGACCCCATAGGAAACAAAGTAGAGTAGAAGAGTGCTCTTTTCTCAAAAGCAGATTGTGTTTTTGTAAGGCGAGCTAGCATTTGTTTCCCAGTCCTAAATGGCGTTGAATCACATGCAGTTTGTGGTCCTACGAGCAAGATTTGTTTTCTGGTAAGGAAAGTCACTATTGCGTTCTCATTGCCATACACAGTGCAAATAGCACTCGCGTCTGTTCCCAGCAAGTACAGTGTATTGGACTGAAGAGCAGCTACTGTTCTTGTCAGTTTCCTAAGCAGAGTTGAACTACATATGGTCCGTGTGTGTAGGAAGCACAGTTCTTTTGTTCTGAGCAAGCTCACTGTTTGGACCCAATAGGAAACACAGTAGAGTAGAAGAGTGCTCTTTTCTCAAAAGCAGAGTGTATTTCTTGTAAGGAGAGCGACCGTTTGTTTCCTAGTCCTAAATGGAGTTGAATCACATGCAGTTTCTGGTCCTACGAGCAAGAGTTTTTTTCTGGTAAGGAAAGTCACTATTGCGCTTCCATTGCCATACACAGTACAAATAGCACTCGCGTCTGTTCCCAGGTATTACAGTGTATCGGACTGAAGAGCAGCTACTGTTCTTGTCAGTTTCCTAAGCAGAGTTGAACTAGATATGGCCCGTGTGTGTAGGAAGCACAGTTCTTATGTTCTGAGCAAGCTCACTGTTCTGGCCCTCTAGGAAACACAGTAGAGTAGATGAGTGCTCTTTTATCTAAAGCAGAGTGTGTTTCTTGTAAGGCGAGCTAGCGTTTGTTTCCTAGTCCTAAATGGAGTTGAATCACATGCAGATTTTGTCCTACGAGGAAGAGTTGTTTTCTGGTAAGACAAGTCACTATTGTGCTCCAATTGCCATACACAGTGCAAATAGCACTCGCGGCTGTTCCCAGCAAGTACAGTGTATTGGAGTGAAGAGGAGCTACTGTTCTTGTCAGTTTCCTAAGCAGAGTTGAACTAGATATGGCCCGTGTGTCTAGGAAGCACAGTTATTATGTTCTGAGCAAGCTCACTGTTCTGACCCTATAGGAAACACAGTAGAGTAGAAGAGTGCTCATTTCTTTAAAGCAGAGTGTGTTTCTTGTAAGGAGAACTCGCGTTTGTTTCCCAGTCCTAAATGGAGTTGAGTCACAGGCAGTTTTTGGTACTACGAGCAAGAGTTGTTTTCTGGTAAGTGGAGTCACTATTATGCTCCAAATGCCATACACAGTGCAAATAGCACTCGCGTCTGTTCCCAGCAAGTACAGTGTATTGGACTGAATAGGAGCTACTGTTCTTGTCAGTTTCCTAAGCAGAGTTGAACTAGATATGGCTCGTGTGTATGAAGCACATTTCTTTTGTTCTGAGCAAGCTCACTGTTCTGGCCCTATAGGAAACACAGTAGAGTAGAAGAGTGCTCTTTTCTCTAAAGCAGAGTGTGTTTCTTGTAAGGCAAGCTAGCGTTTGTTTCCCAGTCCTAAATGGAGTTGAATCACACGCAGTTTCTGGTCCTAGGAGCAAGAGTTGTTTTATGGTAAGAAGAGTCACTATTGCGCTGCCATTGCCATACACAGGACAAATACCACTGGCGTCTGTTCCCAGCAAGTACAGTGTATTGGACTGAAGAGGATCTACTGTTCTTGTCAGGATTTTAAGCAGAATTGAAATAGATATGGCCGTGTGTGTAGGAAGCACAGTTCTTTTGTTCTGAGCAAGCTCACTGTTCGGACCCCATATGAAACACAGTAGAGTAGAAGAGTGCTCTTTTCTCAAAAGCAGAGTGTGTTTCTTGTAAGGCGAGCTACCGTTTGTTTCCCATTCCTAAATGGAGTTGAATCACATGCAGTTTCTGGTCCTACGAGCAAGAGTTGTTTTCTGGTAAGGAAAGTCACTATAGCGCTCCCATTGCCATACACAGTGCAAATAGCACTCATGTCTGTTCCCAGCAAGTACAGTGTATCGGACTGAAGAGGAGCTACTGTTCTTGTCAGTTTCCTAAGCAGAGTTTAACTAGATATGTTCCGTGTGTGTAGGAAGCACAGTTCTTTTGTTCTGAGCAAGCTCACTGTTTGGACCCCATATTAAACACAGTAGAGTAGAAGAGTGCTCTTTTCTCTAAAGCAGAGTGTGTTTCTTTTAAGGCGAGCTAGCGTTTGTTTCCCAGTCCTAAATGGAGTGGAATCACATGCAGTTTCTGGTCCTACAAGCAAGAGTTGTTTTCTGGTAAGAAGAGTCACTATTGCGCTGCCATTGCCATACACAGGACCAATAGGACATGCGTCTGTTCCCAGCAAGTACAGTGTATTGGACTTAATAGGATCTACTGTTCTTGTCAGGTTCCTAAGCAGAATTGAACTAGATATGGACGGGTGTGTAGGAAGCACAGTTCTTTTGTTCTGAGAAAGCTCACTGTTCGGACCCCATAGGAAACACAGTAGAGTAGAAGAGTGCTCTTTTCTCAAAAGCAGAGTGTGTTTCTTGTAAGGCAAGCTACCCTTTGTTTCCCATTCCTAAATGGAGTTGAATCACATTCAGTTTCTGGTCCTACGAGCAAGAGTTGTTTTCTGGTAAGGAAAGTCACTATTGCGCTCCCATTGCCATACACAGTACAAATAGCACTCGCGTCTGTTCCCAGGAATTGCAGTGTATCGGACTGAAGAGGAGCTACTGTTCTTGTCAGTTTCCTAAGCAGAGTTGAACTAGATATGGCCCGTGTGTGTAGGAAGCACAGTTCTTATGATCTGAGCAAGCTCACTGTTCTGGCCCTATAGGAAACACAGTAGAGTAGATGAGTACTCTTTTATCTAAAGCAGATTGTGTTTCTTGTAAGGCGAGATAGCGTTTGTTTCCTAGTCCTAAATGGAGTTGAATCCCATGCAGTTTCTGGTCCAAGAACAAGAGTTGTTTTCTGGTAAGGAAAGTCACATTGTGCTCCCATTGCCATACACAGTGCAAATAGCACTCGCGTCTGTTCCGAGCAATTACAGTGTATTGCACTGAATAGGTTCTACTGTTCTTGTCAGGTTCCTATGCAGAGTTGAACTAGATATTATCCCTGTGTGTAGGAAGCACAGTTCTTTTGTTCTGAGCAAGCTCACCGTTCGGACCCCATAGGAAACACAGTAGAATAGAAGAGTGCTCTTTTCTCAAAAGCAGAGTGTGTTTCTTGTAAGGCGAGCTAGCGTTTGTTTCCCAGTCCGAAATGGAGTGGAATCACATGCAGTTTCTGGTCCTACGAGCAAGAGTTGTTTTCTGGTAAGGAAAGTCACTGTTGCGCTCCCATTGCCATACACAGTGCAAATAGCACTCCCGTCTGTTCCCAGCAATTACAGTGTATTGGACTGAATAGGAGCTACTGTTCTTCTCAGTTTCCTAAGCAGAGTTGAACTAGATATGGCCCGTGTGTCTAGGAAGCACAGTTCATTTGATCTGAGCAAGCTCACTGTTCTGGCCCTATAGGAAACACAGTAGAGTAGAAGAGTGCTCTTTTCGCAAAAGCAGATTGTGTTTTTGTAAGGCGAGCTAGCATTTGTTTCCCAACCTAAATGGCGTTGAATCACATGCAGTTTGTGGTCCTACAAGCAAGAGTTGTTTTCTGGTAAGGAAAGTCACTATTGCGTTCTCATTGCCATACACAGTGCAAATAGCACTCGCGTCTGTTCCCAGCAAGTACAGTGTATTGGACTGAAGAGGAGCTACTGTTCTTGTCAGTTTCCTAAGCAGAGTTGAACTACATATGGTCCGTGTGTGTAGGAAGCACAGTTCATTTGTTCTGAGCAAGCTCACTGTTTGGACACAGTAGGAAACAGAGTAGAGTAGAAGAGTGCTCTTTTCTCAAAAGCAGAGTGTATTTCTTGTAAGGAGAGCTACCGTTTGTTTCCCATTCCTAAATGGAGTTGAATCACATGCAGTTTCTGGTCCTATGAGCAAGAGTTGTTTTCTGGTAAGGAAATTCACTATTGTGCTCCCATTGCCATACACAGTGCAAATAGCACTCACGTCTGTTCCCAGCAAGTACAATGTATTGGACTGAAGAGGAGCTACTGTTCTTGTCAGTTTCCTAAGCAGACTTGAACTACATATGGTCCGTGTGTGTAGGAAGCACAGTTCTTTTGTTCTGAGCAAGCTCACTGTTTGGACCCCATAGGAAACACAGTAGAGTAGAAGAGTGCTCTTTCCTCTAAAGCAGAGTGTGTTTCTTGTAAGGCGAGCTAGCGTTTGTATCCCAGTCCTAAATGGAGTTGAATCACATGCAGTTTCTGGTCCTATGAGCATGAGTTGTTTTATGGTAAGAATAGTCACTATTGCACTTCCATTGCCATACACAGGACCAATAGCACATGCGTCTGTTCCCAGCAAGTACAGTGTATCGGACTGAAGAGGAGCTACTGTTCTTGTCAGGTTCCTAAGCAGAATTGAACTAGATATGGCCGTGTGTGTAGGAAGCACAGTTCTTTTCTTCTGAGCAAGCTCACTGTTCGGACCCTATAAGAAACACAGTAGAGTAGAAGAGTGCCCTTTTCGCAAAAGCAGAGTGTGTTTCTTGTAAGTTGAGCTAGCGTTTGTTTCCCAGTCCTAAATGGAGTTGAATCACATGCAGTTTGTGGTCCTACGAGCAAGAGTTGTTTTCTGGTAAGGAAAGTCACTATTGCGCTCCCATTGCCATACACAGTACAAATAGCATTCACGTCTGTCCCCAGGAATTACAGTGTATCGGACTGAAGAGGATCTACTGTTCTTGTCAGGTTCTTAAGCAAAAATGAACTAGATATGACCGTGTGTGTAGGAAGCACAGTTCTTTTGTTCTGAGCAAGCTCACTCTTCGGACACCATATGAAACACAGTAGAGGAGAAGAGTGCTCTTTTCTCAAAAGCAGAGTGTTTTTTTTGTAAGGCAAGCTAGCGTTTGTTTCCCAGTCCTAAATGGAGTTGAATCACATGCAGTTTCAGATCCTACGAGCAAGAGATGTTTTCTGGTAAGGAAAGTCACTATTGTGCTCTTATTGCCATACACAGTGCAAATAGCATTCGCGTCTGTTCCCAGGAATTACAGTGTATCGGACTGAAGAGGAGCTACTGTTCTTGTCAGTTTCCTAAGCAGAGTTGAACTAGATATGGCCCGTGTGTCTAGGAAGCACAGTTCATTTGATCTGAGCAAGCTCACTGTTCTGGCCCTATAGGAAACACAGTAGAGTAGAAGAGTGCTCTTTTCGCAAAAGCAGAGTGTGTTTTTGTAAGGCGAGCTAGCATTTGTTTCCCAGTCCTAAATGGCGTTGAATCACATGCAGTTTGTGGTCCTACGAGCAAGAATTGTTTTCTGGTAAGGAAAGTCACTATTGCGTTCTCATTGCCATACACAGTGCAAATAGCACTCGCGTCTGTTCCCAGCAAGTACAGTGTATTGGACTGAAGAGGAGCTACTGTTCTTGTCAGTTTCCTAAGCAGAGTTGAACTAGATATGTCCCGTGTGTCTAGGAAGCACAGTTATTATGTTCTGAGCAAGCTCAATGTTCTGGCCCCATAGGAAACACAGTAGAGTAGAAGAGTGCTCTTTTCTCTAAAGCAGAGTGTGTTTCTTGTAAGGCGAGCTCGCGTTTGTTTCCCAGTCCTAAATGGAGTTGAGTCACAGGCAGTTTTTGGTACTACCAGCAAGAGTTGTTTTCTGGTAAGAAGAGTCACTATTGTGCTCCAAATGCAATACACAGTGCAAATAGCACTCGCGTCTGTTCCCAGCAAGTACAGTGTATTGGATTGTATAGGAGCTACTGTTCTTGTCAGTTTCCTAAGCAGAGTTGAACCAAATGGCCCATGTGTAGGAAGCACAGTTTTTTTGTTCTGAGCAAGCTCACTGTTCTGGCCCTCTAGGAAACACAGTAGAGTAGAAGAGTGCTCTTTTCTCAAAAGCAAAGTGTGTTTCTTGTAAGGCGAGCTAGCGTTTGTTTCCCAGTGCTAAATGGAGTTGAATCACATACAGTTTCTGGTCCTACGAGCAAGAGTTATTTTATGGTAAGAAGAGTCACTATTGCGCTGCCATTGCCATACACAGGACAAATAGCACTGGCGTCTGTTCCCAGGAAGTACAGTGTATTGGACTGAAGAGGATCTACTGTTCTTGTCAGGTTCCTAAGCAGAATTGAAATAGATATGGCCGTGTGTGTAGGAAGCACAGTTCTTTTGTTCTGAGCAAGCTCACTGTTCGGACCCCATAGGAAACACAGTAGAGTAGAAGAGTGCTCTTTTCTCAAAAGCAGAGTGTATTTCTTGTAAGGCGAGCTACCGTTTGTTTCCCATTCCTAAATGGAGTTGAATCACATGCAGTTTCTGGTCCTATGAGCAAGAGTTGTTTTCTGTTAAGGAAATTCACTATTGTGCTCCCATTGCCATACACAGTGCAAATAGCACTCACTTCTGTTCCCAGCAAGTACAGTGTATTGGATTGAAGAGGAGCTACTGTTCTTGTCAATTTCCTAAGCAGAGTTGAACTAGATATGGTCCGTGTTTGTAGGAAGCACAGTTCTTTTGTTCTGAGCAAGCTCACTGTTCGGACCCCATAGGAAACACAGTAGAGTAGAAGAGTGCTCCTTTCTCAAAAGCAGAGTGTGTTTCTTGTAAGGCGAGCTAGCGTTTGTTTCCCAGTCCTAAATGGAGTTGAATCACATGCAGTTTCTGGTCCTACGAGCAAGAGTTGTTTTCTGGTAAGGAAAGTCACTATTGTGCTCCCATTGCCATACACAGGGCAAATAGCACTTGCGTCTGTTCCCAGCAAGTAAAGTGTATTGGAGTGAAAAGGAGCTACTGTTCTTGTCAGTTTCCTAAGCAGAGTTGAACTAGATATGGCCCGTGTGTCTAGGAAGCACAGTTATTATGTTCTGAGCAAGCTCACTGTTCTGGCCCTATAGGAAACACAGTAGAGTAGAAGAATGCTCTTTTCTCTAAAGCAGAGCGTGTTTCATGTAATGCGAGCTAGCGTTTGTTTCCCAGTTATAAATAGTGTTGAATCACATGCAGTTTCTGGTCTTATGAGCAAGAGTTGTTTTCTGGTAAGGAAAGTCACTATATCGCTCCCATTGCCATACACAGTGCAAATAGCACTCCCGTCTGTTCCCAGCAAGTACAGTGTATTGGACTGAAGAGGAGCTACTATTCTTCTCAGTTTCCTAAGCAGAGTTGCACTAGATATGGCCCGTGTGTCTAGGAAGCACAGTTCATTTGTTCTGAGCAACCGCACTGTTCTGGCCCTGTAGGAAACACAGTAGAGTAGAAGAGTGCTCTTTTCTCAAAAGCAGAGTGTGTTTCTTGTAAGGCGAGCTAGAGTTTGTTTCCCAGTCCTAAATGGAGTTGAGTCACATGCAGTTTTTTGTCCTACGAGGAAGAGTTGTTTTCTGGTAAGACAAGTCACTATTGTGCTCCAATTGCCATACACAGTGCAAATAGCACTCGCGTCTGTTCCCAGCAAGTACAGTTTATTGGACTGAATAGGAGCTATTGTTCTTGACAGTTTCCTAAGCACAGTTTAACTAGATATGGTCCATGTGTGTAGGAAGCACAGTTCTTTTGTTCTGAGAAAGCTCACTGTTTGGACCCCATAGGAAACACAGTAGAGTAGAAGAGTGCTCTTTCCTCTAAAGCAGAGTGTGTTTCTTTTAAGGCTAGCTAGCGTTTGTATCCCAGTCCTAAATGGAGTTGAATCACATGCAGTTTCTGGTCCTATGAGCATGAGTTGTTTTATGGTAAGAATAGTCACTATTGCACTCCCATTGCCATACACAGGACCAATAGCACATGCGTCTGTTCCCAGCAAGTACAGTGTATTGGACTGAATAGGATCTACTGTTCTTGTCAGGTTCCTAAGCTGAATTGAACTAGATATGGCCGTGTGTTTAGGAAGCACAGTTCTTTTGTTCTGAGCAAGCTCAATGTTCTGGCCCTATAGGAAACACAGTAGAGTAGAAGAGTGCTCTTTTCTCTAAAGCAGAGTATGTTTCTTGTAAGGCGAGCTCGCGTTTGTTTCCCAGTCCTAAATGGAGTTGAGTCACAGGCAGTTTTTGGTACTACCAGCAAGAGTTGTTTTCTGGTAAGAAGAGTCACTATTGTGCTCCAAATGCAGTACACAGTGCAAATAGCACTCGCGTCTGTTCCCAGCAAGTACAGTGTATTGGATTGTATAGGAGCTACTGTTCTTGTCAGTTTCCTAAGCAGAGTTGAACTAGATGGCCCGTGTGTAGGAAGCACAGTTTTTTTGTTCTGAGCAAGCTCACTGTTCTGGCCCTCTAGGAAACACAGTAGAGTAGAAGAGTGCTCTTTTCTCAAAAGCAGAGTGTGTTTCTTGTAAGGCGAGCTAGCGTTTGTTTCCCAGTGCTAAATGGAGTTGAATCACATGCAGTTTCTGGTCCTACGAGCAAGAGTTGTTTTCTGGTAAGAAGAGTCACTATTGCGCTGCCATTGCCATACACAGGACAAATAGCCCTGGTGTCTGTTCCCAGAAAGTACAGTGTATTGGACTGAAGAGGATCTACTGTTCTTGTGAGGTTCCTAAGCAGAATTGAAATAGATATGGCCGTGTGTGTAGGAAGCACAGTTCTTTTGTTCTGAGCAAGCTCACTGTTCGGAACCCATAGGAAACACAGTAGAGTAGAAGAGTGCTCTTTTCTCAAAAGCAGAGTGTATTTCTTGTAAGGCGAGCTTCCGTTTGTTTCCCATTCCTAAATGGAGTTGAATCACATGCAGTTTCTGGTCCTATGAGCAAGAGTTGTTTTCTGTTAAGGAAAGTCACTATTGTGCTCCCATTGCCATACACAGTGCAAATAGCACTCACTTCTGTTCCCAGCAAGTACAGTGTATTGGACAGAAGAGGAGCTACTGTTCTTGTCAATTTCCTAAGCAGAGTTGAACTAGATATGGTCCGTGTTTGTAGGAAGCACAGTTCTTTTGTTCTGAGCAAGCTCACTGCTCGGACCCCATAGGAAACACAGTAGAGTAGAAGAGTGCTCCTTTCTCAAAAGCAGAGTGTGTTTCTTGTAAGGCAAGCTAGCGTTTGTTTCCCAGTCCTAAATGGAGTTGAATCACATGCAGTTTCTGGTCCTACGAGCAAGAGTTGTTTTCTGGTAAGGAAAGTCACTATTGTGCTCCCATTGCCATACACATTGCAAATAGCACTCGCGTCTGTTCCCAGCAAGTACAGTGTATTGGAGTGAAAAGGAGCTACTGTTCTTGTCAGTTTCCTAAGCAGAGTTGAACTAGATATGGCCCGTGTGTGTAGGAAGCACAGTTATTATGTTCTGAGCAAGCTCACTGTTCTGGCCCTATAGGAAACACAGTAGAGTAGAAGAGTGCTCTTTTCTCTAAAGCACAGTGTGTTTCTTGTAAGGCGAGCTCGCGTTTGTTTCCCAGTCCTAAATGGAGTTGAGTCACATGCAGTTTTTGGTATTACGAGCAAGAGTTGTTTTCTGGTAAGAAGAGTCACTATTGTGCTCCAAATGCCATACACAGTGCAAATAGCTCTCGCGTCTGTTCCCAGCAAGTACAGTGTATTGGACTGAAGAGGAGCTACTGTTCTTCTCAGTTTCCTAAGCAGAGTTGAACTAGATATGGCCCGTGAGTGTAGGAAGCACAGTTCATTTGTTCTGAGCAAGTTCACTGTTCTGGCCCTATAGGTAACACAGGAGAGTAAAAGAGTGCTCTTTTCTCAAAAGCAGAGTGTGTTTCTTGTAAGGCGAGCTAGTGTTTTTTTTCCCAGTCCTAAATGGAGTTGAATCACATGCAGTTTCTGGTCCTACGAGCAAGAGTTGTTTTCTGGTAAGGAAAGTCACTATTGTGTTCCCATTGACATACACAGTGCAAAGAGCTCTCGTGTCTGTTCCCAGCAGGTACAGTGTATCGGACTGAAGAGGAGCTACTGTTCTTGTCAGTTTCCTAAGCAGAGTTGAACTAGATATGGCCCGTGTTTGTAGGAAGCACAGTTCTTATGTTCTGAGCAAGCTCATTGTTCTGGCCCAATAGGAAACACAGTAGATTAGATGAGTGCTCTTTTATCTAAAGCCGAGTGTTTTTCTTGTAAGGCGAGCTAGCGTTTGTTTCCTAGTCCTAAATGGAGTTGAATCACATGCAGTTTCTGGTCCTAGGAACAAGAGTTGTTTTCTGGTAAGGAAAGTCACATTGTGCTCCCATTGCCATACAGAGTGCAAATAGCACTCGCGTCTGTTCCCAGCAAGTACAGTGTATTGGAGTGAAGAGGAGCTACTGTTCTTGTCAGTTTCCTAAGCAGAGTTGAACTAGATATGGCCCGTGTGTCTAGGAAGCACAGTTATTATATTCTGAGCAAGCTCACTGTTCTGGCCCTTTAGGAAACACAGTAGAGTAGAAGAATGCTCTTTTCTCTAAAGCAGAGCGTGTTTCATGTAATGCGAGCTAGCGTTTTTTTCCCAGTTATAAATAGTGTTGAATCACATGCAGTTTCTGGTCTTATGAGCAAGAGTTGTTTTCTGGTAAGGAAAGTCACTATTGTGCTCCCATTGCCATACACAGTGCAAATAGCCCTCCCATCTGTTCCCAGCAAGTACAGTGTATTGGACTGAAGAGGAGCTACTATTCTTCTCAGTTTCCTAAGCAGAGTTGAACTAGATATGGCCCGTGTGTCTAGGAAGCACAGTTCATTTGTTCTGAGCAACCTCACTGTTCTGGCCCTATAGGAAACACAGTAGAGTAGAAGAGTGCTCTTTTCTCAAAAGCAGAGTGTGTTTCTTGTAAGGCGAGCTAGAGTTTGTTTCCCAGTCCTAAATGGAGTTGAGTCACATGCAGTTTTTTGTCCTACGAGGAAGAGTTGTTTTCTGGTAAGACAAGTCAGTATTGTGCTCCAATTGCCATACACAGTGCAAATAGCACTCGAGTCTTTTCTCAGCAAGTACAGTGTATCGGACTGAAGAGGAGCTACTGTTCTTGTCAGTTTCCGAAGCAGAGTTGAACTAGATATGGCCTGTGTGTGTACGAAGCACAGTTATTTTGTTCTGAGCAAGCTCACTGTTCTGGCCCTATAGGAAACACTGTAGAATAGAAGAGTGCTCTTTTCTCTAAAGCAGAGTGTGTTTCTTGTAAGGCGTGCTCGCGTTTGTTTCCCAGTCCTAAATGGAGTTGAGTCACATGCAGTTTTTGCTCCAACGAGAAAGAGTTGTTTTCTGGTAAGAAGAGTCACTATTGTGCTCCAAATGCCATACAGAGTGCAAATAGCACTCGCGTCTGTTCCCAGCAAGTACAGTTTATTGGACTGAATAGGAGCTATTGTTCTTGACAGTTTCCTAAGCAGAGTTTAACTAGATATGGTCCATGAGTGTAGGAAGCACAGTTCTTTTTTTCTGAGAAAGCTCACTGTTTGGACCCCATAGGAAACACAGTAGAGTAGAAGAGTGCTCTTTTCTCAAAAGCAGAGTGTGTTTCTTGTAAGGCGAGCTAGCGTTTGTTTCCTAGTCCTAAATGGCGTTGAATCACATGCAATTTGTGGCCCTACGAGCAAGAGTTGTTTTCTGGTAAGGAAAGTCACTATTGTGGTCTCATTGCCATACACAGTGCAAATAGCACTCGCGTCTGTTTCCAGCAAGTACAGTGTATTGGACTGAAGAGGAGCTACTGTTCTTGTCAGTTTCCTAAGCAGAGTTGAACTACATATGGTCCTTGTGTGTAGGATGCACAGTTCTTTTGTTCTTAGCAAGCTCACCGTTTGGACCCCATAGGAAACACAGTAGAGTAGAAGAGTGCTCTTTTCTCAAAAGCAGTGTGTGTTTCTTGTAAGGCGAGCTAGTGTTTTTTTTCCCAGTCCAAAATGGAGTTGAATCACATGCAGTTTCTGGTCCTACGAGCAAGAGTTGTTTTCTGGTAAGGAAAGTCACTATTGTGTTCCCATTGCCATAAACAGTGCAAACAGCACTCGCGTCTGTTCCCAGCAGGTACAGTGTATCGGACTGAAGAGGAGCTACTGTTCTTGTCAGTTTCCTAAGCAGAGTTGAACGAGATATGGCGCGTGTGTGTAGGAAGAACAGTTCTCTTGTTCTGAGCAAGCTCACTGTTCTGGCCCTATAAGAAACACAGTAGAGTAGAAGAGTGCTCTTTTCTCTAAAGCAGAGTGTGTTTCATGTAAGGCGAGCTAGCATTTGTTTCCCAGTCCTAAAAGGAGTGGAATCACATGCAGTTTCTGGTCCTACGAGCAAGAGTTGTTTTCTGGTAAGAAGAGTCCCTATTGCGCTCCCATTGTCATACACAGAGCAAATAGTCCTGGCGTCTTTCCTAGCATGTACAGTGAATTGGACTGAAGAGGAGCTACTGTTCTTGTCAGTTTCCTAAGCAGAGTTGAACTAGATATGGCCCGTGTGTGTAGGAAGCACAGTTCTTTTGTTCTGAGAAAGCTCACTGTTCCCACCCATAGGAAACACAGTAGAGTAGAAGAGTGCTCTTTTCTCAAAAGCAGAGTGTGTTTCATGTAAGGCAAGCTAGCATTTTTTTCCCAGTCCTAAATGGAGTTGAATCACATGCAGTTTCTGGTCCTACGAGCAAGAGTTGTTTTCTGGTAAGAAAAGTCACTATTGCGCTCCCATTACCATACACAGTGCAAATAACACTCGCGTGTGTTCCCAGCTAGTACAGGGTATCGTACTGAAGAGGAGCTACTGTTTTTGTCAGTTTCCTCAGCAGAGTTGAACTATATAGCCAGTGTGTGTAGGAAGCACAGCTTTTTTTTTCTGAGCAAGATCACTGTTCTGGCCCTATAGGAAACACTTTAGAGTATAAGAGGGCTCTTTTCTCAAAAGCAGAGTGTGTTTCTTGTAATGCAAGGTAACGTTTGTTTCCTAGTCCTAAATGGAGTTGAATCTCATGCAGTTTCTGGTCCTAAGAGCAAGAGTTGTTTTCTGGAAAGAAGAGTCAATATTGTGCTCCCATTGCCATACACAGTGCAAATAGCACTCGCGTCTGTTCCCAGCAAGTACAGTGTATCGGACTGAAGAGTAGCTACTGTTGTTGTCAGTTTCCTAAACAGAGTTGTACGAGATATGGCCCGTGTGTGTAGGAAGCTCAGTTCTTTTGTTCTGAGCAAGCTCACTGTTTTGACCACATAGGAAACACAGTAGAGTAGAAGAGTGCTCTTTTCTCAAAAGCAGGGTGTGTTTCTTGTAAGGCGAGCTAGTGTTTGTTTCCCAGTCCTAAATGGAGTTGAATCACATGCAGTTTCTGGTCCTACGAGCAAGAGTTGTTTTCTGGTAAGGAAAGTCACTATTGTGCTCCCATTGCCACACACAGTGCAAATAGCACTCGCGTCTCTTCCCAGCAATTACAGTGTATCAGACTGAAGAGGAGCTACTGTTCTTGTCGGTTTCCTAAGCAGAGTTGAACTAGATATGGTCCGTGTGTAGGAACCACAGTTTTCTGTTCTGAGCAAGCTCACTGTTTGGACCCCATAGGAAACACAGTAGAGTAGAAGAGTGCTCTTTTCTCAAAAGCAGAGTGTGTTTCTTGTAAGGCGAGCTAGCATTTGTTTCCCAGTCCTAAATGGAGTGGAATCACATGCAGTTTCTGGTCCTACGAGCAATAGTTGTTTTATGGTAAGAATAGTCACTATTGCGCTGCCATTGCCATACACTGGACAAATAGCACTGGCGTCTGTTCCCAGCAAGTACAGTGTATTGGACTGAAGAGGATCTACTGTTCTTGTCAGGTTCCTAAACAGAATTGAACTAGATATGGCCGTGTGTGTAGGAAGCACAGTTCTTTTGTTCTGAGCAAGCTCACTGTTCTGGCCCTACAGGAAACACAGTAGAATAGAAGAGTGCTCTTTTCTCAAAAGCAGAGTGTATTTCTTTTAAGGCGAGCTAGCGTTTGTTTCCCAGTCCTAAATGGAGTTGAGTCACATGCAGTTTCTGGTCCTAGGAACAAGAGTTGTTTTCTGGTAAGAAGAGTCACTATTGCGCTCCCATTGTCATACACAGGGCAAATAGTACTGGCGTCTGTTCCCAGCATGTACAGTGTATTGGACTGAAGAGGATCTACTGTTCTTGTCAGTTTCCTAAGCAGAATTGAATAGATATGGCCCCTGTGTGCAGGAAGCACAGTTCTTTTGTTCTGAGGAAGCTCACTCATCTGGCCCTATAGGAAACACAGTATAGTAGAAGAATGCTCTTTTGTCAAAAGCAAAGAGTTTTTCTCGTAAGGCGAGCTAGTGTTTCTTTCCCAGTCCTAAATGGAGTTGAGACACATGCAGTTTTTGGTCCTACGAGCTACAGTTTTTTTCTGGTAAGAAGAGTCACTATTGCACTCTCATTGCCATACACAGTGCAAATAGCACTTGCATCTGTTCCCAACAAGTACAGTGTATTGGACTGAAGAGGATCTACTGTTCTTGTCAGTTTTTTAAGCAGAGTTGAACTAGATATGGCCCGTGTGTGTAGGAAGCACAGTTCTTTTGTTCTGAGCAAGCTCACTGTTCAGACCCCATAGGAAACTCAGTAGAGTAGAAGAGTGCTCTTTTCTCAAAAGCAGAGTGTGTTTCATGTAAGGCGAGCTAGCATTTGTTTCCCAGTCCTAAATGGAGTTGAATCACATGCAGTTTCTGGTCCTGCGAGCAAGAGTTGTTTTCTGGTAAGGAAAGTCACTATTGCGCTCCCATTGTCATACACTGGGCAACTAGCACTCGCGTCTCTTCCCAGCAAGTACAGTGTATTGGACTGAAGAGGATCTACTATTCTTGTCAGTTTCCTAACTAGATATGACCGTGTGTGTAGGAAGCACAGTTCTTTTGTTCTGAGCAAGCTCACTGTTTTGGTCCTATAGGAAACACAGTTGAGTAGAAGAGTGCTCTTTTCTCAAAAGCAGAGTGTGTTTCTTGTAAGGCGAGCTCGCGTTTGTTTCCCAGTCCTAAATGGAGTTGCGTAACATGCAGTTTTTGGTCCTACAAGCAAGAGTTGTTTTCTGGTAAGAAGAGTCACTATTGCGCTCTAATTGCCATACACAGTGCAAATAGCACTCGCGTCTGTTCCCCGCAAGTACAGTGTATTGGGCTGAATAGGAGCTACTGTTCTTGTCAGTTTCCTAAGCAGAGTTGAACTAGATATGGTCCGTGTGTGTAGGAAGCACAGTTCTTTTGTTTTCAGCAAGCTCACTGTTCTGGCCCGATAGGAAACACTGTAGAGTAGAAGAGTGCTCTTTTCTCAAAAGCAGAGTGTGTTTCTTGTAAAACGAGCTATCGTTTGTTTCCCAGTCCTAAATGGAGTTGAGTCACATGCAGTTTTTGGTCCTACGAGCAAGAGTTGTTACTGGTAAGGAAAGTCTCTATTGCGCTCCCATTGCCATACACAGTGCAAATAGCACTCGTGTCTGTTCCCAGCAGGTACAGTGTATCGGACTGAAGAGGAGCTACTGTTCTTGTCAGTTTCATAAGCAGAGTTGAACTAGATATGGTCCGTGTGTAGGAAGCACAGTTTTCTGTTCTGAGCAAGCTCACTGTGTGGACCCCATAGGAAACACAGTAGAGTAGATGAGTGCTCTTTTCTCAAAAGCAGAGTGTGTTTCTTGTAAGGCGAGCTAGCATTTGTTTCCCAGTCCTAAATGGAGTTGAATCCCATTCAGTTTCTGTTTCTACGAGCAAGAGTTGTTTTCTGGTAAGGAAAGTCACTATGGCGCTCCCATTGCCATACACAGTGCAAATAGCACTCATTTCTGATCCCAGGAAGTACAGCATATCGGACTGAAGAGGAGCTACTGTTCTTGTCAGTTTCCTAATCAGAGTTGAACTAGATATGGCCCGTGTGTAGGAAGCACAGTTCTTTTGTTCTGAGCAAGCTCACTGTTCTGGCCCTATAGGAAACACAGTAGAGTAGAAGAGTGCTCTTTTCAATAAAGCAGAGTGTGTTTCTTGTAAGGCGAGCTAGCATTTGTTTCCCAGTCCTAAATGGAGTTGAATCACATGCAGTTTCTGGTCCTACGAGCAAGAGTTGTTTTATGGTATGAAGAGTCACTATTGCACTGCCATTGCCATACACAGGACAAATAGCACTGTTGTCTGTTCCCAGCAGTACAGTGTATTGGACTGAAGAGGATCTACTGTTCTTGTCAGGTTCCTAAGCAGAATTGAACTAGGTGTGGCGGTGTGTGTAGGAAGCTCGATTTTTTGTTCTGAGCAAGCTCACTGTTTGGACCTCATAGGAAACACAGTAGTGTAGAAGAGTGCTCTTTTCTCAAAAGCGGAGTGTGTTTCTTGTAAGGCGAGCTAGCTTTTGTTTCCTAGTCCTAAATGGAGTTCAATCACAGGCAGTTTCCAGTCCTATGAGCAAGAGTTGTTTTCTGTTAAGAAGAGTCAATATTGCGCTGCCATTGCCATACACAGGACAAATAGTACTGGAGTCTCTTCCCAGCAAGTACAGTGTATTGGACTGAAGAGGATCTACTGTTCTTGTCAGGTTCCTAAGCAGAATTGAACTAGATATGGCCGTGTGTGTAGGAAGCACAGTTCTTTTGTTCTGAGCAAGTTCACTGTTTGGACCTCTTAGGAAACAAAATAGAGTAGAAGAGTGCTTTTTTCTCTAACTCAGAGTGTGTTTCTTGTAAGGCGAGTTAGTGTTTGTTTCACAGTCCTAAATGGAGTTGAATCACATGCAGTTTCTGGTCCTACGAGCAAGAGTTGTTTTCTGCTTAGAAGAGTAACTATTGTGCTCCCATTGTCATACACAGGGCAAATAGCACACGCGTCTGTTCCCAGCATGTACACTGTATTGGACTAAAGAGGATCTACTGTTCTTGTCAGGTTCCTAAGCAGAGTTGAAATAGATATGGCCGTGTGTGTAGGAAGCACAGTTCTTTTGTTCTGAGCAAGCTCACTGTTCTGGCCCTATAGGAAACACAGTAGAGTAGAAGAGTGCTCTTTTCTCAAAAGCAGAGTGTATTTCTTGTAAGGCGAGCTAGCGTTTGTTTCCCAGTTCTATATGGAGTTGAATCACATGCAGTTTCTGGTCCTACAAGCAAGAGTTGTTTTCTGGTAAGAAGAGACACTATTGCGCTGCCATTGCCATACACAGGACAAATAGCACTGGCGTCTGTTCCCAGCAAGTACAGTGTATTGGACGGAAGAGGATCTACTGTTCTTGTCAGGTTCCTAATCAGACTTGAACTAGATATGGTCATGTTTGTAGGAAGCACAGTTTATTTGTTCTGAGCAAGCTCACTGTTCGGACCCCTTAGGGAACACAGTAGAGTAGAAGAGTGCTCTTTTCTCTAAAGCAGAGTGTGCTTCTTGTAAGGCGAGCTCGCCTTTGTTTACCAGTCCTAAATGGAGTTGTCACAGGCAGTTTTTGGTCCTACGAGCAAGAGTTGTTTTCTGGTAAGAAGAGTCACTATTGCGCTTCAATTGCCATACTCAGTGCAAATAGCACTGGCGTCTGTTCCCAGCAAGTACAGTGTATTGGACTGAAGAGCAGCTACTGTTCTTGTCAGTTTCCTAAGCAGAGTTGAACTAGATATGGCCCGTGTGTAGGAAGCACAGTTGTTTTGTTCTGAGCAAGCTCACTCTTCTGGCCCTACAGGAAACACAGTAGAGTAGAAGAGTGCTCTTTCTCTAAAGCAGAGTTTGTTTCTTGTAAGGCGAGCTAGCGTTTGTTTCCCAGTCCTACATGGAGTTGAATGACATGCAGTTTCTGGTCCTATGAGCAAGAGTTGCTTTATGGTAAGAAGAGTTACTATTGTGCTCCAATTGCCATACACAGTGCAAATAGCACTCGCGTCTGTTCCCAGCAAGTACAGTGTATTGGACTGAAGAGGAGCTACTGTTCTTGTCAGGTTCCTAAGCAGAGTTGAACTAGATATGGTCCGTGTGTGTAGGAAGCACAGTTCTTTTGTTCTGAACAAGCTCACTGTTTTGACCCCATAGGAAACACAGTAGAGTAGAAGAGTGCTCTCTTCTCAAAAGCAGAGTGTGTTTTTTGTAAGGCGAGCTAGAATTTGTTTCCCAGTCTTAACTGGAGTTGAATCCCATGCAGTTTCTGGTCCTAGGAGCAAGAGTTGTTTCTGGTAAGAAGAGTCACTATTGCGCTGCCATTGCCATACACAGGACAAATAGCACTGGCGTCTGTTCCCAGGAAGTAGAGTATATTGGACTGAAGAGGATCTACTGTTCTTGTCAGGTTTATAAGCAGAATTGAACTAGATATGGCCGTGTGTGTAGGAAGCACAGTTTTTTTGTTCTGAGCAAGCTCACTGTTCGGACCCCATAGGAAACATAGTAGAGTAGAAGAGTGCTCTTTTCTCCAAAGCAGATTATGTTTCTTGTAAGGCGAGCTAGCATTTGTTTCCCAGTCCTAAATGGAGTTGAATCACATGCAGTTTCTGGTCCTACGAGCAAGAGTTGTTTTATGGTAAGAAGAGTCACTATTGAGCTGCCATTTCCATACACAGGAAAAATAACACTGGCGTCTTTTCCCAGCAAGTACAGTGTATTGGATGGAAGAGGATCTACTGTTCTTGTGAGGTTCCTAAGCAGACTTGAACTAGATATGGCCGTGTGTGTAGGAAGCAAAGTTTTTTTGTTCTGAGCAAGCTCACTGTTCAGAACCCATAGGAAACACAGTAGAGGATAGAGTGCTCTTTCCTCAAAAGCAGAGTGTGTTTCTTGGAAGGTGAGCTAGCGATGGTTCCCATTCATAAATGGAGTTGAGTCACATGCAGTTTTTTGTCCTACAAGCAAGAGTTGTTTTCTGGAAGACGAGTCACTATTGTGCTCCAATAGCCATACAAAGTGCAAATAGCACTCGCGTCTGTTCCCCGCAAGTACAGTGTATTGGACTGAAGAGGAGCTACTGTTCTTGTGAGTTTCCTAAGCAGAGTTGAACTAGATATGGCCCGTGTGTGTAGGAAGCACAGTTCTTTTGTTCTGAGCAAGCTCACTGTTCGGACCCCTTAGGAAAGACAGTAGAGTAGAAGAGTGCTCTTTTCTCAAAAGCAGAGTGTGTTTCATGTAAGACGAGCTGGCATTTGTTTCCCAGTCCTAAATTGAGTTGAATCACATGCAGTTTCTGGTCCTTCGAGCAAGAGTTGTTTTCTGGTAAGGAAAGTCTCTATTGCGCTCCCATTGCCATACACAGTGCAAATAGCACTCGTTTCTGATCCCAGGAAGTACAGCATATCGGACTGAAGAGGAGCTACTGTTCTTGTCAGTTTCCTAATCAGAGTTGAACTAGATATGGCCCGTGTGTAGGAAGCACAGTTCTTTTGTTCTGAGCAAGCTCACTGTTCTGGCCCTACAGGAAACACAGTAGAGTAGAAGAGTGCTCTTTTCAATAAAGCAGAGTGTGTTTCTTGTAAGGCGAGCTAGCGTTTGTTTCCCAGTCCTAAATGGAGTTGAATCACATGCAGTTTCTGGTCCTACGAGCAAGAGTTGTTTTCTGGTAAGAAGAGTCACTATTGCACTGCCATTGCCATACACAGGACAAATAGCACTGTTGTCTGTTCCCAGCAGTACAGTGTATTGTACTGAAGAGGATCTACTGTTCTTGTCAGGTTCCTAAGCAGAATTGAACTAGGTGTGGCGGTGTGTGTAGGAAGCTCGATTTTTTTTTCTGAGCAAGCTCACTGTTCGGACCTCATAGGAAACACAGTAGTGTAGAAGAGTGCTCTTTTCTCAAAAGCAGAGTGTGTTTCTTGTAAGGCGAGCTAGATTTTGTTTCCTAGTCCTAAATGGAGTTCAATCACAGGCAGTTTCCAGTCCTATGAGCAAGAGTTGTTTTCTGTTAAGAAGAGTCAATATTGCGCTGCCATTGCCATACACAGGACAAATAGTACTGGAGTCTCTTCCCAGCAAGTACAGTGTATTGGACTGAAGAGGATCTACTGTTCTTGTCAGGTTCCTAAGCAGAATTGAACTAGATATGGCCGTGTGTGTAGGAAGCACAGTTCTTTTGTTCTGAGCAAGATCACTGTTTGGACCCCATTGGAAACACAGTAGAGTAGAAGAGTGCTCATTTCTCAAAAGCAGAGTGTGTTTCTTGTAAGGCGAGCCGGGCTAGCGTTTGTTTCCCAGTCCTAAATGGAGTTGAATCACATGCAGTTTCTGGTCCTACGAGCCAGAGTTGTTTTCTGGTAAGAAGAGTCACTATTGTGCTCTCATTGTCATTCACAGGGCAAATAGCACTGGCGTCTATTCCCAGCATGTACAGTGTATTGGACTGAAGAGGATCTACTGTTCTTGTCAGGTTCCTAAGCAGAGTTGAACTAGATATGGCCGTGTGTGTAGGAAGCACAGTTCTTTTGTTCTGAGCAAGCTCACTGTTCTGGTCCTATAGGAAACACAGTAGAGTAGAAGAGTGCTCTTTTCTCTAAAGCAGAGTGTGTTTCTTGTAAGGCGAGCTAGAGTTTGTTTCCCAGTCCTAAATGGAATTGAATCACATGCAGTTTCTGGTCCTACGAGCAAGAGTTGTTTTATGGTAAGAATAGTCACTATTTCGCTGCCATTTCCATGCACAGGACAAATAGCACTGGCGTATGTTCCCAGCAAGTACAGTGTATTGGACTGAAGAGGATCTACTGTTCTTGTCAGGTTCCTAATCAGAATTTAACTAGATATGGCCGTGTGTGTAGGAAGCACAGTTCATTTGTTCTGAGCAAGCTCACTGTTCTGGCCCTACAGGAAACACAGTAGAGTAGAAGAGTGCTCTTTTCTCAAAAGCAGAGTGTGTTTATTGTAAGGCGAGCTCGCGTTTGTTTCCCAGTCCTAAATGGAGTTGAGTCACATGCAGTTTTTTGTCCTACGAGCAAGAGTTGTTTTTTGGTAAGACGAGTCACTATTGTGCTCCAATTGCCATACACAGTGCAAATAGCACTCGCGTCTGTTCCGAGCAAGTACAGTGTATTGGACTGAAGAGGATCTACTGTTCTTGTCAGGTTCCTAAGCAGAGTTGAACTAGATATGGTCCGTGTGTGTAGGAAGCACAGTTGTTTTGTTCTGAGCAAGCTCACTGTTTAGACCCCATAGGAAACACAGTAGAGTAGAAGAGTGCACTTTTCTCAAAAGCAGAGTGTGTTTCTTGTAAGGCGAGCTAGCGTTTGTTTCCTAGTCCTAAATGGAGTTGAATCACATGCAGTTTCTGGTCCTACGAGCAAGAGTTGTTTTATGATATGAAGAGTCACTATTGCGCTGCCATTGCCATACACAGGACAAATAGCACTGGCGACTGTTCCCAGCAAGTACAGTGTATTGGACTGAAGAAGATCTACTGTTCTTGTCATGTTCCTAAGCAGAATTGAACTAGATATGGCCGTGTGTGTAGGAAGCACAGTTCTTTTGTTCTGAGCAAGCTTACTGTTCGGACCACATAGGAAACACAGTAGAGTAGAATTGTGCTCATTTCTCAAAAGCAGAGTGTGTTTCTTGGAAGGCGAGCTAGCGTTTGTTTCCCAGTCCTAAATGGAGTAGAATCACATGCAGTTTCTGGTCCTACGAGCAAGAGTTGTTTTCTGATAAGGAAAGTAACTATTGAGCTCCCATTGCCATACACAGTGCAAATAGCACTCGCGTCTGTTCCCAGCAAATACAGTGTATCGGACTGAAGAGGAGCTACAGTTCTTGTCAGTTTCCTAAGCAGAGTTGAACTAGATATGGTCGGTGTTTGAAAGAAGCACAATTCTTTTTTTCTGAGCAAGCTCACTGTTTGGACCCTATAGGAAACTCAGTAGGGTAGAAGAGTGCTCTTTTCTCAAAAGCAAAGTGTGTTTCTTGTAAGGCAAGCTAGCGTTTGTTTCCCAGTACTAAATGGAGTTGAATCCCATGCAGTTTCTGGTCCTACGAGCAAGAGTTGTTTTCTGGTAAGAAGAGTCAATATTGCGCTGCCATTGCCCTACACAGGACAAATAGCACTGGCGTCTGTTCCCAGCATATACAGTGTATTGGACTGAAAAGGAGCTACTGTTCTTGTCAGTTTCCTAAGCAGAGGTGAACTAGATATGGTCCGTGTGTGTAGGAAGCACAGTTCTTTTCTTCTGAGCAAGCTCACTGTATGGACCCCATAGGAAAGACAGTAGAGTAGAAGAGTGCTCTTTTCTCTAAAGCAGAGTGTGTTTTTTGTAAGGCCAGCTAGCGTTTGTTTCGCAGTCCTAAATGGAGTGGAATCACTTGCAGTTTCTAGTCCTATGAGCAAGAGTTGTTTTCTGGTAAGGAAAGTCACTATTGCGCTCCCATTGCCATACACAGTGCAAATAGCACATGCGTCTGTTCCCAGCAAGTACAGTGTATCAGACTGAAGAGGAGCTACTATTCTTGTCAGTTTCCTAAGCAGAGTTGAACTAGATATGGCCCGTGTGTGTAGGAAGCACAGTTCTTATGTTCTGAGCAAGCTCACTGTTCTGGCCCTATAGGAAACACAGTAGAGTAGAATAGTGCACTTTTCTTAAAAGCAGAGTGTGTTTCTTGTAAGGCGAGCTCGCGTTTGTTTCCCAGTCCTAAATGGAGTTGAGTCACATGCAGTTTTTGGTCCTACGAGCAAGAGTTGTTTTCTGGTAAAAAGAGTCACTGTTGCGCTCCAAATGCCATATACAGTGCAAATAGCAATCGCGTCTGTTCCCAGCAAGTACAGTGTATCGGACTGAATAGGAGCTACTGTTCTTGTCAGGTTCCTAAGCAGAGTTGAACTAGATATGGTCCATGTGTGTAGGAAGCACAGTTCTTTCGTTCTCAGCAAGCTCACTGTTCTGGCCCTATAGGAAACACAGTAGAGTAGAAGAGTGCTCTTTTCTCAAAAGCAGAGTGTGTTTCTTGTAAGGTGAGCTCGCGTTTGTTTCCCAGTCCTAAATGGAGTTGAGACACATGCAGTTTTTGGTCCTACGAGCAAGAGTTGTTTTCTGGTACGAAGAGTCACTATTGTGCTCCAAATGCCATACACAGTGCAAATAGTACTCGCGTCTGTTCCCTTCAAGTACAGTGTATTGGACTGAAGAGGAGCTACTGTTCTTGTCAGTTTCCTCAGCAGAGTTGAACTAGATATGGTTCGTGTGTGGGAAGCACAGTTCTTTTGTTCTGAGCAAGTTCACTCTTTGGACCCCTTTGGAAACACAGTAGAGTAGAAGAGTGCTCTTTTCTGAAAAGCAGAGTGTGTTTCATGTAAGGCGAGCTAGCATTTGTTTCCCAGTCCTAAATGGAGTTGAATCCCATGCAGTTTCTGGTCCTACGAGCAAGAGTTGTTTTCTGGTAAGAAGAGTCACTATTGTGCTCTCATTGTCATTCACAGGGCAAATAGCACTGGCGTCTATTCCCAGCATGTACAGTGTATTGGACTGAAGAGGATCTACTGTTCTTGTCAGGTTCCTAAGCAGAGTTGAACTAGATATGGCCGTGTGTGTAGGAAGCACAGTTCTTTTGTTCTGAGCAAGCTCACTGTTCTGGCCCTATAGGAAACACAGTAGAGCAGAAGAGTGCTCTTTTCTCTAAAGCAGAGTGTGTTTCTTGTAAGGCGAGCTAGAGCTTGTTTCCCAGTCCTAAATGGAGTTGAATCACATGCAGTTTCTTGTCCTACAAGCAAGAGTTGTTTTCTGGTAAGAAGAGTCACTATTTTGCTCCCATTGCCATACACAGTGCAAAAAGCAATTGTGTCTGTTCCCAGCAAGTACAGTGTATTGGACTGAAGAGGAGCTACTGTTCTTATCAGTTTCCTAAGCAGAGTTGAACTAGATATGGCCCGTCAGTGTAGGAATCACAGTTCTTTTGTTCTGAGCAAGCTCACTGTTCTTTCCCTATAGGAAACACAGTAGAGTAGAAGAGTGCTCTTTACTCAAAAGCAGAGTGTGTTTCTTGTAAGGCGAGCTAGTGTTTGTTTCCCAGTCCTAAATGGAGTTGAATCACATTCAGTTTCTGGTCCTACGAGCAAGAGTTGTTTTCTGGTAAGGAAAGTCACTATTGTGCTCCCATTGCCATACACAGTGCAAATAGCACTCGCGTCTGTTCCCAGCAAGTACAGTGTATTGGACTGAAGAGGAGCTACTGTTCTTGTTAGTTTCCTAAACAGAATTGAACTAGATATGGTCGTGTGTGTAAGAAGCTCAGTTCTTTTGTTCTGAGCAAGCTCACTGTTCAGACCCCATAGGAATTACAGTAGAGTAGAAGAGTGCTCTTTTCTCAAAAGCAGAGTGTGTTTCTTGTAAGGCGAGCTTGTGTTTGTTTCCCAGTCCTAAATGGAGTTGAATCCCATGCAGTTTCTGGTCCTACAAGCAAGTGTTGTTTTCTGGTAAGGAAAGTCAGTTTTGCGCTTCCATTGTCATAAACAGGGCAAATAGCACTGGCGTCGGTTCCCAGCATGTACAGTGTATTGGACTGAAGAGGATCTACTGTTCTTGTCTGTTTCCTAAGCAGAATTGAACTAGATATGGCCGTGTGTGTAGGAAGCACAGTTCTTTTGTTCTGAGCAAGCCCTCTGTTCGCACCCCATAGGAAACACAGTAGAGTAGAAGAGTGCTCTTTTCTCAACAACAGAGTGTGTTTCTTGTAAGGCGAAGCAGCGTTTGTTTCTCAGTCCTAAATGGAGTTGAATCACATGCAGTGTCTGGTCCTATGAACAAGAGTTGTTTTCTGGTAAGGAAAGTCACTATTGCCCTCCCATTGCCATACACAGTGCAAAAAGCAATTGTGTCTGTTCCCAGCAAGTACAGTGTATTGGACTGAAGGGGATCTACTGTTCTTATCAGTTTCATAAGCAGAGTTGAACTAGATATGGTCGGTGTGTGTAGGAATCACAGTTTTTTTGTTCTGAGCAAGCTCACTGTTTGGACCCCATAGGAAACACAGTAGAGTAGAAGAGTGCTCTTTTCTCAAAAGCAGAGTGTGTTTCTTGTAAGGCGAGCTAGCGTTTTTTTCCCAGTCCAATATGGAGTTGAATCACATTCAGTTTCTGGTCCTACAAACAAGAGTTGTTTTTTGGTAAGAAGAGTCACTATTGTGCTGCCATTGCGATACAGAGGACAAATAGCACTGGCGTCTTTTCCCAGCAAGTACAGTGTATTGGACGGAAGAGGATCTACTGTTCTTGTCAGGTTCCTAAGCAGATTTGAACTAGATATTGCCGTGTGTGTAGGAAGCACAGTTTTTTTGTTCTGAGCAAGCTCACTGTTCTAACCCCATAGGAAACACAGTAGAGTAGAAGAGTGCTCTTTTCTCTAAAGCAGAGTGTGTTTCTTGTAAGGCGAGCTTGCGTTTGTTTCCCAGTCCTAAATGGAGTTGAGTCACATGCAGTTTTTGGTCCTACGAGCAAGAGTTGTTTTCTGGTAAGAAGAGTCACTATTGTGCTCCAAATGCCATACACAGTGCAAATAGCACTCGCATCTGTTTCCATCAAGTACAGTGTATTGGACTGAATAGGAGCTACTGTTCTTGTCAGTTTCCTAAGCAGAGTTGAACTAGATATTTCCCGTGTAGGAAGCACAGTTCTTTTGTTCTGAGCTAGCTCACTGTTTGGACCACATAGGAAACACAGTAGAGTAGAAGAGTGCTCTTTTCTCTAAAGCAGAGTGTGTTTCTTGTAAGGCGAGCTATCGTTTGTTTCTCAGTCCTAAATGGAGTTGAATCACATGCAGTTTCTGGTCCTACGAGCAAGAGTTGTTTTCTGGTAAGAAGAGTCACTATTGCGCTGCCATTGCCATACACAGGACAAATAGCACTGGCGTCTGTTCCCAGCAAGGACAGTGTATTGGACTGAAGAGGATCTACTGTTCTTGTCAGGTTCCTAAGCAGACTTGAACTAGATATGGCCGTGTGTGTAGGAAGCACAGTTCTTTTGTTCTGAGCAAGCTCTCTGTTCGGACCCCATAGGAAACACAGTAGAGTAGAATTGTGCTCTTTTCTCAAAAGCAGAGTGTGTTTCTTATAAGGCGAGCTAGCGTTTGTTTCCCAGTCCTAAATGGAGTTGAATCCCATGCAGTTTCTGTTCCTACGAGCAAGAGTTGTTTTCTGGTAAGGAAAGTAACTATTGAGCTCCCATTGCCATACACAGTGCAAATAGCACTCGCGTCTGTTCCCTGCAAATACAGTGTATCGGACTGAAGAGGAGCTACTGTTCTTGTCAGTTTCCTAAGCAGAGTTGAACTAGATATGGTCGGTGTGTGTAGGAAGCACAGTTCTTTTCTTCTGAGCAAGCTCACTGTTCGGACCCCATAGGAAACACAGTAGAGTAGAATTGTGCTCTTTTCTCAAAAGCAGAGTATGTTTCTTGTAAGGCGAGCTAGCGTTTGTTTCCCAGTCCTAAATGGAGTTGAATCCCATGCAGTTTCTGTTCCTACGAGCAAGAGTTGTTTTCTGGTAAGGAAAGTAACTATTGAGCTCCCATTGCCATACAGGTGCAAATAGCACTCGCGTCTGTTCCCAGTAAATACAGTGTATGGGACTGAAGTGGAGCTACTGTTCTTGTCAGTTTCCTAAGCAGAGTTGAACTAGATATGGTCGGTGTGTGTAGGAAGCACAGTTCTTTTGTTCTGAGCAAGCTCACTGTTCTGGCCCTATAGGAAACACAGTAGAGTAGAAGAGTGCTCTTTTCTCTAAAGCAGAGTGTGTTTCTTGGACGTCGAGCTAGCGTTTGTTTCCCAGTCCTAAATGGAGTTGAATCATATGCAGTTTCTGGTCCTACTAGCAAGAGTTGTTTTATGGTAAGAAGAGTCACTATTGCGCTCCAAATGCAATACACAGTGCAAAGAGCACTCGCGTCTGTTCCCAGCAAGTACAGTGTATTGGACTGAATAGGAGCTACTGTTCTTGTCAGTTTCCTAAGCAGAGTTGAACTAGATATGGCCCGTGTGTAGGAAGCACAGTTCTTAAGTTCTGAGCAAGCTCACTCTTCTGGCCCTATAGGAAACACAGTAGAGTAGAAGAGTGCTCTTTTCTCAAAAGCAGAGTGTGTTTCTTGTAAGGTGAGCTAGCGTTTGTTTCCCAGTCCTAAATGGAGTTGAATCACATGCAGTTTCTGGTCCTACGACCAAGAGTTGTTTTCTGGTAAGAAGAGTCACTATTGGGCTGCCATTGCCATACACAGGACAAATAGCACTGGCGTCTGTTCCCAGCAAGGACAGTGTATTGGACTGAAGAGGATCTACTGTTCTTGTCAGGTTCCTAAGCAGAATTGAACTAGATATGGCCGTGTGTGTAGGAAGCACAGTTCTTTTGTTCTTAGCAAGCTCTCTGTTCGGAACCCATAGGAAACACTGTAGAGTAGAATTGTGCTCTTTTCTCAAAAGCAGAGTGTGTTTCTTGTAAGGAAAGCTAGCGTTGTTTCCCAGTCCTAAATGGAGTTGAATCACATGCAGTTTCTGGTCCTACGAGCAAGAGTTGTTTTCTGGTAAGAAGAGTCACTATTGCGCTGCCATTGCCATACACAGGACAAATAGCACTGTTGTCTGTTCCCAGGAGTACAGTGTATTGGACTGAAGAGGATCTACTGTTCTTGTCAGGTTCTTAAGCAGAATTGAACTAGGTGTGGCGGTGTGTGTAGGAAGCACGCTTTTTTTGTTCTGAGCAAGCTCACTGTTCGGACCTCATAGGAAATACAGTAGAGTAAAAGAGTGCTCTTTTCTCAAAAGCAGAGTGTGTTTCTTGTAAGGCGAGCTAGAGTTTGTTTCCTAGTCCTAAATGGAGTTCAATCACAGGCAGTTTCCGGTCCTATGAGCAAGAGTTGTTTTCTGGTAAGGAAAGTTAGTATTGTGCTCCCATTGCCATACACAGTGCAAATAGCACTCGCGTCTGATCCCAGGAAGTACAGTGTATTGGACTGAATAGGAGCTACCGTTCTTGTTAGTTTCCTAAGCAGAGTTGAACTAGTTATGGCCGTGTGTGTAGGAAGCACACTTTTTTTGTTCTGAGCAAGCTCACTGTTCGGAAACCATAGGAAACACAGTAGAGTATAGAGTGCTCTTTTCTCAAAAGCAGAGTGTGTATCTTGGAAGGCGACCTAGCGATGATTCCCAGTCATAAATGGAGTTGAGTCACATGCAGTTTTTTGTCCTACGAGCAAGAGTTGTTTTCTGGTAAGAAAGTCACTATTGTGCTCCAATAGCCATACACAGTGCAAATAGCACTCGCGAATGTTCCCCGCAAATACAGTGTATTGGACTGAAGAGGAGCTACTGTTCTTGTCAGTTTCCTAAGCAGAGTTGAACTAGATATGGCCCGTGTGTGTAGGAAGCACTGTTCTTTTGTTCTGAGCAAGCTCACTGTTCAGGCCCTATAGGAAACACAGTAGAGTAGAATAGTGCTCTTTTCTCTAAAGCAGAGTGTGTTTCTTGTAAGGCGAGCTAACGTTTGTTTCCCAGTCCTAAATGGAGTTGATTCACATGCAGTTTTTGGTCCTACTAGCAAGAGTTGTTTTCTGGTAAGAAGAGTCACTGTTGCGCTCCAAATGCCATATACAGTGCAAATAGCACTCGCGTCTGTTCCCAGCAAGTACAGTGTATCGGACTGAAGAGGAGCTACTGTTCTTGTCAGTATCCTAAGCAGAATTGAACTAGATATGGCCCGTGTGTGAAGGAAGCACAGTTCTTATGTTCTGAGCAAGCTCACTGTTCTGGCCCTATAGGAAACACAGTAGAGTAGAAGAGCGCACTTTTCTTAAAAGCAGAGTGTGTTTCTTGTAAGGCGAGCTCGCGTTTATTTCCCAGTTCTAAATGGAGTTGATTCACATGCAGTTTTTGGTCCTACTAGCAAGAGTTGTTTTCTGGTAAGAAGAGTCACTGTTGCACTCCAAATGCCATATACAGTGCAAATAGCACTCGCGTCTGTTCCCAGCAAGTACAGTGTATCGGACTGAAGAGGAGCTACTGTTCTTGTCAGTATCCTAAGCAGAGTTGAACTAGATATGGCCCGTGTGTGTAGGAAGCACAGTTCTTTTGTTCTGAGGAAGCTCACTGTTTGGACCCCATAGGAAACACAGTAGAGTAGAAGAGTGCTCTTTTCTCTAAAGCAGAGTGTTTTTTCTTGTAAGGTGAGCTCGCATTTGTTTCCCAGTCAAAAATGGAGTTGAGACACATGCAGTTTTTGGTCCTACGAGCAAGAGTTGTTTTCTGGTAAGAAGAGTCACTATTGTGCTCCAAATGCCATACACAGTGCAAATAGTACTCGTGTCTGTTCCCTTCAAGTACAGTGTATTGGACTGATTAGGAGCTTCTGTTCTTGTCCGTTTCCTCAGCAGAGTTGAACTAGATATGGTCCGTGTGTGGGAAGCACAGTTCTTTTGTTCTGAGCAATTTCACTCTTTGGACCCGTTTGGAAACACAGTAGAGTTGAAGAGTGCTCTTTTCTCAAAAGCAGAGTGTGTTTCATGTAAGGCGAGCTAGCATTTGTTTCCCAGCCCTAAATGGAGTTGAATCACATGCAGTTTCTGGTCCTACGAGCAAGAGTTGTTTTCTGGTAAGGAAAGTCACTATTGCGCTCCCATTGCCATACACAGTGCAAATAGCACTCGCGTCTGTTCCCAGCAATTACAGTGTATTGGACTGAATAGGAGCTACTGTTCTTGTCAGTTTCCTAAGCAGAGTTGAACTAGATATGACCGTGTGTGTAGGAAGCACAGTTCTTTTGTTCTGAGCAAGCTCACTGTCTGGCCCTATAGGAATCACAGTAGAGTAGAAGAGTGCTCTTTTCTCAAAAGCAGATTGTGTTTCTTGTAAGGCGAGCTAGCGTTCGTTTCCCAGTCCTAAATGAAGTTGAATCACATGCAGTTTCTGGTCCTATGACCAAGAGTTGTTTTCTGGTAAGGAAAGTCACTATTGCGCTCCCATTGCCATACACAGTGCAAATAGCACTCACGTCTGTACCCAGCAAGTACAGTGTATCGGACTGAAGAGGAGCTACTGTTCTTGTCAGTTTCCTAAGCAGAGGTGAACGAGATATGTCCCGCTTCTGTAGGAAGCACATTTCTTTTGTTCTGAGCAAGCTCACTGTTTGGACCCCATAGGAAACACAGTAGAGTAGAAGAGTGCTCTTTTCTCGAAAGCAGAGTGTGTTTCTTGTAGGGCGAGCTAGCGTTTGTTTCCCAGTCCTAAATGGAGTTGAATCACATGCAGTTTCTGGTCCTGCAAGCAAGAGTTGTTTTCTGGTAAGAAGAGTCACTATTGCGCTGCCATTGCCATACACAGGACAAATAACACTGGCGTCTTTTCCCAGCAAGTACAGTGTATTGGATGGAAGAGGATCTACTGTTCTTGTCAGGTTCCTAAGCAGACTTGAACTAGATATGGCCGTGTGTGTAGGAAGCACAGTTTTTTTGTTCTGAGCAAGCTCACTGTTCGGAACCCATAGGAAACACAGTAGAGTAGGCGAGTGCTCTTTTCTCAAAAGCAGAGTGTGTTTCTTGGAAGGCGAGCTAGCGTTTGTTTCCCAGTCCTAAATGGAGTTGAGTCACATGCAGTTTTTTGTCCTACGAGCAAGAGTTGTTTTCTGGTAAGACGAGTCACTATTGTGCTCCAATAGCCATACACAGTGCAAATAGCAGTCCCGTCTGTTCCCAGGAAGCACAGTGTATAGGACTGAAGAGGAGCTACTGTTCTTGTCAGTTTCCTAAGCAGAGTTGAACTTGATATGGCCCGAGTGTAGGAAGCACAGTTCTTTTGTTCTGAGCAAGCTCACTGTTTTGGCCCTATAGGAAACACAGTAGAGTAGAAGAGTGCTCTTTTCTCTAAAGCAGAGTGGGTTTCTTGTAAGTCGAGCTAGCGTTTGTTTCCCAGTCCTAAAAGGAGTTGAATCACATGCAGTTTCTGGTGCTAAGAGCAAGAGTTGTTTTCTGGTAAGGAAAGTCACTATTGCTCTCCCATTTCCATACACAGTGCAAATATCCCTCCCGTCTGTTCCCAGCAAGTACAGTGTATCGGACAGAAGAGGATCTACTGTTCTTCTCAGTTTCCTAAGCAGACTTGAACTAGATGTGGCCGTGTTTGTAGGAAGCACAGGTTTTTATTCTGAGCAAGCTCACTGTTCAGAACACATAGGAAACAGTAGAGTAGAAGAGTGCTCTTTTCTCAAAAGCAGAGTGTGTTTCTAGGAAGGCGAGCTAGTGTTTGTTTCCCAGTCCTAAATGGAGTTGAGTCACATGCAGTTTTTTGTCCTATGAGCAAGAGTTGTTTTCTGATAAGACGAGTCACTATTGTGCTCCAATTGCCATACACAGTGCCAATAGCACTCGCGTCTGTTCCGAGCAAGTACAGTGTATTGGACTGAAGAGGAGCTACTGTTCTTGTCAGTTTCCTAAGCAGAGTTGAACTAGATATGGCCCGAGTGTAGGAAGCACAGTTCTTTTGTTCTGAGCTAGCTCACTGTTCTGGCCCTATAGGAAACACAGTAGAGTAGAAGAGTGCTCTTTTCTCAAAAGCAGAGTGTGTTTCTTGTAAGTTGAGCTAGCGTTTGTTTCCCAGTCCTAAATGGAGTGTAATCGCATGCAGTTTCTGGTCCTACGAGCAAGAGTTGTTTTATGGTAAGAAGAGTCACTATTGTGCTGCCATTGCCATACACTGGACTAATAGCACTGTTGTCTGTTCCCAGCAGTACAGTGTATTGGACTGAAGACAATCTACTGTTCTTGTCAGGTTCCTAAGCAGAATTGAACTAGATATGGCCGTGTGTGTAGGAAGCACAGTTCTTTTGTTCTGAGCAAGTTCACTGTTCGGACCTCTTAGGAAACACAATAGAGTAGAAGATTGCTTTTTTCTCTAAATCAGAGTGTGTTTCTTGTAAGGCGAGTTAGTGTTTGTTTCCCAGTCCTAAGTGGAGTTGAATCACATGCAGTTTCTGGTCCTACGAGCAAGAGTTGTTTTCTGGTAAGAAGAGTCACTATTGTGCTCCCATTGTCATACACAGGGCAAATAGCACACGCGTCTGTTCCCAGCATGTACAGTGTATTGGACTGAAGAGGATCTACTGTTCTTGTCAGGTTCCTAAGCAGAGTTGAACTAGATATGGCCGTGTGTGTAGGAAGCACAGTTCTTTTGTTCTGAGCAAGCTCACTGTTCTGGCCCTATAGGAAACACAGTAGAGTAGTAGAGTGCTCTTTTCTCAAAAGCAGATTGTGTTTCTTGTAAGGGGAGCTAGCGTTTGTTTCCCACTCCTATATGGAGTTGAGTCATATGCAGTTTCTGTTCCTACGAGCAAGAGTTTTTTCTGGTAAGAAGAGTCACTGTTGCGCTCCAAATGTCATATACAGTGCAAATAGCACTCACGTCTGTTCCCAGCAAGTACAGTGTATGGGACTGAATAGGAGCTACTGTTCTTGTCAGTTTCCTAAGCAGACTTGAACTAGATATGGCCGTGTGTGTAGGAAGCACAGTTTTTTTGTTCTGAGCAACCTCACTGTTCGGAACACATGAGAAACACAGTAGAGTAGAAGAGTGCTCTTTTCTCAAAAGCAGAGTGTGTTTTTGGAAGGCGAGCTAGCATTTGTTTCCCAGTCCTAAATGGATTTGAGTCACATGCAGTTTTTTGTCCTACGAGCAAGAGTTGTTTTCTGGTAAGACGAGTCACTATTGTGCTCCAATTGCCATACACAGTGCAAATAGCACTCGAGTCTCTTCCGAGCAAGTACAGTGTATTGGACTGAAGAGGAGCTACTGTTCTTGTCAATTTCCTAAGCAGAGTTGAACTAGATATGGCCCGAGTGTAGGAAGCACAGTTCTTTTGTTCTGAGCTAGCTCACTGTTCTGGCCCTATAGGAAACACAGTAGAGTAGTAGAGTGCTCTTTTCTCAAAAGCAGATTGTGTTTCTTGTAAGGGGAGCTAGCGTTTGTTTCCCAGTCCTATATGGAGTTGAGTCACATGCAGTTTCTGTTCCTACGAGCAAGAGTTGTTTTCTGGTAAGAAGAGTCACTGTTGTGCTCCAAATGTCATATACAGTGCAAATAGCACTCTTGTCTGTTCCCAGCAAGTACAGTGAATCAGACTGAATAGGAGCTACTGTTCTTGTCAGTTTCCTAAGCAGACTTGAACTAGATATGGCCGTGTGTGTAGGAAGCACAGTTTTTTTGTTCTGAGCAAGCTCACTGTTCGGAACACATAAGAAACACAGTAGAGTAGAAGAGTGCTCTTTTCTCAAGAGCAGAGTGTGTTTTTGGAAGGCGAGCTAGAGTTTGTTTCCCAGTCCTAAATGGAGTTGAGTCACATGCAGTTTTTTGTCCTACGAGCAAGAGTTGTTTTCTGGTAAGACGAGTCACTATTGTGTCCAATTGCCATACACAGTGCAAATAGCATTCGCGTCTCTTCCGAGCAAGTAAGTGTATTGCACTGAAGAGGAGCTACTGTTCTTGTCAGTTTCCTAAGCAGAGTTGAACTAGATATGGCCCGTGTGTGTAGGAAGCACAGTTCTTTTGTTCTGAGCATGCTCACTGTTTAGACCCCATAGGAAACACAGTAGTGTTGAAGAGTGCTCTTTTCTCAAAAGCAGAGTGTGTTTCATGTTTGGCGAGCTAGCATTTGTTTCCCAGTCCTAAATGGAGTTGAATCACATGCAGTTTCTGGTCCTACGAGCAAGAGTTGTTTTCTGGTAAGGAAAGTCACTATTGCGCTCCCATTTCCATACACAGTGCAAATAGCCCTCCCGTCTGTTCCGAGCAAGTACAGTGTATCGGATTGAAGAGGATCTACTGTTCTTGTCAGGTTCCTAAGCAGACTTGAACTAGATATGGGCGTGTTTGTTGGAAGCACAGTTTTTTTGTTATGAGCAAGCTCACTGTTTGGAACACATAGGAAACAATAGAGTAGAAGAGTGCTCTCTTCTCAAAAGCAGAGTGTGTTTCTTGGAAGGCGAGCTACTGTTTGTTTCCCAGTACTAAATGGAGTTGAGTCACATGCAGTTTTTTGTCCTACGAGCAAGAGTTGTTTTCTGGTAAGACGAGTCACTATTGTGCTCCAATTGCCATTCGCAGTGCAAATAGAACTCGCGTCTGTTCCCAGCAAGTACAGTGTATTGGACTGAATAGGAGCTACTATTCTTGTCAGTTTCCTAAGAAGAGTTGAACGAGATATGGCCGTGTGTGTAGGAAGCACAGTTCTTTTGTTCTGAGCAAGCTCACTGTTTGGACCCCATAGGAAACACAGTAGAGTAGGCGAGTGGTCTTTTCTCTAAAGCAGAGTGTTTTTCTTGTAAGGTGAGCTAGTGTTTGTTTCCCAGTCCTAAATGGATTTGGGTCACATGCAGTTTTTGGTCCTACGAGCAAGAGTTGTTTTCTGGTAAGAAGAGTCACTATTGCGCTCCAAATGCCATACACAGTGCAAATAGTACTCGCGTCTGTTCCCTTCAAGTACAGTGTATTGGACTGATTAGGAGCTACTGTTCTTGTCAGTTTCCTCAGCAGAGTTGAACTAGATATGGACCGTGTGTGTAGGAAGCACAGTTCTTTTGTTCTGAGCAAGCTCACTGTTCAGACCCCATAGGAAGCACAGTAGAATAGAAGAGTGATCTTTTCTCAAAAGCAGAGTGTGTTTCATGTAAGAAGAGCTAGCATTTGATTTCCAGTCCTAAATGGAGTTGAATCACATGCAGTTTCTGGTCCTACGAGCAAGAGTTGTTTTCTGGTAAGGAAAGTCACTATTGCGCTCCCATTGCCATACACAGTGCAAATAGCACTCGCGTCTGATCCCAGGAAGTACAGTGTATTGGACTGAATAGGAGCTACCGTTCTTGTTAGTTTCCTAAGCAGAGTTGAACTAGTTATGGCCGTGTGTGTAGGAAGCACACTTTTTTTGTTCTGAGCAAGCTCACTGTTCGGAAACCATAGGAAACACAGTAGAGTATAGAGTGCTCTTTTCTCAAAAGCAGAGTGTGTATCTTGGAAGGCGACCTAGCGATGATTCCCAGTCATAAATGGAGTTGAGTCACATGCAGTTTTTTGTCCTACGAGCAAGAGTTGTTTTCTGGTAAGAAAGTCACTATTGTGCTCCAATAGCCATACACAGTGCAAATAGCACTCGCGAATGTTCCCCGCAAATACAGTGTATTGGACTGAAGAGGAGCTACTGTTCTTGTCAGTTTCCTAAGCAGAGTTGAACTAGATATGGCCCGTGTGTAGGAAGCACTGTTCTTTTGTTCTGAGCAAGCTCACTGTTCAGGCCCTATAGGAAACACAGTAGAGTAGAATAGTGCTCTTTTCTCTAAAGCAGAGTGTGTTTCTTGTAAGGCGAGCTAACGTTTGTTTCCCAGTCCTAAATGGAGTTGATTCACATGCAGTTTTTGGTCCTACTAGCAAGAGTTGTTTTCTGGTAAGAAGAGTCACTGTTGCGCTCCAAATGCCATATACAGTGCAAATAGCACTCGCGTCTGTTCCCAGCAAGTACAGTGTATCGGACTGAAGAGGAGCTACTGTTCTTGTCAGTATCCTAAGCAGAATTGAACTAGATATGGCCCGTGTGTGAAGGAAGCACAGTTCTTATGTTCTGAGCAAGCTCACTGTTCTGGCCCTATAGGAAACACAGTAGAGTAGAAGAGCGCACTTTTCTTAAAAGCAGAGTGTGTTTCTTGTAAGGCGAGCTCGCGTTTATTTCCCAGTTCTAAATGGAGTTGATTCACATGCAGTTTTTGGTCCTACTAGCAAGAGTTGTTTTCTGGTAAGAAGAGTCACTGTTGCACTCCAAATGCCATATACAGTGCAAATAGCACTCGCGTCTGTTCCCAGCAAGTACAGTGTATCGGACTGAAGAGGAGCTACTGTTCTTGTCAGTATCCTAAGCAGAGTTGAACTAGATATGGCCCGTGTGTGTAGGAAGCACAGTTCTTTTGTTCTGAGGAAGCTCACTGTTTGGACCCCATAGGAAACACAGTAGAGTAGAAGAGTGCTCTTTTCTCTAAAGCAGAGTGTTTTTTCTTGTAAGGTGAGCTCGCGTTTGTTTCCCAGTCAAAAATGGAGTTGAGACACATGCAGTTTTTGGTCGTACGAGCAAGAGTTGTTTTCTGGTAAGAAGAGTCACTATTGTGCTCCAAATGCCATACACAGTGCAAATAGTACTCGTGTCTGTTCCCTTCAAGTACAGTGTATTGGACTGATTAGGAGCTTCTGTTCTTGTCCGTTTCCTCAGCAGAGTTGAACTAGATATGGTCCGTGTGTGGGAAGCACAGTTCTTTTGTTCTGAGCAATTTCACTCTTTGGACCCGTTTGGAAACACAGTAGAGTTGAAGAGTGCTCTTTTCTCAAAAGCAGAGTGTGTTTCATGTAAGGCGAGCTAGCATTTGTTTCCCAGCCCTAAATGGAGTTGAATCACATGCAGTTTCTGGTCCTACGAGCAAGAGTTGTTTTCTGGTAAGGAAAGTCACTATTGCGCTCCCATTGCCATACACAGTGCAAATAGCACTCGCGTCTGTTCCCAGCAATTACAGTGTATTGGACTGAATAGGAGCTACTGTTCTTGTCAGTTTCCTAAGCAGAGTTGAACTAGATATGACCGTGTGTGTAGGAAGCACAGTTCTTTTGTTCTGAGCAAGCTCACTGTCTGGCCCTATAGGAATCACAGTAGAGTAGAAGAGTGCTCTTTTCTCAAAAGCAGATTGTGTTTCTTGTAAGGCGAGCTAGCGTTCGTTTCCCAGTCCTAAATGAAGTTGAATCACATGCAGTTTCTGGTCCTATGACCAAGAGTTGTTTTCTGGTAAGGAAAGTCACTATTGCGCTCCCATTGCCATACACAGTGCAAATAGCACTCACGTCTGTACCCAGCAAGTACAGTGTATCGGACTGAAGAGGAGCTACTGTTCTTGTCAGTTTCCTAAGCAGAGGTGAACGAGATATGTCCCGCTTCTGTAGGAAGCACATTTCTTTTGTTCTGAGCAAGCTCACTGTTTGGACCCCATAGGAAACACAGTAGAGTAGAAGAGTGCTCTTTTCTCGAAAGCAGAGTGTGTTTCTTGTAGGGCGAGCTAGCGTTTGTTTCCCAGTCCTAAATGGAGTTGAATCACATGCAGTTTCTGGTCCTGCAAGCAAGAGTTGTTTTCTGGTAAGAAGAGTCACTATTGCGCTGCCATTGCCATACACAGGACAAATAACACTGGCGTCTTTTCCCAGCAAGTACAGTGTATTGGATGGAAGAGGATCTACTGTTCTTGTCAGGTTCCTAAGCAGACTTGAACTAGATATGGCCGTGTGTGTAGGAAGCACAGTTTTTTTGTTCTGAGCAAGCTCACTGTTCGGAACCCATAGGAAACACAGTAGAGTAGGCGAGTGCTCTTTTCTCAAAAGCAGAGTGTGTTACTTGGAAGGCGAGCTAGCGTTTGTTTCCCAGTCCTAAATGGAGTTGAGTCACATGCAGTTTTTTGTCCTACGAGCAAGAGTTGTTTTCTGGTAAGAAAGTCACTATTGTGCTCCAATAGCCATACACAGTGCAAATAGCACTCGCGAATGTTCCCCGCAAATACAGTGTATTGGACTGAAGAGGAGCTACTGTTCTTGTCAGTTTCCTAAGCAGAGTTGAACTAGATATGGCCCGTGTGTAGGAAGCACTGTTCTTTTGTTCTGAGCAAGCTCACTGTTCAGGCCCTATAGGAAACACAGTAGAGTAGAATAGTGCTCTTTTCTCTAAAGCAGAGTGTGTTTCTTGTAAGGCGAGCTAACGTTTGTTTCCCAGTCCTAAATGGAGTTGATTCACATGCAGTTTTTGGTCCTACTAGCAAGAGTTGTTTTCTGGTAAGAAGAGTCACTGTTGCGCTCCAAATGCCATATACAGTGCAAATAGCACTCGCGTCTGTTCCCAGCAAGTACAGTGTATCGGACTGAAGAGGAGCTACTGTTCTTGTCAGTATCCTAAGCAGAATTGAACTAGATATGGCCCGTGTGTGAAGGAAGCACAGTTCTTATGTTCTGAGCAAGCTCACTGTTCTGGCCCTATAGGAAACACAGTAGAGTAGAAGAGCGCACTTTTCTTAAAAGCAGAGTGTGTTTCTTGTAAGGCGAGCTCGCGTTTATTTCCCAGTTCTAAATGGAGTTGATTCACATGCAGTTTTTGGTCCTACTAGCAAGAGTTGTTTTCTGGTAAGAAGAGTCACTGTTGCACTCCAAATGCCATATACAGTGCAAATAGCACTCGCGTCTGTTCCCAGCAAGTACAGTGTATCGGACTGAAGAGGAGCTACTGTTCTTGTCAGTATCCTAAGCAGAGTTGAACTAGATATGGCCCGTGTGTGTAGGAAGCACAGTTCTTTTGTTCTGAGGAAGCTCACTGTTTGGACCCCATAGGAAACACAGTAGAGTAGAAGAGTGCTCTTTTCTCTAAAGCAGAGTGTTTTTTCTTGTAAGGTGAGCTCGCGTTTGTTTCCCAGTCAAAAATGGAGTTGAGACACATGCAGTTTTTGGTCCTACGAGCAAGAGTTGTTTTCTGGTAAGAAGAGTCACTATTGTGCTCCAAATGCCATACACAGTGCAAATAGTACTCGTGTCTGTTCCCTTCAAGTACAGTGTATTGGACTGATTAGGAGCTTCTGTTCTTGTCCGTTTCCTCAGCAGAGTTGAACTAGATATGGTCCGTGTGTGGGAAGCACAGTTCTTTTGTTCTGAGCAATTTCACTCTTTGGACCCGTTTGGAAACACAGTAGAGTTGAAGAGTGCTCTTTTCTCAAAAGCAGAGTGTGTTTCATGTAAGGCGAGCTAGCATTTGTTTCCCAGCCCTAAATGGAGTTGAATCACATGCAGTTTCTGGTCCTACGAGCAAGAGTTGTTTTCTGGTAAGGAAAGTCACTATTGCGCTCCCATTGCCATACACAGTGCAAATAGCACTCGCGTCTGTTCCCAGCAATTACAGTGTATTGGACTGAATAGGAGCTACTGTTCTTGTCAGTTTCCTAAGCAGAGTTGAACTAGATATGACCGTGTGTGTAGGAAGCACAGTTCTTTTGTTCTGAGCAAGCTCACTGTCTGGCCCTATAGGAATCACAGTAGAGTAGAAGAGTGCTCTTTTCTCAAAAGCAGATTGTGTTTCTTGTAAGGCGAGCTAGCGTTCGTTTCCCAGTCCTAAATGAAGTTGAATCACATGCAGTTTCTGGTCCTATGACCAAGAGTTGTTTTCTGGTAAGGAAAGTCACTATTGCGCTCCCATTGCCATACACAGTGCAAATAGCACTCACGTCTGTACCCAGCAAGTACAGTGTATCGGACTGAAGAGGAGCTACTGTTCTTGTCAGTTTCCTAAGCAGAGGTGAACGAGATATGTCCCGCTTCTGTAGGAAGCACATTTCTTTTGTTCTGAGCAAGCTCACTGTTTGGACCCCATAGGAAACACAGTAGAGTAGAAGAGTGCTCTTTTCTCGAAAGCAGAGTGTGTTTCTTGTAGGGCGAGCTAGCGTTTGTTTCCCAGTCCTAAATGGAGTTGAATCACATGCAGTTTCTGGTCCTGCAAGCAAGAGTTGTTTTCTGGTAAGAAGAGTCACTATTGCGCTGCCATTGCCATACACAGGACAAATAACACTGGCGTCTTTTCCCAGCAAGTACAGTGTATTGGATGGAAGAGGATCTACTGTTCTTGTCAGGTTCCTAAGCAGACTTGAACTAGATATGGCCGTGTGTGTAGGAAGCACAGTTTTTTTGTTCTGAGCAAGCTCACTGTTCGGAACCCATAGGAAACACAGTAGAGTAGGCGAGTGCTCTTTTCTCAAAAGCAGAGTGTGTTACTTGGAAGGCGAGCTAGCGTTTGTTTCCCAGTCCTAAATGGAGTTGAGTCACATGCAGTTTTTTGTCCTACGAGCAAGAGTTGTTTTCTGGTAAGACGAGTCACTATTGTGCTCCAATAGCCATACACAGTGCAAATAGCAGTCCCGTCTGTTCCCAGGAAGCACAGTGTATAGGACTGAAGAGGAGCTACTGTTCTTGTCAGTTTCCTAAGCAGAGTTGAACTAGATATGGCCCGAGTGTAGGAAGCACAGTTCTTCTGTTCTGAGCAAGCTCACTGTTTTGGCCCTATAGGAAACACAGTAGAGTAGAAGAGTGCTCTTTTCTCTAAAGCAGAGTGGGTTTCTTGTAAGTCGAGCTAGCGTTTGTTTCCCAGTCCTAAAAGGAGTTGAATCACATGCAGTTTCTGGTGCTAAGAGCAAGAGTTGTTTTCTGGTAAGGAAAGTCACTATTGCTCTCCCATTTCCATACACAGTGCAAATATCCCTCCCGTCTGTTCCCAGCAAGTACAGTGTATCGGACAGAAGAGGATCTACTGTTCTTCTCAGGTTCCTAAGCAGACTTGAACTAGATGTGGCCGTGTTTGTAGGAAGCACAGGTTTTTATTCTGAGCAAGCTCACTGTTCAGAACACATAGGAAACAGTAGAGTAGAAGAGTGCTCTTTTCTCAAAAGCAGAGTGTGTTTCTAGGAAGGCGAGCTAGTGTTTGTTTCCCAGTCCTAAATGGAGTTGAGTCACATGCAGTTTTTTGTCCTATGAGCAAGAGTTGTTTTCTGATAAGACGAGTCACTATTGTGCTCCAATTGCCATACACAGTGCCAATAGCACTCGCGTCTGTTCCGAGCAAGTACAGTGTATTGGACTGAAGAGGAGCTACTGTTCTTGTCAGTTTCCTAAGCAGAGTTGAACTAGATATGGCCCGAGTGTAGGAAGCACAGTTCTTTTGTTCTGAGCTAGCTCACTGTTCTGGCCCTATAGGAAACTCAGTAGAGTAGAAGAGTGCTCTTTTCTCAAAAGCAGAGTGTGTTTCTTGTAAGTTGAGCTAGCGTTTGTTTCCCAGTCCTAAATGGAGTGTAATCACATGCAGTTTCTGGTCCTACGAGCAAGAGTTGTTTTATGGTAAGAAGAGTCACTATTGTGCTGCCATTGCCATACACTGGACTAATAGCACTGTTGTCTGTTCCCAGCAGTACAGTGTATTGGACTGAAGACAATCTACTGTTCTTGTCAGGTTCCTAAGCAGAATTGAACTAGATATGGCCGTGTGTGTAGGAAGCACAGTTCTTTTGTTCTGAGCAAGTTCACTGTTCGGACCTCTTAGGAAACACAATAGAGTAGAAGATTGCTTTTTTCTCTAAATCAGAGTGTGTTTCTTGTAAGGCGAGTTAGTGTTTGTTTCCCAGTCCTAAGTGGAGTTGAATCACATGCAGTTTCTGGTCCTACGAGCAAGAGTTGTTTTCTGGTAAGAAGAGTCACTATTGTGCTCCCATTGTCATACACAGGGCAAATAGCACACGCGTCTGTTCCCAGCATGTACAGTGTATTGGACTGAAGAGGATCTACTGTTCTTGTCAGGTTCCTAAGCAGAGTTGAACTAGATATGGCCGTGTGTGTAGGAAGCACAGTTCTTTTGTTCTGAGCAAGCTCACTGTTCTGGCCCTATAGGAAACACAGTAGAGTAGTAGAGTGCTCTTTTCTCAAAAGCAGATTGTGTTTCTTGTAAGGGGAGCTAGCGTTTGTTTCCCACTCCTATATGGAGTTGAGTCATATGCAGTTTCTGTTCCTACGAGCAAGAGTTTTTTCTGGTAAGAAGAGTCACTGTTGCGCTCCAAATGTCATATACAGTGCAAATAGCACTCACGTCTGTTCCCAGCAAGTACAGTGTATGGGACTGAATAGGAGCTACTGTTCTTGTCAGTTTCCTAAGCAGACTTGAACTAGATATGGCCGTGTTTGTAGGAAGCACAGGTTTTTTGTTCTGAGCAAGCTCACTGTTCGGAACACATGAGAAACACAGTAGAGTAGAAGAGTGCTCTTTTCTCAAAAGCAGAGTGTGTTTTTGGAAGGCGAGCTAGCATTTGTTTCCCAGTCCTAAATGGATTTGAGTCACATGCAGTTTTTTGTCCTACGAGCAAGAGTTGTTTTCTGGTAAGACGAGTCACTATTGTGCTCCAATTGCCATACACAGTGCAAATAGCACTCGAGTCTCTTCCGAGCAAGTACAGTGTATTGGACTGAAGAGGAGCTACTGTTCTTGTCAATTTCCTAAGCAGAGTTGAACTAGATATGGCCCGAGTGTAGGAAGCACAGTTCTTTTGTTCTGAGCTAGCTCACTGTTCTGGCCCTATAGGAAACACAGTAGAGTAGTAGAGTGCTCTTTTCTCAAAAGCAGATTGTGTTTCTTGTAAGGGGAGCTAGCGTTTGTTTCCCAGTCCTATATGGAGTTGAGTCACATGCAGTTTCTGTTCCTACGAGCAAGAGTTGTTTTCTGGTAAGAAGAGTCACTGTTGTGCTCCAAATGTCATATACAGTGCAAATAGCACTCTTGTCTGTTCCCAGCAAGTACAGTGAATCAGACTGAATAGGAGCTACTGTTCTTGTCAGTTTCCTAAGCAGACTTGAACTAGATATGGCCGTGTGTGTAGGAAGCACAGTTTTTTTGTTCTGAGCAAGCTCACTGTTCGGAACACATAAGAAACACAGTAGAGTAGAAGAGTGCTCTTTTCTCAAGAGCAGAGAGTGTTTTTGGAAGGCGAGCTAGAGTTTGTTTCCCAGTCCTAAATGGAGTTGAGTCACATGCAGTTTTTTGTCCTACGAGCAAGAGTTGTTTTCTGGTAAGACGAGTCACTATTGTGTCCAATTGCCATACACAGTGCAAATAGCACTCGCGTCTCTTCCGAGCAAGTAAGTGTATTGCACTGAAGAGGAGCTACTGTTCTTGTCAGTTTCCTAAGCAGAGTTGAACTAGATATGGCCCGTGTGTGTAGGAAGCACAGTTCTTTTGTTCTGAGCATGCTCACTGTTTAGACCCCATAGGAAACACAGTAGTGTTGAAGAGTGCTCTTTTCTCAAAAGCAGAGTGTGTTTCATGTTTGGCGAGCTAGCATTTGTTTCCCAGTCCTAAATGGAGTTGAATCACATGCAGTTTCTGGTCCTACGAGCAAGAGTTGTTTTCTGGTAAGGAAAGTCACTATTGCGCTCCCATTTCCATACACAGTGCAAATAGCCCTCCCGTCTGTTCCGAGCAAGTACAGTGTATCGGATTGAAGAGGATCTACTGTTCTTGTCAGGTTCCTAAGCAGACTTGAACTAGATATGGGCGTGTTTGTTGGAAGCACAGTTTTTTTGTTATGAGCAAGCTCACTGTTTGGAACACATAGGAAACAATAGAGTAGAAGAGTGCTCTCTTCTCAAAAGCAGAGTGTGTTTCTTGGAAGGCGAGCTACTGTTTGTTTCCCAGTACTAAATGGAGTTGAGTCACATGCAGTTTTTTGTCCTACGAGCAAGAGTTGTTTTCTGGTAAGACGAGTCACTATTGTGCTCCAATTGCCATTCGCAGTGCAAATAGAACTCGCGTCTGTTCCCAGCAAGTACAGTGTATTGGACTGAATAGGAGCTACTGTTCTTGTCAGTTTCCTAAGAAGAGTTGAACGAGATATGGCCGTGTGTGTAGGAAGCACAGTTCTTTTGTTCTGAGCAAGCTCACTGTTTGGACCCCATAGGAAACACAGTAGAGTAGGCGAGTGGTCTTTTCTCTAAAGCAGAGTGTTTTTCTTGTAAGGTGAGCTCGCGTTTGTTTCCCAGTCCTAAATGGATTTGGGTCACATGCAGTTTTTGGTCCTACGAGCAAGAGTTGTTTTCTGGTAAGAAGAGTCACTATTGCGCTCCAAATGCCATACACAGTGCAAATAGTACTCGCGTCTGTTCCCTGCAAGTACAGTGTATTGGACTGATTAGGAGCTACTGTTCTTGTCAGTTTCCTCAGCAGAGTTGAACTAGATATGGCCGTGTGTGTAGGAAGCACAGTTCTTTTGTTCTGAGCAAGCTCACTGTTCTGGCCCTATAGGAAACACAGTAGAGTAGAAGAGTGCTCTTTTCTCAAAAGCAGATTGTGTTTCTTGTAAGGCGAGCTAGCGTTTGTTTCCCAGTCCTAAATGAAGTTGAATCACATGCAGTTTCTGGTCCTACGACCAAGAGTTGTTTTCTGGTAAGGAAAGTCACTATTGCGCTCCCATTGCCATACACAGTGCAAATAGCACTCACGTCTGTACCCAGCAAGTACAGTGTATCGGACTGAAGAGGAGCTACTGTTCGTGTCAGGTTCCTAAGCAGACTTGAACTAGATATGGCCGTGTGTGTAGGAAGCACAGTTTTTTTGTTCTGAGCAAGCTCACTGTTCGGAACCCATAGGAAACACAGTAGAGTAGGCGAGTGCTCTTTTCTCAAAAGCAGAGTGTGTTTCTTGGAAGGCGAGCTAGCGTTTGTTTCCCAGTCCTAAATGGAGTTGAGTCACATGCAGTTTTTTGTCCTACGAGCAAGAGTTGTTTTCTGGTAAGACGAGTCACTATTGTGCTCCAATAGCCATACACAGTGCAAATAGCAGTCCCGTCTGTTCCCAGGAAGCACAGTGTATCGGACTGAAGAGGAGCTACTGTTCTTGTCAGTTTCCTAAGCAGAGTTGAACTAGATATGGCCCGAGTGTAGGAAGCACAGTTCTTTTGTTCTGAGCAAGCTCACTGTTCTGACCCTATAGGAAACACAGTAGAGTAGAATAGTGCTCTTTTGTCTAAAGCAGAGTGGGTTTCTTGTAAGGCGAGCTAGCGTTTGTTTCCCAGTCCTAAATGGAGTTGAATCACATGCAGTTTCTGGTCCTAAGAGCAAGAGTTGTTTTCTGGTAAGGAAAGTCAATATTGCTCTCCCATTTCCATACACAGTGCAAATATCCCTCCCGTCTGTTCCCAGCAAGTACAGTGTATCAGACTGAAAAGGAGCTACTGTTCTTGTCAGTTTCCTAAGCAGAGTTGAACTAGATATGGCCCGTGTGTGTAGGAAGCACAGTTCTTATGTTCTGAGCAAGCTCACTGTTCTGGCCCTTTAGGAAACACAGTAGAGTATAAGAGTGCACTTTTCTTAAAAGCAGAGTGTGTTTCTTGTAAGGCGAGCTCGCGTTTGTTTCCCAGTCCTAAATGGAGTTAAGTCACATGCAGTTTTTGGTCCTACGAGCAAGAGTTGTTTTCTGGTAAGAAGAGTCACTGTTGTGCTCCAAATGCCATATACAGTGCAAATAGCACTTGCGTCTGTTCCCAGCAAGTACAGTGTATCAGACTGAATAGGAGCTACTGTTCTTGTCAGTTTCCTAAGCAGACTTGAGCTAGATATGGCTGTGTGTGTAGGAAGCACAGTTTTTTTGTTCTGAGCAAGCTCACTGTTCAGAACATATAGGAAACACAGTAGAGTAGAAGAGTGCTCTTTTCTCAAAAGCAGAGTGTGTTTTTGGAAGGCGAGCTAGCGTTTGTTTCCCAGTCCTAAATGGAGTTGAGTCACATGCAGTTTTTTGTCCTACGAGCAAGAGTTGTTTTCTGGTAAGACGAGTCACTATTGTGCTCCAATTGCCATACATAGTGCAAATAGCACTCGCGTCTGTTCCGAGCAAGAACAGTGTATTGGACTGAAGAGGAGCTACTGTTCTTGTCAGTTTCCTAAGCAGAGTTGAACTAGATATGGCCCGTGTGTGTAGGAAGCACAGTTCTTTTGTTCTGAGCAAGCTCACTGTTTAGACCCCATAGGAAACACAGTAGAGTAGAAGAGTGCTCTTTTCTCAAAAGCAGAGTGTGTTTCATGTAAGGCGAGCTAGCATTTGTTTCCCAGTCCTAAATGGAGTTGAATCACATGCAGTTTCTGGTCCTACGAGCAAGAGTTGTTTTCTGGTAAGGAAAGTCACTATTGCGCTCCCATTGCCATACACAGTGCAAATAGCAAATGCCTCTGTTCCCTGCAAGTACAGTGTATCGGATTGAAGAGGATCTACTGTTCTTGTCAGGTTCCTAAGCAGACTTGAACTAGATATGGCCGTGTTTGTTCGAAGCACAGTTTTTTAGTTATGAGCAAGCTCACTGTTCGGAACACATAGGAAACAGTAGAGTAGAAGAGTGCTCTTTTCTCTAAAGCAGAGTGTGTTTCTTGTAAGGCGAGCTATCGTTTGTTTCCCAGTCCTAAATGGAGTTGAATCACATGCAGTTTCTAGTCCTACGAGCAAGAGTTGTTTTATGGTAAGAAGAGTCGCTATTGTGCTCCCATTGCCATATACAGGACAAAGAGCACTGGCGTCTGTTCCCAGCAAGTACAGTGTATTGGACTGAAGAGGATCTACTGTTCTTTCAGGTTCCTAAGCAGAATTGAACTAGATATTGCCGTGTGTGTAGGAAGCACAGTTCTTTTGTTCTGAGCAAGCTCACTGTTTGGACCCTATAGGAAACACAGTAGAGTAGAAGAGTGTGCTTTTCTCAAAAGCAGAGTGTGTTTCTTGAAAGGCGAGATAGCGTTTGTTTCCAAGTCCTAAATGGAGTTGAATCACATGCAGTTTCTGGTCCTATGAGCAAGAGTTGTTTTCTGGTAAGGAAAGTCACTATTGCGCTCCCATTGCCATACACAGTGCAAGTAGCACTTCCGTCTGTTCCCAGCAAGTACAGTGTATCGGACTGAAGAGGAGCTACTTTTCTTGTCAGGTTCCTAAGCAGAGTTGAACTAGATATGACCCGTGTTTGTAGGAAGCACAGTTCTTTTGTTCTTTGCAAGCTCACTGTTTGGACCCCATAGGAAACACAGTAGAGCAGAAGAGTGCTCTTTTCTCTAAAACAGAGTTTGTTACTTGTAAGGCGAGCTAGCGTTTGTTTCGCAGTCCTAAATGGAGTTGAATCCCATGCAGTTTCTGGTACTACGAGCAAGAGTTGTTTTCTGGTAAAAAGAGTCACTATTGCGCTGTCATTGCCATACACAGGACAAATAGCACTGGCGTCTGTTCTCAGCAAGTACAGTGTATTGGACTGAAGAGGATCTACTGTTCTTGTCATGTTCCTAAGCAGACTTGAACTAGATATGGCCGTGTGTGTAGGAAGCACAGTTTTATGTTCTGAGCAAGCTCACTTTTCGGAACACATAGGAAACACAGTAGAGTAGAAGAGTGCTGTTTTCTCAAAAGCAGAGTGTGTTTCTTGGACGTCGAGCTAGCATTTGTTTCCCAGTCCTAAATGGAGTTGAGTCACATGCAGTTTTTTGTCCTACGAGCAAGAGTTGTTTTCTGGTAAGACAAGTCACTATTGGGCTCCAATTGCCATACACAGTGCAAATAGCACTCGCGTCTGTTCCCTGCAAGTACAGTGTATTGGAATGAAGAGGATCTACTGTTCTTGTCAGTTTCCTAAGCAGAGTTGAACTGGATATGGACCGTGTGTGTAGGAAGCACAGTTCTTTTGTTCTGAGCAAGCTCACTGTTCAGACCCCATAGGAAGCACAGTAGAATAGAAGAGTGATCTTTTCTCAAAAGCAGAGTGTGTTTCATGTAAGAAGAGCTAGCATTTGATTTCCAGTCCTAAATGGAGTTGAATCACATGCAGTTTCTGGTCCTACGAGCAAGAGTTGTTTTCTGGTAAGGAAAGTCACTATTGCGCTCCCATTGCCATACACAGTGCAAATAGCACTCGCGTCTGATCCCAGGAAGTACAGTGTATTGGACTGAATAGGAGCTACCGTTCTTGTTAGTTTCCTAAGCAGAGTTGAACTAGTTATGGCCGTGTGTGTAGGAAGCACACTTTTTTTGTTCTGAGCAAGCTCACTGTTCGGAAACCATAGGAAACACAGTAGAGTATAGAGTGCTCTTTTCTCAAAAGCAGAGTGTGTATCTTGGAAGGCGACCTAGCGATGATTCCCAGTCATAAATGGAGTTGAGTCACATGCAGTTTTTTGTCCTACGAGCAAGAGTTGTTTTCTGGTAAGAAAGTCACTATTGTGCTCCAATAGCCATACACAGTGCAAATAGCACTCGCGAATGTTCCCCGCAAATACAGTGTATTGGACTGAAGAGGAGCTACTGTTCTTGTCAGTTTCCTAAGCAGAGTTGAACTAGATATGGCCCGTGTGTGTAGGAAGCACAGTTCTTTTGTTCTGAGCATGCTCACTGTTTAGACCCCATAGGAAACACAGTAGTGTTGAAGAGTGCTCTTTTCTCAAAAGCAGAGTGTGTTTCATGTTTGGCGAGCTAGCATTTGTTTCCCAGTCCTAAATGGAGTTGAATCACATGCAGTTTCTGGTCCTACGAGCAAGAGTTGTTTTCTGGTAAGGAAAGTCACTATTGCGCTCCCATTTCCATACACAGTGCAAATAGCCCTCCCGTCTGTTCCGAGCAAGTACAGTGTATCGGATTGAAGAGGATCTACTGTTCTTGTCAGGTTCCTAAGCAGACTTGAACTATTTGGGCGTGTTTGTTGGAAGCACAGTTTTTTTGTTATGAGCAAGCTCACTGTTTGGAACACATAGGAAACAATAGAGTAGAAGAGTGCTCTCTTCTCAAAAGCAGAGTGTGTTTCTTGGTAGGCGAGCTAGTGTTTGTTTCCCAGTACTAAATGGAGTTGAGTCACATGCAGTTTTTTGTCCTACGAGCAAGAGTTGTTTTCTGGTAAGACGAGTCACTATTGTGCTCCAATTGCCATTCGCAGTGCAAATAGAACTCGCGTCTGTTCCCAGCAAGTACAGTGTATTGGACTGAATAGGAGCTACTGTTCTTGTCAGTTTCCTAAGAAGAGTTGAACGAGATATGGCCGTGTGTGTAGGAAGCACAGTTCTTTTGTTCTGAGCAAGCTCACTGTTTGGACCCCATAGGAAACACAGTAGAGTAGGCGAGTGGTCTTTTCTCTAAAGCAGAGTGTTTTTCTTGTAAGGTGAGCTCGCGTTTGTTTCCCAGTCCTAAATGGATTTGGGTCACATGCAGTTTTTGGTCCTACGAGCAAGAGTTGTTTTCTGGTAAGAAGAGTCACTATTGCGCTCCAAATGCCATACACAGTGCAAATAGTACTCGCGTCTGTTCCCTGCAAGTACAGTGTATTGGACTGATTAGGAGCTACTGTTCTTGTCAGTTTCCTCAGCAGAGTTGAACTAGATATGGCCGTGTGTGTAGGAAGCACAGTTCTTTTGTTCTGAGCAAGCTCACTGTTCTGGCCCTATAGGAAACACAGTAGAGTAGAAGAGTGCTCTTTTCTCAAAAGCAGATTGTGTTTCTTGTAAGGCGAGCTAGCGTTTGTTTCCCAGTCCTAAATGAAGTTGAATCACATGCAGTTTCTGGTCCTACGACCAAGAGTTGTTTTCTGGTAAGGAAAGTCACTATTGCGCTCCCATTGCCATACACAGTGCAAATAGCACTCACGTCTGTACCCAGCAAGTACAGTGTATCGGACTGAAGAGGAGCTACTGTTCGTGTCAGGTTCCTAAGCAGACTTGAACTAGATATGGCCGTGTGTGTAGGAAGCACAGTTTTTTTGTTCTGAGCAAGCTCACTGTTCGGAACCCATAGGAAACACAGTAGAGTAGGCGAGTGCTCTTTTCTCTAAAACAGAGTGTGTTACTTGTAAGGCGAGCTAGCGTTTGTTTCGCAGTCCTAAATGGAGTTGAATCCCATGCAGTTTCTGGTACTACGAGCAAGAGTTGTTTTCTGGTAAAAAGAGTCACTATTGCGCTGCCATTGCCATACACAGGACAAATAGCACTGGCGTCTGTTCGCAGCAAGTACAGTGTATTGGACTGAAGAGGATCTACTGTTCTTGTCATGTTCCTAAGCAGACTTGAACTAGATATGGCCGTGTGTGTAGGAAGCACAGTTTTATGTTCTGAGCAAGCTCACTTTTCGGAACACATAGGAAACACAGTAGAGTAGAAGAGTGCTGTTTTCTCAAAAGCAGAGTGTGTTTCTTGGACGTCGAGCTAGCATTTGTTTCCCAGTCCTAAATGGAGTTGAGTCACATGCAGTTTTTTGTCCTACGAGCAAGAGTTGTTTTCTGGTAAGACAAGTCACTATTGGGCTCCAATTGCCATACACAGTGCAAATAGCACTCGCCTCTGTTCCCTGCAAGTACAGTGTATTGGAATGAAGAGGATCTACTGTTCTTGTCAGTTTCCTAAGCAGAGTTGAACTGGATATGGACCGTGTGTGTAGGAAGCACAGTTCTTTTGTTCTGAGCAAGCTCACTGTTCAGACCCCATAGGAAGCACAGTAGAATAGAAGAGTGATCTTTTCTCAAAAGCAGAGTGTGTTTCATGTAAGAAGAGCTAGCATTTGATTTCCAGTCCTAATTGGAGTTGAATCACATGCAGTTTCTGGTCCTACGAGCAAGAGTTGTTTTCTGGTAAGGAAAGTCACTATTGCGCTCCCATTGCCATACACAGTGCAAATAGCACTCGCGTCTGTTCCCAGCAAGTACATTGTATCAGACTGAAGAGGAGCTACTGTTCTTGTCATTTTCCTAAGCAGAGTGGAACTAGTTATGGCCCGTGTGTAGGAAGAACAGCTCTTTTGTTCTAAGCAAGCTCACTGTTCTGGCCCTATAGGAAACACAGTAGAGTAGAAGAGTGCTCTTTTCTCTAAAGCAGAGTGTGTTTCTTGTGAGGCGAGCTAGCGTTTGTTTCCCAGTCCTAAATGGAGTTGAATCACATGCAGTTTCTAGTCCTACGAGCAAGAGTTGTTTTATGGTAAGAAAAGTCACTTTTGCGCTGCCATTGCCATACACAGGACAAATAGCACTGGCGTCTGTTCCCAGCAAGTACAGTGTATTGCACTGAAGAGGATCTACTGTTCTAGTAGGTTCCTAAGCAGAATTGAACTAGATATGGCCGTGTGTGTGGGAAGCACAGTTCTTTTGTTCTGAGCAAGTTCAGTGTTCGGACTCCATAGGAAACACAGTAGAGTAGAAGAGTGCTCTTTTCTCAAAAGCAGAGTGTGTTTCTTGTAAGGCGAGCTAGCGTTTGTTTCCCAGTCCTATATGGAGTTGAGTAACATGCAGTTTTTTGTCCTACGAGCAAGAGTTGTTTTCTGGTAAGACGAGTCACTATTGTGCTCTAATTGCCATACACAGAGCAAATAGCACTCGCGTCTCTTCCCCGCAAGTACAGTGTATTGGACTGAAAAGGAGCTAATGTTCTTGTCAGTTTCCTAAGCAGAGTTGAACTAGATATGGCCCTTGTGTGTAGGAAGCACAGTTCTTTTGTTCTGAGCAAGCTCACTGTTCGGACCCCATAGGAAACACAGTAGAGTAGAAGAGTGCTCTTTTCTCAAAAGCAGAGTGTGTTTCATGTAAGGCGAGCTAGCATTTGTTTCCCAGACCTAAATGGAGTTGAATCACATGCAGTTTCTGGTCCTATGAGCAAGAGTTTTTTTATGGTAAGGAAAGTCACTATTGTGCTCCCATTGCCCTACACAAGGCAAATAGCACTCGCGTCTTTTCCCAGCAAGTACAGTGTATTGGACTGAATAGGAGCTACTGTTCTTGTCAGTTTATTAAACAGAGTTGAACTAGATATGGCCGTGTGTGTAGGAAGCACAGTTCTTTTGTTCTGAGCAAGCTCACTGTTTGGACCCCATAGGAAACACAGTAGAGTAGAAGAGTGCTCTTTTCTCTAAAGCAGAGTGTGTTTCTTGTAAGGCGAGCTACCGTTTGTTTCCCAGTCCTAAATGGAGTGGAATCACATGCAGTTTCTGGTCCTACGAGCAAGAGTTTTTTTCTGGTAAATAAAGTCACTATTGCGCTCCCATTGCCATACACAGTGCAAATATCCCTCGCGTCTGTTCCCAGCAAGTACAGTGTATTGGACTGAAGAGGAGCTACTGTTCTTCTCAGTTTCCAAGCAGAGTTGAACTAGATATGGCCCGTGTTTAGGAAGCACAGTTCTTTTTTTCTGAGCAAGCTCACTGTTCTGGCCCTATAGGAAACACAGTAGAGTAGAAGAGTGCTCTTTTCTCAAAAGCAGAGTGTGTTTCTTGTAAAGCGAGTTAGAGTTGGTTTCCTACTCCTAAATGGAGTTGAATCACATGCAGTTTCTGGTACTACGAGCAAGAGTTGTTTTCTGGTAAGAAGAGTCACTATTGTGCTGCCATTGCCATACACAGGACAAATAGCACTGGAGTCTGTTCCCAGCAAGTACAGTGTATTGGACTGAAGAGGATCTACTGTTCTTGTCAGGTTCCTAAGCAGAGTTGAACTAGATATGGCCCGTGTGTAGGAAGCACAGTTCTTTTGTTCTGAGAAAGCTCACTGTTCTGGCACTATAGGAAACACAGTAGACTAGAAGAGTGCTCTTTTCTCTAAAGCAGAGTGTGTTTCTTGTAAGGTGAGCTAGCTTTTGTTTCCCAGTCCTAAATGGAGTTGAAATACTTGCAGTTTCTGGTCCTATGAGCAAGAGTTGTTTTATAGTAAGAAGAGTCACTATTGCACTGCCATTGCCATACACAGGACAAATAGCACTGGCGTCTGTTCCCAGCAAGTACAGTATATTGCACTGAAGAGGATCTACTGTTCTTGTCAGGTTCCTAAACAGAATTGAACTAGATATGGTCGTGTGTATGAAGCACAATTCTTTTGTTCTGAGCAAGCTCACTGTTCGGACCCCATAGGGAGCACAGTAGAGTAGAAGTGTGCTCTTTTCTCAAAAGCAGAGAGTGTTTCTTGTAAGGCGAGCCTACGTTTTTTTTCCAGTCCAAAATGGAGTTGAATCACATGCAGTTTCTGGTCCTACGAGCAAGAGTTGTTTTCTGGTAAGGAAAGTCACTATTGTGCTCCCATTGTCATACACAGTGCAAATAGCACATGCGTCTTTTCCCAGCAAGTACAGTGTATTGGAATGAAGAGGAGCTACTGTTCTTGTCAGGTTCCTAAGCAGAGTTGAACTCGATATGGCCCGTGTGTGTAGGAAGCACAGTTCTTATGTTCTGAGCAAGCTCACTGTTCTGGCCCTATAGGAAACACAGTAGAGAAGAAGAGTGCTCTTTTCTCAAAAGCGGAGTGTATTTCTTGTTAGGCGAGCTAGCGTTTGTTTCCTAGTCCTAAATGGAGTTGAATCACATGCAGTTTCAGGTCCTATGATCAGGAGTTCTTTTCTGGTAAGGAAAGTCACATTGCTTTCCCATTGCCATACACAGTGCAAATAGCACTCGCGTCTGTTCCCAGCAAGTACAGTGTATTGGACTCGATAGGTGCTAATGTTCTTGTCAGTTTCCTAAGCAGAGTTGAACTAGATATGATCCGTGTTTGTAGGAAGCACAGTTCTTTTGTTCTTTGCAAGCTCACTGATGGACCGCATAGGAAACACAGTAGAGTAGAAGAGTGCTCTTTTCTCTAAAGCAGAGTGTATTTCTTGTAAGGCGTGCTGGCGTTTGTTTCGCAGTCCTAAATGGAGTTGTATCCCATGCAGTTTCTGGTACTACGTACAAGAGTTGTTTTATGGTAAGAAGAGTCACTATTGCACTGCCATTGCCATACACAGGACAAAGAGCACTGGCATCTGTTCGCAGCAAGTACAGTGTTTTGGGCTGAAGAGGAGCTACTGTTCTTGTCAGTTTCCTAAGCAGACTTGAACTAGATATGGCCGTGTGTGTAGGAAGCACAGTTTTTTTGTTCTGAGCAAGCTCACTGTTCGGACCCCATAGAAAACACAGTAGAGTAGAAGAGTGCTCTTTTCTCAAAAGCAGAGTGTGTTTCTTGTAAAGCGAGCTAGAGTTTGTTTCCCAGTCCTAAATGGAGTTGAATCACATGCAGTTTCTGGTCCACGAGCAAGAGTTGTTTTCTGGTAAGAAGAGTCACTATTGCGCTGCCATTGCCATACACAGGACAAATAGCACTGGCGTCTGTTCGCAGCAAGTACAGTGTATTGGACTGAAGAGGATCTACTGTTCTTGTCAGTTTCCTAAGCAGACTTGAACTAGATATGGCCGTGTGTGTAGGAAGCACAGTTCTTTTGTTCTGAGCAAGCTCACTGTTCGGACCCTATAGGAAACACAGTAGAGTAGAAGAGTGCTATTTTCTCAAAAGCAGAGTGTGTTTCTTGTAAGGCAAGCTAGCGTTTGTTTCCCAGTCCTAAATGGAGTTGAATCACATGCAGTTTCTGGTCCTATGAGCAAGAGTTGTTTTCTGGTAACGAAAGTCACTATTGCGCTCCCATTGCCATTCACAGTGCAAATAGCACTCGTGTCTGTTCCCAGCAAGTACAGTGTATCGGACTAAAGAGGAGCTACTTTTCTTGTCAGTTTCCTGAGCAGAGTTGAAGTAGATATGGCCCGTGTGTAGGAAGCACAGTTCTTATGTTCTGAGCAAGCTCACTGTTCTGGCCCTATAGGAAACACAGTAGAGTAGAAGAGTGTTCTTTTCTCTAAAGCAGAGTGTGTTTCTTGTAAGGCGAGCTAGCGTTTGTTTCCTAGTCCTAAATGGAGTTGAATCACATGCAGTTTCAGGTCCTACGAACAAGAGTTCTTTTCTGGTAAGGAAAGTCACATTGCGCTCCCATTGCCATACACAGTGCAAATAGCACTCGCGTCTGTTCCCAGCAAGTACATTGTATTGGACTGGATAGGTGCTACTGTTCTTGTCAGTTTCCTAAGCACAGTTGAACTAGATATGATCCATGTTTTTAAGAAGCACAGTTCTTTTGTTCTTTGCAAGCTCACTGTTTGGACCCCATAGGAAACACAGTAGAGCAGAAGAGTGCTCTTTTCTCTAAAGCAGAGTGTGTTACTTATAAGGCGAGCTAGCGTTTGTTTCGCAGTCCTAAATGGAGTTGAATCCCATGCAGTTTCTGGTACTACGAGCAAGAGTTGTTTTCTGGTAAAAAGAGTCACTATTGCGCTGCCATTGCCATACACAGGACAAATAGCACTGGCGTCTGTTCGTAGAAAGTACAGTGTATTGGGCTGAAGAGGATCTATTGTTCTTGTCAGGTTCCTAAGCAGACTTGAACTAGATATGGCCGTGTGTGTAGAAAGCACAGTTTTTTTGTTCTGAGCAAGCTCACTGTTCGGACCCCATAGGAAACACAGTAGAGTAGAAGACTGCTTTTTTCTCAAAAGCAGAGTGTGTTTCTTGTAAGGCGAGCTACCGTTTGTTTCCCAGTCCTAAATGGAGTGGAATCACATGCAGTTTCTGGTCCTAGGACCAAGAGTTGTGTTCTGGTAAAGAAAGTCACTATTGCGCTCCCATTGCCATACACAGTGCAAAAAGCCCTCGCGTCTGTTCCCAGCAAGTACAGTGTATTGGACTGAAGAGGAGCTACTGTTCTTCTCAGTTTCCTAAGAAGAGTTGAACTAGGTATGGCCCGTGTGTGTAGGATGCACAATTCTTTTTTTCTGAGCTAGCTCACTGTTCTGGCCCTATAGGAAGCACAGTAGAGTAGAAGAGTGCTCTTTTCTCAAAAGCAGAGTGTGTTTCTTGGAAGTCGAGCTAGCGTTTGTTTCCCAGTCCTAAATGGAGTTGAGTCCCATGTAGTTTTTGGTCCTACGAGCAAGAGTTGTTTTCTGGTAAGACGAGTCACTATTGTGCTCCAATTGCCATACACAGTGCAAATAGCACTCGCGTCTGTTCCCCACAAGTAAAGTGTATTGGACTGAAGAGGAGCTACTGTTCTTGTCAGTTTCCTAAGCAGAGTTGAACTAGATGTGGCCCGTGTGTTTAGGAAGCACAGTTATTATGTTCTGAGCAAGCTCATTGTTCTGGTCCTAAAGGAAACACAGTAGAGTAGAAGAGTGCTCTTTTCCCAAAAGCAGAGTATGTTTCTTGTAAGGAGAGCTCGCGTTTGTTTCCCAGTCCTAAATGGAGTTGAATCACAGACAGTTTCTGGTCCTACGAGCAAGAAATTTTTTCTGGTAAGGAAAGTCATTATTGTGCTCCCATTGCCATACACAGTGCAAATAGCACATGCGTCTGTTCCCAGCAAGTACAGTGTATTGGACTGAAGAGGAGCTACTGTTCTTGTCAGGTTCCTAAGCAGAGTTGAACTAGATATGGCCCGTGTGTGTAGGAAGCACAGTTCTTATGTTCTGAGCAAGCTCACTGTTCTGGCCCTATAGGAAACACAGTAGAGTAGAAGAGTGCTCTTTTCTCTAAAGCAGAGTGTGTTTCTTGTAAGGCGAGCTAGCGTTTGTTTCCCAGTCCTAAATGGAGTTGAGTCACATGCAGTTTTTTGTCCTACGAGCAAGAGTTGTTTTCTGGTAAGACGAGTCACTATTGTGCTCCAATTGCCATACACAGTGAAAATAGCACTCGCGTCTGTTCCCCGCAAGTAAAGTGTATTGGACTGAAGAGGAGCTACTGTTCTTGTCAGTTTCCTAAGCAGAGTTGAACTAGATATGTCCCGTGTGTGTAGGAAGCACAGTTCTTTTGTTCTGAGCAAGCTCACTGTTCAGACCCCATAGGAAACACAGTAGAGTAGAAGAGTGCTCTTTTCTCAAAAGCAGAGTGTATTTCATGTAAGGCGAGCTAGCATTTGTTTCCCAGTCCTAAATGGAGTTGAATCACATGCAGTTTCTGGTCCTACGAGCAAGAGTTGTTTTATGGTAAGAAGAGTCACTATTGCGCTGCCATTGCCATACACAGGACAAATAGCACTGGCGTCTGTTCCCAGCAATTACAGTGTATTGAACTGAAGATGATCTACTGTTCTTGTCAGGTTCCTAAGCAGACTTCAACTAGATATGGCCGTGTGTAGGAAGCACAGTTCGTTTGTTCTGAGCAAGCTCACTGTTCAGACCCCATAGGAAACACAGTAGAGTAGAAGAGTGCTCTTTTCTCAAAAGCAGAGTGTATTTCATGTAAGGCGAACTAGTGTTTGTTTCCCAGTCCTAAATGGAGTTGAATCACATGCAGTTTCAGGTCCTACGAACAAGAGTTGTTTTCTGGTAAAGAAAGTCACATTGCGCTCCCATTGCCATACAATGTGCAAATAGCACTCGCGTCTGTTCCCAGCAAGTACATTGTATTGGACTGAAGAGGATCTACTGTTCTTGTCAGGTTCCTAAGCAGACTTGAACTAGATATGGCCGTGTGTGTAGGAAGCACAGTTCCTTTGTTCTGAGCAAGCTCACTCTTCGGACCCCATAGGAAACACAGTAGAGTACATGAGTGCTCTTTTCTCAAAAGCAGAGTGTGTTTCTTGTAAGGTGAGCAAGTGTTTGTTTCCCAGTCCTAAATGGAGTTGAATCACATGCAGTTTCTGGTCCTACGACCAAGAGTTGTTTTCTGGTAAGGAAAGTCACTATTGTGCTCCCATTGCCATACACTGGACAAATAGCACTGGCGTCTGTTCCCAGCAAGTACAGTGTATTGGACTGAAGAGGAGCTACTGTTCTTCTCAGTTTCCTAAGCAGAGTTGAACTAGATATGGCCCGTGTGTCTAGGAAGCACAGTTCATTTGTTCTGAGCAAGCTAACTCTTCTGGCCCTATAGGAAACCCAGTAGAGTGGAAGAGTGCTCTTTTCTCAAAAGCAGAGTGTGTTTCTTGTAAGGTGAGCTAGAGTTTGTTTCCCAGTCCTAAATGGAGTTGAGTCACATGCAGGTTTTGGTCCTATGAGCAAGAGTTGTTTTCTGGTAAGACGAGTCACTATTGTGCTCCAATTGCTATACACAGTGCACATAGCACTCGTGTCTGTTCTCAGCAAGTACAGTGTATCGGACTGAAGAGGAGCTGCTGTTCTTGTCAGTTTCCTAAGCAGAGTTGAAATAGATATGGCCCGTGTGTTTAGGAAGCACAGTTTTTTTGTTCTGAGCAAGCTCACTGTTCGGACCCCATAGAAAACACAGTAGAGTAGAAGAGAGCTTTTTTCTCAAACGTAGAGTGTGTTTCTTTTAAGGCGAGCTAGCTTTTGTTTCCCATTCCTAAATGGAGTGGAATCACATGCAGTTTCTGGTCCTACGAGCAAGAGTTGTTTTCTGGTAAGGAAAGTCACTATTGTGCTCCCATTGCCATACACAGTGCAAATAGCCCTCCCGTCTGTTCCCAGCAAGTACAGTGTATTGGACTGAAGAGGAGCTACTGTTCTTGTCAGTTTCCTAAGAAGAGTTGAACTAGATATGGCCCGTGTGTTTAGGAAGCACAGACCTTTTTTTCTGAGCAAGCTCACTGTTCTGGCCCTATAGGAAGCACAGTAGAGTAGAAGAGTGCTCTTTTCTCAAAAGCAGAGTGTGTTTCTTGTAAAGCGAGCTAGAGTTTGTTTCCCAGTCCTAAATGGAGTTGAGTCACACGCAGTTTTTTGTTCTATGAGCAAGAGTTGTTTTCTGGTAAGACGAGTCACTATTGTGCTCCAATTGACATACACAGTGCAAATAGCACTGGCGTCTGTTCCCAGCAAGTACAGTGTATTGGACTGAAAAGGATCTACTGTTCTTGTCAGTTTCCTAAGCAGAGTTGAACTAGATATGGCCCGTGTGTGGGAAGCACAGTTCATTTGTTCTGAGCAAGCTCACTGTTCTGGCCCTGTAGGTAACACAGTAGAGTAGTGAGTGCTCTTTTTCTAAAGCAGAGTGTGTTTCTTGTAAGGCGAGCTAGCATTTGTATCCCAGTCCTAAATGGCGTTGAATCACATGTAGTTTGTGGTCCTATATGCAAGAGTTGTTTTCTGGTAAGCAAAGTCACTATTGCACTCTAATTGCCATACACAGTGTAAATAGCACTCGTGTCTGGTCCAGCAATTACAGTGTATTGGACTGAAGAGGAGCTACTGTTCTTGTCAGTTTCCTAAGCAGAGTTGAACTACATATGGTCCGTGTGTGTAGGAAGCACAGTTCTTTTGTTTTGAGCAAGCTAACTGTTCTGGCCCTATAGGAAACACAGTAGAGTAGAAGAGTGCTCTTTTCCCAAAAGTAGAATGTGTTTCTTGTAAGGTGAGCTAGAGTTTGTTTCCCAGTCCTAAATGGAGTTGAGTCACATGCAGTTTCTGGTCGTACGAGCAAGAGTTGTTTTCTGGTAAGATGAGTCACTATTGTGCTCCAATTGCCATACACAGTGCAAATAGCACTCGCGTCTGTTCTCAGCAAGTACAGTGTATCAGACTGAAGAGAAGCTGCTGTTCTTGTCAGTTTCCTAAGCAGAGTTGAACTAGATATGGCCCGTGTGTTTAGGAAGCACAGTTATTATGTTCTGAGCAAGCTCACTGTTCTGGTCCTACAGGAAACACAGTAGAGTAGAAGAGTGCTCTTTTCTCTAAAGCAGAGTGTGTTTCTTGTAAGGCGAGCTCGCGTTTGTTTCCCAGTCCTAAATGGAGTTGAATCACAGACAGTTTTTGGTCCTACGAGCAAGAGTTGTTTTCTGGTAAGAAGAGTCACTATTGCGCTCCAAATGCCATACACAGTGCAAATAGCACTCGTGTCTGTTCCCAGCAAGTACAGTGTATTGGACTGAATAGGAGCTACTGTTCTTGTCAGTTTCCTAAGCAGAATTGAACTAGATATGGCCGTGTGTGTAGGAAGCACAGTTCTTTTCTTCTGAGCAAGCTCACTGTTCGGACCCCATAGAAAACAAAGTAGAGTAGAAGGGTGCTCTTTTCCCAAAAGCAGAGTATGTTTCTTGTAAGGCGAGCTAGCGTTTGTTTCCCAGTCCTAAATGGAGTTGAATCACATGCAGTTTGTGTTCCTAGGAGCATGAGTTGTTTTCTGTTAAGGAAAGTCACTATTGTGCTCTCATTGACATACACAGTGCAAATAGCACTCGCGTCTGTTCCCAGCAAGTACAGTGTATTGGACTGAAGAGGAGCTACTGTTCTTGTCAGTTTCCTAAGCAGAGTTGAACTAGATATGGTCCGTGTGTGTAGGAAGCACAGTTCTTATGTTCTAAGCAAGCTCACTGTTCTGGCCGTATAGGAAACATAGTAGAGTAGAAGAGTGCTCTTTTCTCAAAAGCAGAGTGTGTTTCTTGTAAGGCAAGCTAGCGTTTGTTTCCTAGTCCTAAATGGAGTTGAATCACATGCAGTTTCAGGTCCTACGAACAAGGGTTGTTTTCTGGTAAGGAAAGTCACATTGCGCTCCCATTGCCATACACTGTGCAAATAGACCTCCCGTCTGTTCCCAGCAAGTACAGTGTATTGGACTGAAGAGGATCTACTGTTCTTGTCAGGTTCCTAAGCAGACTTGAACTAGATATGGCCGTGTGTGTAGGAAGCACAGTTTTTTTGTTCTGAGCCAGCTCACTGTTCGGACCCCATAGAAAACACAGTAGAGTAGAAGAGTGCTTTTTTCTCAAACGTAGAGTGTGTTTCATTTAAGGCGAGCTAGCTTTTGTTTCCCATTCCTATATGGAGTGGAATCACACACAGTTTCTGGTCCTACGAGCAAGAGTTGTTTTCTGGTAAGGAAAGTCACTATTGTGCTCCCATTGCCATACACAGTGCAAATAGCCCTCCCTTCTGTTCCCACCAAGTACAGTGTATTGGGCTGAAGAGGAGCTACTCTTCTTCTCAGTTTCCTAAGTAGAGTTGAACTAGATATGGCACGTGTGTAGGAAGCACAGTTCTTTTTTTCTGAGCAAGCTCACTGTTCTGGCCCTATAGGAAATACAGTAGAGTAGAAGAGTGCTCTTTTCTCAAAAGCAGAGTGTGTTTCTTGTAAAGCGAGCTAGAGTTTGTTTCCCAGTCCTAAATGGAGTTGAGTCACATGCAGTTTTTTGTTCTATGAGCAAGAGTTGTTTTCTGGTAAGACGAGTCACTATTGTGCTCCAATTGCCATACACAGTGCAAATAGCACTGGCGTCTGTTCCCAGCAAGTACAGGGTTTTGGACTGAAGAGGATCTACTGTTCTTGTCAGTTTCCTAAGCAGAGTTGAACTAGATATGGCCCGTGTGTGGGAAGCACAGTTCTTTTGTTCTGAGCAAGCTCACTGTTCTGGCCCTGTAGGAAACACAGTAGAGTAGAAGAGTGCTCTTTTTCTAAAGCAGAGTGTGTTTCTTGAAAGGCGAGCTAGCATTTCTTTCCCAGTCCTAAATGGCGTTGAATCACATGCAGTTTGTGGTCCTACGAGCAAGAGTTGTTTTCTGGTAAGCAAAGTCACTATTGCACTCTAATTGCCATACACAGTGTAAATAGCACTCGCGTGTGTTCCCAGCAAGTACAGTGTATTGGACTGAAGAGGAGCTACTGTTCTTGTCAGTTTCCTAAGCAGAGATGAACTAGATATCCCCTGTGTGTAGGAAGCACAGTCCTTTTGTTGTGAGCAAGCTCACTGTTCTGGCCATAGAGGAAACAGAGTAGAGTAGAAGAGTGCTCTTTTCTCAAAAGCAGAGTGTGTTTCTTGTAAGGCAAGCTAGCGTTCGTTTCCCATTCCTAAATGGAGTTGAATCACATGCAGTTTCTGGTCCTACGAGCAAGAGTTGTTTTCTGGTAAGGAAAGTCACTATTGCGCTCCCATTGCCATACACTGTGCAAATAGCACTCGCGTCTGTTCCCAGCAAGTACAGTGTATTGGACTGAAGAGGATCTACTGTTCTTGTCAGGTTCCTAAGCAGACTTGAACTAGATATGGCCGTGTGTGTAGGAAGCACTGTTTTTTTGTTCTGAGCAAGCTCACTGTTCGGACCCCATAGAAAATACAGTAGAGTAGAACAGTGCTTTTTTCTCAAACGTAGAGTGTGTTTCTTTTAAGGCGAGCTAGCTTTTGTTTCCCATTCCTAAATGGAGTGGAATCACACGCAGTTTCTGGTCCTACGAGCAAGAGTTGTTTTCTGGTAAGGAAAGTCACTATTGTGCTCCCATTGCCATACACAGTGCAAATAGCCCTCCCGTCTGTTCCCAGCAAGTACAGTGTATTGGACTGAAGAGGAGCTACTGTTCTTGTCAGTTTCCGAAGAAGAGTTGAACTAGATATGGCCCGTGTGTTTAGGAAGCACAGTTCTTTTTTTCTGAGCAAGCTCACTGTTCTGGCCCTATAGGAACACAGTAGAGTAGAAGAGTGCTCTTTTCTCAAAAGCAGAGTGTGTTTCTTGTAAAGCGAGCTAGAGTTTGTTTCCCAGTCCTAAATGGAGTTGAGTCACATGCAGTTTTTTGTTCTATGAGCAAGAGTTGTTTTCTGGTAAGACGAGTCACTATTGTGCTCCAATTGCCATACACAGTGCAAATAGCACTGGCGTCTGTTCCCAGCAAGTACAGTGTATTGGACTGAAGAGGAGCTACTGTTCTTGTCAGTTTTTTAAGCAGAGTTGAACTAGATATGGCCCGAGTGTAGGAAGCACAGTTCTTTTGTTCTGAGCAAGCTCACTGTTCTGGCCCTATAGGAAACACAGTAGAGTAGAAGAGTGCTCTTTTTCTAAAGCAGAGTGTGTTTCTTGTAAGGCGAGCTAGCATTTGTTTCCCAGTCCTAAATGGCGTTGAATCACATGCAGTTTGTGGTCCTACGAGCAAGAGTTGTTTTCTGGTAAGCAAAGTCACTATTGCACTCTAATTGCCATACACAGTGTAAATAGCACTCGCGTGTGTTCCCAGCAAGTACAGTGTATTGGACTGAAGAGGAGCTACTGTTCTTGTCAGTTTCCTAAGCAGAGTTGAACTACATATGGTCCGTGTGTGTAGGAAGCACAGTTCTTTTGTTCTGAGCAAGCTAACTGTTCTGGCCCTATAGGAAACACAGTAGAGTAGAAGAGTGCTCTTTTCCCAAAAGTAGAATGTGTTTCTTGTAAGGTGAGCTAGAGTTTGTTTCCCAGTCCTAAATGGAGTTGAGTCACATGCAGTTTCTGGTCGTACGAGCAAGAGTTGTTTTCTGGTAAGGAAAGTCACTATTGCGCTCTCATTGACATACACAGTGCAAATAGCACTGGCGTCTGTTCCCAGCAAGTACAGTGTATTGGACTGAAGAGGAGCTACTGTTCTTGTCAGTTTCCTAAGCAGAGTTGAACTAGATATCCCCTGTGTGTAGGAAGCACAGTCCTTTTGTTCTGAGCAAGCTCACTGTTCTGGCCATAGAGGAAACACAGTAGAGTAGAAGAGTGCTCTTTTCTCAAAAGCAGAGTGTGTTTCTTGTAAGGCGAGCTAGCGTTCGTTTCCCATTCCTAAATGGAAATGAATCACATGCAGTTTCTGGTCCTACGAGCAAGAGTTGTTTTCTGGTAAGGAAAGTCACTATTGCGCTCCCATTGCCATATACAGTGCAAATAGCACTCGCATCTCTCCCAGTAAGTACAGTGTATCGGACTGAAGAGGAGCTACTGTTCTTGTCAGTTTCCTAAGCAGAGTTGAACTAGATATGGCCCGTGTGTGTAGGAAACACAGTTCTTATGTTCTAAGCAAGCTCACTGTTCTGGCCCTATAGGAAACACAGTAGAGTAGAAGAGTGCTCTTTTCTCAAAAGCAGAGTGTGTTTCTTGTAAGGAAAGCTAGCGTTTGTTTCCTAGTCCTAAATGGAGTTGAATCACATGCAGTTTCAGGTCCTACGAACAAGAGTTGTTTTCTGGTAAGGAAAGTCACATTGCGCTCCCATTGCCATACACTGTGCAAATAGCACTCGCGTCTGTTCCCAGCAAGTACAGTGTATTGGACTGAAGAGGATCTACTGTCCTTGTCAGCTTCCTAAGCAGACTTGAACTAGATATGGCCGTGTGTGTAGGAAGCACAGTTTTTTTTGTTCTGAGCAAGCTCACTGTTCGGACCCCATAGAAAACACAGTAGAGTAGAAGAGTGCTTTTTTCTCAAACGTAGAGTGTGTTTCTTTTAAGGCGAGCTAGCTTTTGTTTCCCATTCCTAAATGGAGTGGAATCACACGCAGTTTCTGGTCCTACGAGCAAGAGTTGTTTTCTGGTAAGGAAAGTCACTATTGTGCTCCCATTGCCATACACAGTGCAAATAGCCCTCCCGTCTGTTCCCAGCAAGTACAGTGTATTGGACTGAAGAGGAGCTACTGTTCTTGTCAGTTTCCTAAGAAGAGTTGAACTAGATATGGCCCGTGTGTGGGAAGCACAGTTCTTTTGTTCTGAGCAAGCTCACTGTTCTGGCCCTGTAGGAAACACAGTAGAGTAGAAGAGTGCTCTTTTTCTATAGCAGAGTGTGTTTCTTGTAAGGCGAGCTAGCATTTGTTTCCCAGTCCTAAATGGCGTTGAATCACATGCAGTTTGTGGTCCTACGAGCAAGAGTTGTTTTCTGGTAAGCAAAGTCACTATTGCACTCTAATTGCCATACACAGTGTAAATAGCAGTCGCGTGTGTTCCCAGAAATTACAGTGTATTTTACTGAAGAGGAGCTACTGTTCTTGTCAGTTTCCTAAGCAGAGTTGAACTACATATGGTCCGTGTGTGTAGGAAGCACAGTTCTTTTGTTCTGAGCAAGCTAACTGTTCTGGCCCTATAGGAAACACAGTAGAGTAGAAGAGTGCTCGTTTCCCAAAAGTAGAATGTGTTTCTTGTAAGGTGAGCTAGAGTTTGTTTCCAGTTCCTAAATGGAGTTGAGTCACATGCAGTTTCTGGTCGTACGAGCAAGAGTTGTTTTCTGGTAAGACGAGTCACTATTGTGCTCCAATTGCCATACACAGTGCAAATAGCACTCGCGTCTGTTCTCAGCAAGTACAGTGTATCGGACTGAAGAGGAGCTGCTGTTCTTGTCAGTTTCCTAAGCAGAGTTGAACTAGATATGGCCCGTGTGTTTAGGAAGCACAGTTATTATGTTCTGAGCAAGCTCACTGTTCTGGTCCTATAGGAAACACAGTAGAGTAGAAGAGTGCTCTTTTCTCTAAAGCAGAGTGTGTTTCTTGTAAGGCGAGCTCGCGTTTGTTTCCCAGTCCTAAATGGAGTTGAATCACAGACAGTTTTTGGTCCTACGAGCAAGAGTTGTTTTCTGGTAAGAAGAGTCACTATTGCGCTCCAAATGCCATACACAGTCCAAATAGCACTCGTGTCTGTTCCCAGCAAGTACAGTGTATTGGACTGAATAGGAGCTACTGTTCTTGTCAGTTTCCTAAGCAGAATTGAACTAGATATGGCCGTGTGTGTAGGAAGCACAGTTCTTTTGTTCTGAGCAAGCTCACTGTTCGGACCTCATAGAAAACAAAGTAGAGTAGAAGAGTGCTCTTTTCCCAAAAGCAGAGTGTGTTTCTTGTAAGGCGAGCTAGGGTTTGTTTCCCAGTCCTAAATGGAGTTGAATCACATGCAGTTTCTGGTCCTACGAGCAAGAGTTGTTTTCTGGTAAGGAAAGTCACTATTGTGCTCACATTGCCATACACAGTGCAAATAGCACTCGAGTCTGTTCCCAGCAAGTACAGTGTATCAGACTGAAGAGGAGCTACTGTTCTTGTCAGTTTCCTAAGCAGAGTTGAACTAGATAAGGCCCGTGTGTGTAGGAAGCACAGTTCTTATATTCTGAGCAAGCTCACTGTTCTGGCCCTATAGGAAACACAGTAAAGTAGAAAAGTGCTCTTTTCTAAAAAAGCAGAGTGTGTTTCTTGTAAGGCCAGCTAGCGTTTGTTCCCTAGTCCTAAATGGAGTTGAATCACATGCAGTTTCTGGTCCTATGAACAAGAGTTTTTTTCTCGTAAGGAAAGTCACTATTGTGCTCCCATTGACATACACAGGGTAAATAGCTCTCGTGTCTGTTCCCAGCAAGTACAGTATATTGGACTGAATAGGAGCTACTGTTCTTGTCAGTTTCCTAAGCAGAATTGAACTAGATATGGCCGTGTTTGTAGGAAGCACAGTTCTTTTGTTCTGAGCAAGCTCACTGTTCGGACCCCATAGAAAACAAAGTAGAGTAGAAGAGTGCTCTTTTCCCAAAAGCAGAGTATGTTTCTTGTAAGGCAAGCTAGCGTTTGTTTCCTAGTCCTAAATGGAGTTGAATCACATGCAGATTCAGGTCCTATGAACAAGAGTTGTTTTCTGGTAAGCAAAGTCACATTGCGCTCCCATTGCCATACACTGTGCAAATAGCACTCGCGTCTGTTCCCAGCAAGTACAGTGTATTGGACTGAAGTGGATCTACTGTTCTTGTCAGGTTCCTAAGCAGACTTGAACTAGATATGACCGTGTGTTTAGGAAGCACAGTTTTTTTGTTCTGAGCAAGCTCACTGTTCGGACCCCATAGAAAACACAGTAGAGTAGAAGAGTGCTTTTTTCTCAAACGTAGAGTGTGTTTCTTTTAAGGCGAGCTAGCTTTTGTTTCCCATTCCAAATGGAGTGGAATCACACGCAGTTTCTGGTCCTACGAGCAAGAGTTGTTTTCTGGTAAGGAAAGTCACTATTGTGCTCCCATTGCCATACACAGTGCAAATAGCCCTCCCGTCTGTTCCCAGCAAGTACAGTGTATTGGACTGAAGAGGAGCTACTGTTCTTGTCAGTTTCCTAAGAAGAGTTGAACTAGATATGGCCCGTGTGTTTAGGAAGCACAGTTCTTTTTTTCTGAGCAAGCTCACTGTTCTGGCCCTATAGGAACACAGTAGAGTAGAAGAGTGCTCTTTTCTCAAAAGCAGAGTGTGTTTCTTGTAAAGCGAGCTAGAGTTTGTATCCCAGTCCTGAATGGAGTTGAGTCACATGCAGTTTTTTGTTCTATGAGCAAGAGTTGCTTTCTGGTAAGACGAGTCACTATTGTGCTCCAATTGCCATACACAGTGCAAATAGCACTGGCGTCTGTTCCCAGCGAGTACAGTGTATTGGACTGAAGAGGATCTACTGTTCTTGTCAGTTTCCTAAGCAGAGTTGAACTAGATATGGCCCGTGTGTGGGAAGCACAGTTCTTTTGTTCTGAGCAAGCTCACTGTTCTGGCGCTGTAGGAAACACAGTAGAGTAGAAGAGTGCTCTTTTTCTAAAGCAGAGTGTGTTTCTTGTAAGGCGAGCTAGCATTTGTTTCCCAGTCCTAAATGGCGTTGAATCACATGCAGTTTGTGGTCCTACGAGCAAGAGTTGTTTTCTGGTAAGCAAAGTCACTATTGCACTCTAATTGCCATACACAGTGTAAATAGCACTCGCGTGTGTTCCCAGCAAGTACAGTGTATTGGACTGAAGAGGAGCTACTGTTCTTGTCAGTTTCCTAAGCACAGTTGAACTACATATGGTCCGTGTGTGTAGGAAGCACAGTTCTTTTGTTCTGAGCAAGCTAACTGTTCTGGCCCTATAGGAAACACAGTAGAGTAGAAGAGTGCTCTTTTCCCAAAAGTAGAATGTGTTTCTTGTAAGGTGAGCTAGAGTTTGTTTCCAGTTCCTAAATGGAGTTGAGTCACATGCAGTTTCTGGTCGTACGAGCAAGAGTTGTTTTCTGGTAAGACGAGTCACTATTGTGCTCCAATTGCCATACACAGTGCAAATAGCACTCGCGTCTGTTCTCAGAAAGTACAGTGTATCGGACTGAAGAGGAGCTACTGTTCTTGTCAGTTTCCTAAGCAGAGTTGAACTAGATATGGCCCGTGTGTGTAAGAAACACAGTTCTTATGTTCTAAGCAAGCTCATTGTTCTGGCCCTATAGGAAACACAGTAGAGTAGAAGAGTGCTCTTTTCTCAAAACAGAGTGTGTTTCTTGTAAGGCAAGCTAGCGTTTGTTTCCTAGTCCTAAATGGAGTTGAATCACATGCAGTTTCAGGTCCTACGAACAAGAGTTGTTTTCTGGTAAGGAAAGTCACATTGCGCTCCCATTGCCATACACTGTGCAAATAGCACTCGCGTCTGTTCCCAGCAAGTACAGTGTATTGGACTGAAGAGGATCTACTGTTCTTGTCAGGTTCCTAAGCAGACTTGAACTAGATATGGCCGTGTGTGTAGGAAGCACAGTTCTTTTGTTCTGAGCAAGCTCACTGTTCGGACCCCATAGAAAACAAAGTAGAGTAGAAGAGTGCTCTTTTCCCAAAAGCAGAGTGTGTTTCTTGTAAGGCGAGCTAGCGTTTGTTTCCCAGTCCTAAATGGAGTTGAATCACATGCAGTTTCTGGTCCTACGAGCAAGAGTTGTTTTCTGGTAAGGAAAGTCACTATTGTGCTCACATTGCCATACACAGTGCAAATAGCACTCGAGTCTGTTCCCAGCAATTACAGTGTATCAGACTGAAGAGGAGCTACTGTTCTTGTCAGTTTCCTAAGCAGAGTTGAACTAGATAAGGCCCGTGTGTGTAGGAAGCACAGTTCTTATATTCTGAGCAAGCTCACTGTTCTGGCCCTATAGGAAACACAGTAGAGTAGAAAAGTGCTCTTTTCTCAAAAGCAGAGTGTGTTTCTTGTAAGGCCAGCTAGCGTTTGTTCCCTAGTCCTAAATGGAGTTGAATCACATGCAGTTTCTGGTCCTATGAACAAGAGTTTTTTTCTCGTAAGGAAAGTCACTATTGTGCTCCCATTGACATACACAGGGTAAATAGCTCTCGTGTCTGTTCCCAGCAAGTACAGTGTATTGGACTGAATAGGAGCTACTGTTCTTGTCAGTTTCCTAAGCAGAATTGAACTAGATATGGCCGTGTGTGTAGGAAGCACAGTTCTTTTGTTCTGAGCAAGCTCACTGTTCGGACCCCATAGAAAACAAAGTAGAGTAGAAGAGTGCTCTTTTCCCAAAAGCAGAGTATGTTTCTTGTAAGGCGAGCTAGCGTTTGTTTCCCAGTCCTAAATGGAGTTGAATCACATGCAGTTTCTGGTCCTACGAGCAAGAGTTGTTTTGTGGTAAGGAAAGTCAGTATGGTGCTCACATTGCCATACACAGTGCAAATAGCACTCGCGTCTGTTCCCAGCAGGTACAGTGTATTGGACTGAAGAGGAGCTACTGTTCTTGTCAGTTTCCTAAGCAGAGTTGAACTAGATAAGGCTCGTGTGTGTAGGAAGCACAGTTCTTATGTTCTGAGCAAGCTCACTGTTCTGGCCCTATAGGAAACACAGTAGAGTAGAAAAGTGCTCTTTTCTCAAAAGCAGAGTGTGTTTCTTGTAAGGCGAGCTAGCGTTTGTTCCCTAGTCCTAAATGGAGTTGAATCACATGCAGTTTCTGGTCCTACGAACAAGAGTTTTTTTCTGGTAAGGAAAGTCACTATTGCGCTCCCATTGCCATACACAGGGCAAATAGCACTCGCGTCTTTTCCCAGCAAGTGCAGTGTATTGGACTGAAGAGGATCTACTGTTCTTGTCAGGTTCCTAAGCAGAATTGAACTAGATATGGCCGTGTGTGTAGGAAGCACAGTTCTTTTGTTCTGAGCAAGCTCACTGTTCGGACCCCATAGGAAACACAGTAGAGTAGAAGAGTGCTATTTTCTCAAAAGCAGAGTGTGTTTCTTGTAAGGCGAGCTAGCGTTTGTTTTCCAGTCCTAAATGGAGTTGAATCACATGCAGTTTGTGTTCCTAGGAGCAAGAGTTGTTTTCTGTTAAGGAAAGTCACTATTGTGCTCTCATTGACATACACAGTGCAAATAGCACTCGCGTCTGTTCCCAGCAAGTACAGTGTATTGGACTGAAGAGGAGCTACTGTTCTTGTCAGTTTCCTAAGCAGAGTTGAACTAGATATGGCCCCTGTGTGTAGGAAGCACAGTCCTTTTGTTCTGAGCAAGCTCACTGTTCTGGCCCTATAGGAAACACAGTAGAGTAGAAGAGTGCTCTTTTCTCAAAAGCAGAGTGTGTTTCTTGGAAGGCGAGCTAGCGTTTGTTTCCCAGTCCTAAATGGAGTTGAGTCACATGCAGTTTCTGGTCCTATGAGCAAGAGTTGTTTTCTGGTAAGGAAAGTCACTATTGCGCTCCCATTGCCATACACAGTGCTAATAGCACTCTCGTCTGTTCCCAGCAAGTACAGTGTATCGGACTGAAGAGGAGCTACTGTTCTTGTCAGTTTCCTAAGCAGAGTTGAACTAGATATGGCCCGTGTGTGTAGGAAACACAGTTCTTATATTCTAAGCAAGCTCATTGTTCTGACCCTATAGGAAACACAGTAGAGTAGAAGAGTGCTCTTTTCTCAAAAGCAGAGTCTGTTTCTTTTAAGGCGAGCTAGCTTTTGTTTCCCATTCCTAAATGGAGTGGAATCACACGCAGTTTCTGGTCCTACGAGCAAGAGTTGTTTTCTGGTAAGGAAAGTCACTATTGTGCTCCCATTGCCATACGCAGTGCAAATAGCCCTCCCGTCTGTTCCCAGCAAGTACAGTGTATTGGACTGAAGAGGAGCTACTGTTCTTGTCAGTTTCCTAAGAAGAGTTGAACTAGATATGGCCCGTGTGTTTAGGAAGCACAGTTCTTTTTTTCTGAGCAAGCTCACTGTTCTGGCCCTATAGGAACACAGTAGAGTAGAAGAGTGCTCTTTTCTCAAAAGCAGAGTGTGTTTCTTGTAAAGCGAGCTAGAGTTTGTTTCCCAGTCCTGAATGGAGTTGAGTCACATGCAGTTTTTTGTTCTATGAGCAAGAGTTGCTTTCTGGTAAGACGAGTCACTATTGTGCTCCAATTGCCATACACAGTGCAAATAGCACTGGCGTCTGTTCCCAGCGAGTACAGTGTATTGGACTGAAGAGGATCTACTGTTCTTGTCAGTTTCCTAAGCAGAGTTGAACTAGATATGGCCCGTGTGTGGGAAGCACAGTTCTTTTGTTCTGAGCAAGCTCACTGTTCTGGCGCTGTAGGAAACACAGTAGAGTAGAAGAGTGCTCTTTTTCTAAAGCAGAGTGTGTTTCTTGTAAGGCGAGCTAGCATTTCTTTCCCAGTCCTAAATGGCGTTGAATCACATGCAGTTTGTTGTCCTACGAGCAAGAGTTGTTTTCTGGTAAGCAAAGTCACTATTGCACTCTAATTGCCATACACAGTGTAAATAGCACTCGCGTGTGTTCCCAGCAAGTACAGTGTATTGGACTGAAGAGGAGCTACTGTTCTTGTCAGTTTCCTAAGCACAGTTGAACTACATATGGTCCGTGTGTGTAGGAAGCACAGTTCTTTTGTTCTGAGCAAGCTAACTGTTCTGGCCCTATAGGAAACACAGTAGAGTAGAAGAGTGCTCTTTTCCCAAAAGTAGAATGTGTTTCTTGTAAGGTGAGCTAGAGTTTGTTTCCAGTTCCTAAATGGAGTTGAGTCATATGCAGTTTCTGGTCGTACGAGCAAGAGTTGTTTTCTGGTAAGACGAGTCACTATTGTGCTCCAATTGCCATACACAGTGCAAATAGCACTCGCGTCTGTTCTCAGCAAGTACAGTTTATCGGACTGAAGAGGAGCTACTGTTCTTGTCAGTTTCCTAAGCAGAGTTGAACTAGATATGGCCCGTGTGTGTAAGAAACACAGTTCTTATGTTCTAAGCAAGCTCATTGTTCTGGCCCTATAGGAAACACAGTAGAGTAGAAGAGTGCTCTTTTCTCAAAACAGAGTGTGTTTCTTGTAAGGCAAGCTAGCGTTTGTTTCCTAGTCCTAAATGGAGTTGAATCACATGCAGTTTCAGGTCCTACGAACAAGAGTTGTTTTCTGGTAAGGAAAGTCACATTGCGCTCCCATTGCCATACACTGTGCAAATAGCACTCGCGTCTGTTCCCAGCAAGTACAGTGTATTGGACTGAAGAGGATCTACTGTTCTTGTCAGGTTCCTAAGCAGACTTGAACTAGATATGGCCGTGTGTGTAGGAAGCACAGTTTTTTTGTTCTGAGCAAGCTCACTGTTCGGACCCCATAGAAAACACAGTAGAGTAGAAGAGTGCTTTTTTCTCAAACGTAGAGTGTGTTCCTTTTAAGGCGAGCTAGCTTTTGTTTCCCATTCCTAAATGGAGTGGAATCACACGAAGTTTCTGGTCCTACGAGCAAGAGTTGTTTTCTGTTAATTAAAGTCACTATTGTGCTCTCATTGACATACACAGTGCAAATAGCACTCGCGTCTGTTCCCAGCAAGTACAGTGTATTGGACTGAAGAGGAGCTACTGTTCTTGTCAGTTTCCTAAGCAGAGTTGAACTAGATATGGCCCCTGTGTGTAGGAAGCACAGTCCTTTTGTTCTGAGCAAGCTCACTGTTCTGGCCATAGAGGAAACACAGTAGAGTAGAAGAGTGCTCTTTTCTCAAAAGCAGAGTGTGTTTCTTGGAAGGCGAGCTAGCGTTTGTTTCCCATTCCTAAATGGAGTTGAATCACATGCAGTTTCTGGTCCTATGAGCAAGAGTTGTTTTCTGATAAGGAAAGTCACTATTGCGCTCCCATTGCCATACACAGTGCTAATAGCACTCTCGTCTGTTCCAAGCAAGTACAGTGTATCGGACTGAAGAGGAGCTACTGTTCTTGTCAGTTTCCTAAGCAGAGTTGAACTAGATATGGCCCGTGTGTGTAGGAAACACAGTTCTTATGTTCTAAGCAAGCTCATTGTTCTGACCCTATAGGAAACACAGTAGAGTAGAAGAGTGCTCTTTTTCTCAAAAGCAGAGTGTGTTTCTTGTAAGGCAAGCTAGCGTTTGTTTCCTAGTCCTAAATGGAGTTGAATCACATGCAGTTTCAGGTCCTACGAACAAGAGTTGTTTTCTGGTAAGCAAAGTCACATTGCTCTCCCATTGCCATACACTGTGCAAATAGCACTCGCGTCTGTTCCCAGCAAGTACAGTGTATTGGACTGAAGAGGATCTACTGTTCTTGTCAGGTTCCTAAGCAGACTTGAACTAGATATGGCCGTGTGTGTAGGAAGCACAGTTTTTTTGTTCTGAGCAAGCTCACTGTTAGGACCCCATAGAAAACACAGTAGAGTAGAAGAGTGCTTTTTTCTCAAACGTAGAGTGTGTTTCTTTTAAGGCGAGCTAGCTTTTGTTTCCCATTCCTAAATGGAGTGGAATCACACGCAGTTTCTGGTCCTACGAGCAAGAGTTGTTTTCTGGTAAGGAAAGTCACTATTGTGCTCCCATTGCCATGCACAGTGCAAATAGCCCTCCCGTCTGTTCCCAGCAAGTACAATGTATTGGACTGAAGAGGAGCTACTGTTCTTGTCAGTTTCCTATGAAGAGTTGAACTAGATATGGCCCGTGTGTTTAGGAAGCACAGTTCTTTTTTTCTGAGCAAGCTCACTGTTCTGGCACTATAGGAACACAGTAGAGTAGAAGAGTGCTCTTTTCTCAAAAGCAGAGTGTGTTTCTTGTAAAGCGAGCTAGAGTTTGTTTCCCAGTCCTAAATGGAGTTGAGTCACATGCAGTTTTTTGTTCTATGAGCAAGAGTTGTTTTCTGGTAAGACGAGTCACTATTGTGCTCCCATTGCCATACACAGTGCAAATAGCACTGGCGTCTGTTCCCAGCGAGTACAGTGTATTGGACTGAAGAGGATCTACTGTTCTTGTCAGTTTCCTAAGCAGAGTTGAACTAGATATGGCCCGTGTGTGGGAAGCACAGTTATTTTGTTCTGAGCAAGCTCACTGTTCTGGCCCTGTAGGAAACACAGTAGAGTAGAAGAGTGCTCTTTTTCTAAAGCAGAGTGTGTTTCTTGTAAGGCGAGCTAGCATTTGTTTCCCAGTCCTACATGGCGTTGAATCACATGCAGTTTGTGGTCCTACGAGCAAGAGTTGTTTTCTGGTAAGCAAAGTCACTATTGCACTCTAATTGCCATACACAGTGTAAATAGCACTCGCCTGTGTTCCCAGCAAGTACAGTGTATTGGACTGAAGAGGAGCTTCTGTTCTTGTCAGTTTCCTAAGCAGAGTTGAACTACATATGGTCCGTGTGTGTAGGAAGCACAGTTCTTTTGTTCTGAGCAAGCTAACTGTTCTGGCCCTATAGGAAACACAGTAGAGTAGAAGAGTGCTCTTTTCCCAAAAGAAGAATGTGTTTCTTGTAAGGTGAGCTAGAGTTTGTTTCCAGTTCCTAAATGGAGTTGAGTCACATGCAGTTTCTGGTCGTACGAGCAAGAGTTGTTTTCTGGAAAGACGAGTCACTATTGTGCTCCAATTGCCATACACAGTGCAAATAGCACTCGCGTCTGTTCTCAGCAAGTACAGTGTATCGGACTGAAGAGGAGCTACTGTTCTTGTCAGTTTCATAAGCAGAGTTGAACTAGATATGGCCCGTGTGTGTAGGAAACACAGTTCTTATATTCTAAGCAAGCTCATTGTTCTGGCCCTATAGGAAACACAGTAGAGTAGAAGAGTGCTCTTTTCTCAAAACAGAGTGTGTTTCTTGTAAGGCAAGCTAGCGTTTGTTTCCTAGTCCTAAATGGAGTTGAATCACATGCAGTTTCAGGTCCTACGAACAAGTGTTGTTTTCTGGTAAGGAAAGTCACATTGCGCTCCCATTGCCATACACTGTGCAAATAGCACTCGCGTCTGTTCCCAGCAAGTACAGTGTATTGGACTGAAGAGGATCTACTGTTCTTGTCAGTTTCCTAAGGAGAATTGAACTAGATATGGCCGTGTGTGTAGGAAGCACAGTTCTTTTGTTCTGAGGAAGCTCACTGTTCGGACCCCATAGAAAACAAAGTAGAGTAGAAGAGTGCTCTTTTCCCAAAAGCAGAGTATGTTTCTTGTAAGGCAAGCTAGCGTTTGTTTCCCAGTCCAAAATGGAGTTGAATCACATGCAGTTTCTGGTCCTACGAGCAAGAGTTGTTTTCTGGTAAGGAAAGTCACTATTGTGCTCACATTGCCATACACAGTGCAAATAGCACTCGCGTTTGTTTCCAGCAGGTACAGTGTATTGGACTGAAGAGGAGCTACTGTTCTTGTCAGTTTCCTAAGCAGAGTTGAACTAGATAAGGCTCGTGTGTGTAGGAAGCACAGTTCTTATGTTCTGAGCAAGCTCACTGTTCTGGCCCTATAGGAAACACAGTAGAGTAGAAAAGTGCTCCTTTCTCAAAAGCAGAGTGTGTTTCTTGTAAGGCAAGCTAGCATTTGTTCCCTAGACCTAAATGGAGTTGAATCACATGCAGTTTCTGGTCCTACGAACAAGAGTTTTTTTCTGGTAAGGAAAGTCACTATTGCGCTCCCATTGCCATACACAGGGCAAATAGCACTCGCGTCTTTTCCCAGCAAGTACAGTGTATTGGACTGAAGAGGATCTACTGTTCTTGTCAGGTTCTTAGCAGAATTGAACTAGATATGGCCATGTGTGTAGGAAGCACAGTTCTTTTGTTCTGAGCAAGCTCACTGTTCGGACCACATAGGAAACACAGTAGAGAAGAAGAGTGCTATTTTCTCAAAACAGAGTGTGTTTCTTGTAAGGCGAGCTAGCGTTTGTTTTCCAGTCCTAAATGGAGTTGAATCACATGCAGTTTGTGTTCCTAGGAGCAAGAGTTGTTTTCTGTTAAGGAAAGTCACTATTGTGCTCTCATTGACATACACAGTGCAAATAGCACTCGCGTCTGTTCCCAGCAAGTACAGTGTATTGGACTGAAGAGGAGCTACTGTTCTTGTCAGTTTCCTAAGCAGAGTTGAACTAGATATGGCCCCTGTGTGTAGGAAGCACAGTCCTTTTGTTCTGAGCAAGCTCACTGTTCTGGCCCTATAGGAAACACAGTAGAGTAGAAGAGTGCTCTTTTCTCAAAAGCAGAGTGTGTTTCTTGGAAGGCGAGCTAGCATTTGTTTCCCAGTCCTAAATGGAGTTGAGTCACATGCAGTTTCTGGTCCTACGAACAAGAGTTGTTTTCTGGTAAGGAAAGTCACTATTGCGCTCCCATTGCCATACACAGTGCTAATAGCACTCTTGTCTGTTCCCAGCAAGTACAGTGTATCTGACTGAAGAGGAGCTACTGTTCTTGTCAGTTTCCTAAGCAGAGTTGAACTAGATATGGCCCGTGTGTGTAGAAAACACAGTTCTTATGTTCTAAGCCAGCTCATTGTTCTGACCCTATAGGAAACACAGAAGAGTAGAAGAGTGCTCTTTTCTCAAAAGCAGAGTGTGTTTCTTGTAAGGCAAGCTAGCGTTTGTTTCCTAGTCCTAAATGGAGTTGAATCACATGCAGTTTCAGGTCCTACGAACAAGAGTTGTTTTCTGGTAAGCAAAGTCACATTGCGCTCCCATTGCCATACACTGTGCAAATAGCACTCGCGTCTGTTCCCAGCAAGTACAGTGTATTGGACTGAAGAGGATCTACTGTTCTTGTCAGTTTCCTAAGCAGAGTTGAACTAGATATGGCCCGTGTGTGGGAAGCACAGTTCTTTTGTTCTGAGCAAGCTCACTGTTCTGGCCCTGTAGGAAACACAGTAGAGTAGAAGAGTGCTCTTTTTCTAAAGCAGAGTGTGTTTCTTGTAAGGCGAGCTAGCATTTGTTTCCCAGTCCTAAATGGCGTTGAATCACATGCAGTTTGTGGTCCTACGAGCAAGAGTTGTTTTCTGGTAAGCAAAGTCACTATTGCACTCTAATTGCCATACACAGTGTAAATAGCACTCGCGTGTGTTCCCAGCAAGCACAGTGTATTGGACTGAAGAGGAGCTACTGTTCTTGTCAGTTTCCTAAGCAGAGTTGAACTACATATGGTCCATGTGTGTAGGAAGCACAGTTCTTTTGTTCTGAGCAAGCTAACTGTTCTGGCCCTATAGGAAACACAGTAGAGTAGAAGAGTGCTCTTTTCCCAAAAGTAGAATGTGTTTCTTGTAAGGTGAGCTAGAGTTTGTTTCCAGTTCCTAAATGGAGTTGAGTCACATGCAGTTTCTGGTCGTACGAGCAAGAGTTGTTTTCTGGTAAGACGAGTCACTATTGTGCTCCAATTGCCATACACAGTGCAAATAGCACTGGCGTCTGTTCTCAGCAAGTACAGTGTATCGGACTGAAGAGGAGCTGCTGTTCTTGTCAGTTTCCTAAGCAGACTTGAACTAGATATGGCCCGTGTGTTTAGGAAGCACAGTTATTATGTTCTGAGCAAGCTCACTGTTCTGGTCCTATAGGAAACACAGTAGAGTAGAAGAGTGCTCTTTTCTCTAAAGCAGAGTGTGTTTCTTGTAATGCGAACTCGCGTTTGTTTCCCAGTCCTAAATGGAGTTGAATCACAGACAGTTTTTGGTCCTACGAGCAAGAGTTGTTTTTTGGTAAGAAGAGTCACTATTGCGCTCCAAATGCCATACACACTGCAAATAGCACTCGTGTCTGTTCCCAGCAAGTACAGTGTATTGGACTGAATAGGAGCTACTGTTCTTGTCAGTTTCCTAAGCAGAATTGAACTAGATATGGCCGTGTGTGTAGGAAGCACAGTTCTGTTGTTCTGAGCAAGCTCACTGTTCGGACCCCATAGAAAACAAAGTAGTGTAGAAGAGTGCTCTTTTCCCAAAAGCAGAGTGTGTTTCTTGTAAGGCGAGCTAGCGTTTGTTTCCCAGTCCTAAATGGAGTTGAATCAAATGCAGTTTCTGGTCCTACGAGCAAGAGTTGTTTTCTGGTAAGGAAAGTCACTATTGCGCTCACATTGCCATACACAGTGCAAATAGCACTCGCGTCTGTTCCCAGCAAGTACAGTGTATCGGACTGAAGAGGAGCTACTGTTCTTGTCAGTTTCCTAAGCAGAGTTGAACTAGATAAGGCCCGTGTGTGTAGGAAGCACAGGTCTTTTGTTCTGAGCAAGCTCACAGTTCGGACCCTGTACGAAACACAATAGAGTAGAAGAGTGCCCTTTTCTCAAAAGCAGAGTGTGTTTCTTGTAAGGTGAGCTAGCGTTTGTTTCCCAGTCCTAAATGGAGTTGAATCACATGCAGTTTCTGGTCCTACGAGCAAGAGTTGTTTTCTGGTAAGAAGAGTCAATATTGCGCTCCCATTGTCATACACAGGGCAAATAGCACTGGCGTCGGTTCCCAGCATGTACGGTGTATTGGACTGAAGAGAACCTACTGTTCTTGTCAGGTTCCTAAGCATAATTGAACTAGTTATGGCCGTGTATGTAGGAAGCACAGTTCTTTTGTTCTGAGCAAGCTCTCTGTTCTGGCCCTATAGGAAACACAGTGGAGTAGAAGAGTGCTCTTTTCTCAAAAGCAGAGTGTGTTTCTTGTAAGGCGAGCTAGCGTTTGTTTCCAGTCCTAAATGGAGTTGAATCACATGCAGTTTTTGGTCCTACCAGCAAGAGTTGTTTTCTCTAAAGGAAAGTCACTATTGCGCTCCTTTTGCCTTACACAGTGCAAATAGCAGTCGCGTCTGTTTCCAGCAAGTACAGTGTATTGGACTGAAGAGGAGCTACTGTTCTTGTCAGTTTCCTAAGCAGAGTTGAACTAGATATGGCCGCGTGTGTAGGAAGCACAGTTCTTTTGTTCTGAGCAAGCTCACTGTTCAGACCCCATTGGAAACACAATAGAGTAGAAGCGTGCTCTTTTCTCAAAAGCAGAGTGTGTTTCTTGTAAGGCAAGATAGCGTTTGTTTCCCAGTACTAAATGGAGTTGAATCCCATGCAGTTTGTGGTCCTACGAGCAAGAGTTGTTTTCTGGTAAGAAGAGTCACTATTGTGCTCCCATTGTCATACACAGGGCAAATAGCACTGGCGTCTGTTCCCAGCATGTACAGTGTATTGGACTGAAGAGGAGCTACTGTTCTTGTCAGTTTCCTAAGAAGAGTTGAACTAGATATGGCCGGGTGTGTAGGAAGCACAGTTCTCTTGTTCTGATCAAGCTCACTGTTCTGGCCCTATAGGATACACAGAAGAGTAGAAGAGTGCTCTTTTCTCAAAAGCAGAATGTGTTTCTTGTAAGGCGAGCTAGCGTTTGTTTCCCAGTCCTTAATAGAGTTGAATCACATGCAGTTTCTGGTCATATGAGCAAGAGTTGTTTTCTGGTAAGGAAAGTCACTGTTGTACTCCCATTGCCATACATAGTGCAAATAGCACTCGCGTCTGTTCCCAGCAAGTACAGTGTATTGGACTGAAGAGGAGCTACTGTTCTTGTCATTTTCCTAAGAGGAGTTGAACCAGATATGGCCCATGTGTGTAGGAAGCACACTTCTTTTGTTCTGAGAAAGCTCACTGTGCGGACACCATAGGAAGCACAGTAGAGTACATGAGTGCTCTCTTCTCAAAATTTGATTGTGTTTCTGGAAAGGCGAGCTAGTTTATGTTTCCCAGTCAGAAATGGAGTTGAATCCCATGCAGTTTGTGGTCCTACGAGCAAGAGTTGCTTTCTGTTAAGAAGAGTCACTATTGTGCTCCCATTGCCATACACAGTGCAAATAGCACTTGCGTCTGTTCCCAGCAAGTACAGTGTATTGGACTGAAGAGCAGGTACTGTTCTTGTCAGTTTCCTAAGCAGAGTTGAACAAGATATGGCCCGAGTGTGTAGGAAGCACAGTTCTTTTGTTCTGAGCAAGCTCACTGTTCGGACCCCATAGGAAACACAGTAGAGAAGAAGTGTGCTCTTTTCTCAAAAGCAGAGTGTGTTTCTTGTAAGGCGAGATAGCGTTTGTTACCCAGTACTAAATGGAGTTGAATCCCATGCAGTTTGTGGTCCTACGAGCAAGAGTTGTTTTTTGGTAAGAAGAGTCACTATTGTGCTCCCATTGTCATACACAGGGCAAATAGCACTGGCATCTGTTCCCAGCATGTACAGTGTATTGGACTGAAGAGAATCTACTGTTCTTCTCAGGTTCCTAAGCAGAAATGAACTAGATATGGCCGTGTATGTAGGAAGCACAGTTCTTTTGTTCTGAGCATGCTCACATCGGACCCCATAGGAAACACAGTAGAGTAGAAGAGTGATCTTTTCTCTAAAGCAGAGTGTGTTTCTTGTAAGGCGAGCTAGCGTTTGTTTCCCAGACCTAAATGGAGTTGAATCACATCCAGTTTCTGGTCCTACAAGCAAGAGATGTTTTCTGGTAGGGAAAGTCACTATTGCGATCTCATTGACATACACAGTTCAAATAGCACTTGCTTCTGTTCCCAGCAAGTACAGTGTATTGGACTGAAGAGGAGCTACTGTTCTTGTCAGTTTCCTAAGCAGAGTTGAACTAGATATGGCCGTGTGTGTAGGAGGCACAGTTCTCTTGTTCTGATCAAGCTCACTGTTCTGGCCCTATAGGAAACACAGTAGAGTAGAAGAGTGCTCTTTTCTCAAAAGCAGAGTGTGTTTCTTGTAAGGCGAGCTAGCCTTTGTTTCACAGTCCTAAATGGAGTTGAATCACTTGCAGTTTCTGGTCCTATGAGCAAGAGTTGTTTTCTGGTAAGGAAAGTCACTATTGCGCTCCCATTGCCATACATAGTGCAAATAGCACTCGCGTCTGTTCCCAGCAAGTACAGTGTATTGGACTGAAGAGGAGCTACTGTTCTTGTCATTTTCCTAAGAGGAGTTGAACTAGATATGGCCCGAGTGTGTAGGAAGCACAGTTCTTTTGTTCTGAGAAAGCACACTTTGCAGACACCATAGGAAACACAGTGAGTAGATGAGTGCTCTTTTCTCAAAATTAAATTGTGTTTCTTGAAAGGTGAGCTAGTATTTGCTTCCCAGTCAGAAAAGGAGTTGAATCCCATGCCGTTTCTGGTCCTACGAGCAAGAGTTTTTTTCTGGTAAGAAGAGTCACTATTGCGCTCCCATTGTCATACACAGTGCAAATAGCACTGGCGTCTGTTCCCAGCAAGTACGGTGTATTGGACTGAAGAGCAGCTACTGTTCTTGTCAGTTTCCTAAGCAGAGTATAACTAGATATGGCCCGTGTGTGTAGGAAGCACAGTTCATTTGTTCTTAGCAAGCTCACTGTTCGGACACCATACTAAACACTGTAGAGTAGAAGAGTGCTCTTTTCTCAAAAGCAGAGTGCGTTTCTTGAAAGGCGAGCTAGTGTTTGTTTCCCAGTCAGAAATGGAATTGAATCCCGTGCAGTTTCTGGTCCTACGAGCAAGAGATTTTTTCTGGTAAGAAGAGTCACTATTGTGCTCACATTGCCATACACAGTGCAAATAGCACTGGCGTCTGTTCCCTGCATGTACAGAGTATTGGACTGAATTGGAGCTCCTGTTCTTGTCAGATTCCTAACCAGAGTTGAACTAGATATGTCCCCTGTGTGTAGGAAGCACAGTTCTTTTGTTCTGAGCAAGTTCACTGTTCTGGCCCTATAGGAAAAACAGTAGAGTAGAAGAGTGCTCTTTTCTCAAAAGCAGAGTGTGTTTCTTGTAAAGCGAGCTAGCGTTTCTTTCCCAGTCCTAAATCGAGTTGAATCACATGCAGTTTCTTGTCCTACGAACAAGAGTTGTTTTCTGGTAAGAAGAGACACTATTGTGCTCCCATTGTCATACACAGGGCAAATAGCACTGGCGTCTGTTCCCAGCATGTACAGTGTATTGGACTGAAGAGGTTCTACTGTTCTTGTCAGTTTCCTAAGTAGAATTGAACTAGATATGGCCCGTGTGTGTAGGAAGCACAGTTTTTTTGTTCTGAGCAAGCTAACTGTTCGGAACACATAGGAAACACAGTAGAGTAGAAGAGTGCTCTTTTCTCTAAAGCAGAGTGTGTTTCTTTTAAGGCGAGCTAGCGTTTGTTTCCCAGTCCTAAATGGAGTTGATCATATGCAGTTTCTGGTCCTACGATCAAGAGTTGTTTTCTAATAAGGAAAGTCCCTATTGTGCTCCCATTGCCATACACAGTGCAAATAGCACTCGCGTCTGTTCCCAGCAAGTACAGTGTATCGGACTGAAGAGGAGCTACTGTTCTTGTCAGTTTCCTAAGCAGAGTTGAACTAGTTATGGCCCGTGTGTAGGAAGCACAGTTTTTTTGTTCTGAGCAAGCTCACTTTTCGGAACACATAGGAAACACAGGAGAGTAGAAGAGTGCTCTTTTCTCAAAAGCAGAGTGTGTTTTTGTAAGCCGAGCTAGTGTTTGTTTCCTTGTCCTAAATGGAGTTGAATCACATGCAGTTTCTGGTCCTATGAAGAAGAGTTGTTTTCCGGTAAGGAAAGTCACTATTGCGCTCCCATTGCCCTTTACAAGGCAAATAGCACTCGCGTCTTTTCCCAGCAAGTACAGTGTATTGGACTGAATAGGAGCTACTGTTCTTGTCAGTTTACTAAGCACAATTGAACTAGATATGGTCCGTGCGTGTAGGAAGCACAGTTCATTTGTTCTGAGCAAGCTCACTGTTTGGACCCCTTAGGAAACACAGTAGAGTAGAAGAGTGCTCTTTTCTCAAAAGCGGAGTGTGTTTCTTGGAAGTCGAGCTAGCGTTTGTTTCCCAGTCATAAATGGAGTGGAATCACATGCAGTTTCTGATCCTACGAGCAAGAGTTGTTCTCTGGTATGAAGAGTCACTATTGCGCTGCCATTGCCATACACAGGACAAACAGCACTGGTGTCTGTTCCCAGCAATTACAGTGTACTGGACTGAAGAGGATCTACTGTCCTTGTCAGGTTCCTAAGCAGAATTGAACTAGATATGGCCCTGTGTAGGAAGCACAGTTCTTTTGTTCTGAGCAAGCTCACAGTTCGGACACCATAGGAAACACAGTAGTGTAGAAGAGTGCTCTTTTCTCTAAAGAAGAGTGTGTTTCTTGTAAGGCGAGCTAGCGTTTGTTTCCCAGTCCTAAATGGAGTGGAATCACATGCAGTTTCTGGTCCTAAGAGCAAGAGTTGTTTTCTGGTAAGGAAAGTCACTATTGTGCTCCCCTTGCCATACATAGTGCAAATAGCTCTCACGTCTGTTCCCAGCAAGTACAGTGTATCCGACTGAAGAGGAGCTACTGTTCTTGTCAGTTTCCTAAGCAGAGTTGAACTAGATATGGCCCGCGTGTGTAGGAAGCACAGTTCATTTGTTCTGAGCAAGCTCACTGTTTGGACCCCATAGGAAACACAGTAGAGTAGAAGAGTGCTCTTTTCTCTAAAGCAGAATGTGTTTCTTGTAAGGCGAGCTAGCGTTTGTTTCCCAGTCCTAAATGGAGTGGAATCACATGCAGTTTCTGGTCCTACGAGCAGGAGTTGTTTTCTGGTTAGGAAAGTCACTATTGCGCTCCCATTGCCATACACAGGGCAAATAGTCCTCCCGTCTGTTCCCAGAAAGTACAGTGTATTGGACTGAAAAGGAGCTACTGTTCTTCTCAGTTTCCTAAGCAAAGTTGAACTAGATATGGCCCGTGTGTGTAGGAAGTACAGTTCTTTTTTTCTGAGCAAGCTCACTGTTCTGGCCATTTAGGAAACACAGAAGAGTAGAAGAGTGCTCTTTTCTCAAAAGCAGAGTGTGTTTCTTGTAAAGCGAGATAGAGTTTGTTTCCCAGTCCTAAATGGAGTTGAATCACATGCAGTTTCTTGTCCTACGAGCAAGATTTGTTTTCTGGTAAGAAGAGTAACTATTGCGCAGCCATTGCCATACACAGGACAAATAGCACTGGCGTCTGTTCCCAGCAAGTACAGTGTATTGAACTGAAGAGGATCTACTGTTCTTGTCAGGTTCCTAAGCAGACTTGAACTAGATATGGCCGTGTGTGTAGGAAGCACAGTTTTTTTGTTCTGAGCAAGCTAACTTTTCGGAACACATAGGAAACACAGTAGAGTAGAAGAGTGCTCTTTTCTCAAAACAGAGTGTGTTTTTGTAAGGCGAGCTAGCGTTTGTTTCCTAGTCCTAAATGGAGTTGAATCACATGCAGTTTCTGGTCCTATGAACAAGAGTTGTTTTCTGGTAAGGAAAGTCACTATTGCGCTCCCATTGCCCTTTACAAGGCAAATAGCACTAGCGTCTTTTCCCAGCAGGTACAGTGTATTGGACTGAATAGGAGCTACTGTTCTTGTCAGTTTACTAAGCACAATTGAACTAGATATGGTCCGTGCGTGTAGGATGCACAGTTCTTTTGTTCTGAGCAAGCTCACTGTTTGGACCCCATAGGAAATACAGTAGAGTAGAAGAGTGCTCTTTTCTCAAAAGCAGAGTGTGTTTCTTGGAAGTCGAGCTAGCGTTTGTTTCCCAGTCATAAATGGAGTTGAGTCACATGCATTTTTTTGTCCTATGAGCAAGAGTTGTTTTCTGGTAAGACAAGTCACTATTGTGCTCCAATTGCCATACACAGTGCAAATAGCACTCGCGTCTGTTCGCCGCAAGTACAGTGTATTGGACTGAATAGGAGCTACTGTTCTTGTCAGTTTCCTAAGCAGAGTTGAACTAGATATGGCCCATGTGTAGGAAGCACAGTTCTTTTGTTCTGAGCAAGCTCACTCTTCTGGCCCTATAGGAAACATAGTAGAGTAGAAGAGTGCTCTTTTCTCAAAAGCAGAGTGTGTTTCATGTAAGGCGAGCTAGCATTTGTTTCCCAGTCCTAAATGGAGTTGAATCACATGAAGTTTCCTGTCTTACGAGCAAGAGTTGTTTTATGGTAAGGAAAGTCACTATTGCGCTCCCATTGCCATACACAGTGCAAATAGCACTCGCGTCTGTTCCAAGCAAGTACAGTGTATCGGACTGAAGAGGAGCTACTGTTCTTGTCAGTTTCCTAAGCAGAGTTGAACTAGATATGGCCCATGTGTAGGAAGCACAGTTCTTTTGTTCTGAGCAAGCTCAGTATTCTGGCCCTATAGGAAACACAGTAGAGTAGAAGAGTGCTCTTTTCTCTAAAGCAAAGCGTGTTTCTTGTAAGGTGAGCTAGCTTTAGTTTCCCAGTCCTAAATGGTGTTGAATCACATGCAGTTTCTGATCCTACGAGCAAGAGTTCTTTTCTGGTATGAAGAGTCACTATTGCGCTGCCATTGCCATACACAGGACAAACAGCACTGGTGTCTGTTGCCAGCAATTACAGTGTACTGGACTGAAGAGGATCTACTGTCCTTGTCAGGTTCCTAAGCAGAATTGAACTAGATATGGCCGTGTGTAGGAAGCACAGTTCTTTTGTTCTGAGCAAGCTCACTGTTCTGGCCCTATAGGAAACACAGTAGAGTAGAAGAGTGTTCTTTTCTCAAAAGCAGAGTGTGTTTCTTGTAAGGCGAGCTAGCGTTTGTTTCCCAGTCCTAAATGGAGTTGAGTCACATGCAGTTTTTTGTCCTACGAGCAAGAGTTGTTTTCTGGTAAGACGAGTCACTATTGTGCTCCAATTGCCATACAGTGCAAATAGCACTCGCGTCTGTTCCCCGCAAGTACAGTGTATTGGACTGAAGAGGATCTACTGTTCTTGTCAGGTTCCTAAGCAGACTTGAACTAGATATGGCCGTGTGTGTAGGAAGCACAGTTTTTTTGTTCTGAGCAATCTCACTGTTCGGAACACATAGGAAACACAGTAGAGTAGAAGAGTGCTCTTTTCTCAAAAGCAGAGTGTGTTTCTTGGAAGTCGAGCTAGCGTTTGTTTCCCAGTCCTAAATGGAGTTGAGTCACATGCAGTTTTTTGTCCTACGAGCAAGAGTTGTTTTCTGGTAAGACAAGTCACTATTGTACTCCAATGCCATACACAGTGCAAATAGCACTCGCGTCTGTTCCCGCAAGTACAGTGTATTGGATTGAAGAGGATCTACTGTTCTTGTCAGGTTCTTAAGCAGAATTGAACTAGATATTGCCGTGTGTGTAGGAAGCACAGTTCTTTTGTTCTGAGCAAGCTCACTGTTCGGACCCCATAGGAAACACAGTAGAGTAGAAGAGGGCTCTTTTCTCAAAAGCAGAGTGTGTTTCAAGTAAGGCGAGCTAGCATTTGTTTCCCAGTCCTAAATGGAGTTGAATCTCATGCAATTTCTGGTCTTACGAGCAAGAGTTGTTTTCTGGTAAGGAAAGTCACTATTGTGCTCCCATTGACATACACAGTGCAAATAGCACTCGTGTCTGTTCCCAGCAAGTACAGTGTATCAGACTGAAGAGTAGCTACTGTTCTTGTCAGTTTCCTAAGCAGAGTTGAACTAGATATGGCCCGTGTGTAGGAAGCAAAGTTCTTTTGTTCTGAGCAAGCTCACTGTTCTGGCCCTGTAGGAAACACAGTAGAGTAGAAGAGTGCTCTTTTATCTAAAGCAGAGTGTGTTTCTTGTAAGGTGAGCAGGCTTTTGTTTCCCAGTCCTAAATGGAGTTGAATCACATGCAGTTTCTGGTCCTACGAGCAAGAGTTGTTTTCTGGTAAGGAAAGTCACTATTGCGCTCCCATTGCCATACACAGTGCAAATAGCACTCGCGTCTGTTCCCAGCAAGTACAGTGTATCGGACTGAAGAGGAGCTACTGTTCTTGTTAGTTTCCTAAGCAGAGTTGAACTAGTTATGGTCCGTGTGTAGGAAGCACAGTTCTTTTGTTCTGAGCAAGCTCACTGTTCTGGCCCTATAGGAAACACTGTAGAGTAGAAGAGTGCTCTATTCCCTAAAGCAGAGTGTGTTTCTTGTAAGTCGAGCTAGCGTTTGTTTCCCAGTCCTAAATGGAGTTGAATCACATTCAGTTTCTAATCCTACGAGCAAGGGTTGTTTTATGGTAAGAAGAATCACTATTGCGCTGCCATTGCCATACACAGGACAAATAGCACTGGCGTCTGTTCCCAGCAAGTACAGTGTATTGTACAGAAGAGGATCTACTGTTCTTGTCAGGTTCCTAAGCAGAATTGAACTAGATATGGCCGTGTGTGTAGGAAGCACAGTTCTAATGTTCTGAGCAAGTTCACTCTTCTGGCTCTATAGAAAACACAGTAGAGTAGAAGAGTGCTCTTTTCTCAAAAGCAGAGTGTGTTTCTTGGAAATCGAGCTAGCGTTTGTTTCCTAGTCCTAAATGGAGTTGAGTCACATGCAGTTTTTTGTCCTACGAGCAAGAGTTGTTTTCTGGTAAGACAAGACACTATTGCGCTCCAAATGCCATACACAATGCAAATAGCACTCGCGTCTCTTCCCTCAAGTACAGTGTATTGGACTGAATAGGAGCTACTGTTCTTGTCAGTTTACTAAGCACAATTGAACTAGATATGGTCCGTGCATGTAGGAAGCTCAGTTCTTTTGTTCTGAGCAAGCTCACTGTTTGGACCCCATAGGAAACACAGTAGAGTAGAAGAGTGCTCTTTTCTCAAAAGCAGAGTGTGTTTCTTGGAAGTCGAGCTAGCGTTTGTTTCCCAGTCATAAATGGAGTTGAGTCACATGCAGTTTTTGGTCCTACGAGCAAGAGTTGTTTCCTGGTAAGACAAGTCACTATTGTGCTCCAATTGCCATACACAGTGCAAATAGCACTCGCGTCTGTTCCCTGCAAGTACAGTGTATTGGACGGAAGAGGAGCTACTGTTCTTGTCAGTTTCCTAAGCAGAGTTGAACTAGATATGGCCCATGTGTAGGAAGCACAGTTCTTTTGTTCTGAGCAAGCTCACTCTTCTGGCCCTATAGGAAACATAGTAGAGTAGAAGAGTGCTCTTTTCTCAAAAGCAGAGTGTGTTTCATGTAAGGCGAGCTAGCATTTGTTTCCCAGTCCTAAATGGAGTTGAATCACATGAAGTTTCTGGTCTTAGGAGCAAGAGTTGTTTTATGGTAAGGAAAGTCACTATTGCGCTCCCATTGCCATACACAGTGCAAATAGCACTCGCGTCTGTTCCCAGCAAGTACAGTGTATCGGACTGAAGAGGAGCTACTGTTCTTGTCAGTTTCCTAAGCAGAGTTGAACTAGATATGGCCCATGTGTAGGAAGCACAGTTCTTTTGTTCTGAGCAAACTCAGTATTCTGGCCCTATAGGAAACACAGTAGAGTAGAAGAGTGCTCTTTTCTCTAAAGCAAAGCGTGTTTCTTGTAAGGTGAGCTAGCTTTTGTTTCCCAGTCCTAAATGGTGTTGAATCACATGCAGTTTCTGATCCTACGAGCAAGAGTTGTTCTCTGGTATGAAGAGTCACTATTGCGCTGCCATTGCCATACACAGGACAAACAGCACTGGTGTCTGTTCCCAGCAATTACAGTGTACTGGACTGAAGAGGATCTACTGTCCTTGTCAGGTTCCTAAGCAGAATTGAACTAGATATGGCCCTGTGTAGGAAGCACAGTTCTTTTGTTCTGAGCAAGCTCACAGTTCGGACACCATAGGAAACACAGTAGTGTAGAAGAGTGCTCTTTTCTCTAAAGAAGAGTGTGTTTCTTGTAAGGCGAGCTAGCGTTTGTTTCCCAGTCCTAAATGGAGTGGAATCACATGCAGTTTCTGGTCCTAAGAGCAAGAGTTGTTTTCTGGTAAGGAAAGTCACTATTGTGCTCCCCTTGCCATACATAGTGCAAATAGCTCTCACGTCTGTTCCCAGCAAGTACAGTGTATCCGACTGAAGAGGAGATACTGTTCTTGTCAGTTTCCTAAGCAGAGTTGAACTAGATATGGCCCGCGTGTGTAGGAAGCACAGTTCATTTGTTCTGAGCAAGCTCACTGTTTGGACCCCATAGGAAACACAGTAGAGTAGAAGAGTGCTCTTTTCTCTAAAGCAGAATGTGTTTCTTGTAAGGCGAGCTAGCGTTTGTTTCCCAGTCCTAAATGGAGTTGAATCACATTCAGTTTCTAATCCTACGAGCAAGGGTTGTTTTATGGTAAGAAGAATCACTATTGCGCTGCCATTGCCATACACAGGACAAATAGCACTGGCGTCTGTTCCCAGCAAGTACAGTGTATTGTACAGAAGAGGATCTACTGTTCTTGTCAGGTTCCTAAGCAGAATTGAACTAGATATGGCCGTGTGTGTAGGAAGCACAGTTCTAATGTTCTGAGCAAGTTCACTCTTCTGGCTCTATAGAAAACACAGTAGAGTAGAAGAGTGCTCTTTTCTCAAAAGCAGAGTGTGTTTCTTGGAAATCGAGCTAGCGTTTGTTTCCTAGTCCTAAATGGAGTTGAGTCACATGCAGTTTTTTGTCCTACGAGCAAGAGTTGTTTTCTGGTAAGACAAGACACTATTGCGCTCCAAATGCCATACACAATGCAAATAGCACTCGCGTCTCTTCCCTCAAGTACAGTGTATTGGACTGAATAGGAGCTACTGTTCTTGTCAGTTTACTAAGCACAATTGAACTAGATATGGTCCGTGCGTGTAGGAAGCACAGTTCTTTTGTTCTGAGCAAGCTCACTGTTTGGACCCCATAGGAAACACAGTAGAGTAGAAGAGTGCTCTTTTCTCAAAAGCAGAGTGTGTTTCTTGGAAGTCGAGCTAGCGTTTGTTTCCCAGTCATAAATGGAGTTGAGTCACATGCAGTTTTTGGTCCTACGAGCAAGAGTTGTTTCCTGGTAAGACAAGTCACTATTGTGCTCCAATTGCCATACACAGTGCAAATAGCACTCGCGTCTGTTCCCTGCAAGTACAGTGTATTGGACGGAAGAGGAGCTACTGTTCTTGTCAGTTTCCTAAGCAGAGTTGAACTAGATATGGCCCATGTGTAGGAAGCACAGTTCTTTTGTTCTGAGCAAGCTCACTCTTCTGGCCCTATAGGAAACATAGTAGAGTAGAAGAGTGCTCTTTTCTCAAAAGCAGAGTGTGTTTCATGTAAGGCGAGCTAGCATTTGTTTCCCAGTCCTAAATGGAGTTGAATCACATGAAGTTTCTGGTCTTAGGAGCAAGAGTTGTTTTATGGTAAGGAAAGTCACTATTGCGCTCCCATTGCCATACACAGTGCAAATAGCACTCGCGTCTGTTCCCAGCAAGTACAGTGTATCGGACTGAAGAGGAGCTACTGTTCTTGTCAGTTTCCTAAGCAGAGTTGAACTAGATATGGCCCATGTGTAGGAAGCACAGTTCTTTTGTTCTGAGCAAACTCAGTATTCTGGCCCTATAGGAAACACAGTAGAGTAGAAGAGTGCTCTTTTCTCTAAAGCAAAGCGTGTTTCTTGTAAGGTGAGCTAGCTTTTGTTTCCCAGTCCTAAATGGTGTTGAATCACATGCAGTTTCTGATCCTACGAGCAAGAGTTGTTCTCTGGTATGAAGAGTCACTATTGCGCTGCCATTGCCATACACAGGACAAACAGCACTGGTGTCTGTTCCCAGCAATTACAGTGTACTGGACTGAAGAGGATCTACTGTCCTTGTCAGGTTCCTAAGCAGAATTGAACTAGATATGGCCCTGTGTAGGAAGCACAGTTCTTTTGTTCTGAGCAAGCTCACAGTTCGGACACCATAGGAAACACAGTAGTGTAGAAGAGTGCTCTTTTCTCTAAAGAAGAGTGTGTTTCTTGTAAGGCGAGCTAGCGTTTGTTTCCCAGTCCTAAATGGAGTGGAATCACATGCAGTTTCTGGTCCTAAGAGCAAGAGTTGTTTTCTGGTAAGGAAAGTCACTATTGTGCTCCCCTTGCCATACATAGTGCAAATAGCTCTCACGTCTGTTCCCAGCAAGTACAGTGTATCCGACTGAAGAGGAGATACTGTTCTTGTCAGTTTCCTAAGCAGAGTTGAACTAGATATGGCCCGCGTGTGTAGGAAGCACAGTTCATTTGTTCTGAGCAAGCTCACTGTTTGGACCCCATAGGAAACACAGTAGAGTAGAAGAGTGCTCTTTTCTCTAAAGCAGAATGTGTTTCTTGTAAGGCGAGCTAGCGTTTGTTTCCCAGTCCTAAATGGAGTGGAATCACATGCAGTTTCTGGTCCTACGAGCAGGAGTTGTTTTCTGGTTAGGAAAGTCACTATTGCGCTCCCATTGCCATACACAGGGCAAATAGTCCTCCCGTCTGTTCCCAGAAAGTACAGTGTATTGGACTGAAAAGGAGCTACTGTTCTTCTCAGTTTCCTAAGCAAAGTTGAACTAGATATGGCCCGTGTGTGTAGGAAGTACAGTTCTTTTTTTCTGAGCAAGCTCACTGTTCTGGCCATTTAGGAAACACAGAAGAGTAGAAGAGTGCTCTTTTCTCAAAAGCAGAGTGTGTTCCTTGTAAAGCGAGATAGAGTTTGTTTCCCAGTCCTAAATGGAGTTGAATCACATGCAGTTTCTTGTCCTACGAGCAAGATTTGTTTTCTGGTAAGAAGAGTAACTATTGCGCAGCCATTGCCATACACAGGACAAATAGCACTGGCGTCTGTTCCCAGCAAGTACAGTGTATTGAACTGAAGAGGATCTACTGTTCTTGTCAGGTTCCTAAGCAGACTTGAACTAGATATGGCCGTGTGTGTAGGAAGCACAGTTTTTTTGTTCTGAGCAAGCTAACTTTTCGGAACACATAGGAAACACAGTAGAGTAGAAGAGTGCTCTTTTCTCAAAACAGAGTGTGTTTTTGTAAGGCGAGCTAGCGTTTGTTTCCTAGTACTAAATGGAGTTGAATCACATGCAGTTTCTGGTCCTATGAACAAGAGTTGTTTTCTGGTAAGGAATGTCACTATTGCGCTCCCATTGCCCTTTACAAGGCAAATAGCACTAGCGTCTTTTCCCAGCAGGTACAGTGTATTGGACTGAATAGGAGCTACTGTTCTTGTCAGTTTACTAAGCACAATTGAACTAGATATGGTCCGTGCGTGTAGGATGCACAGTTCTTTTGTTCTGAGCAAGCTCACTGTTTGGACCCCATAGGAAATACAGTAGAGTAGAAGAGTGCTCTTTTCTCAAAAGCAGAGTGTGTTTCTTGGAAGTCGAGCTAGCGTTTGTTTCCCAGTCATAAATGGAGTTGAGTCACATGCAGTTTTTTGTCCTATGAGCAAGAGTTGTTTTCTGGTAAGACAAGTCACTATTGTGCTCCAATTGCCATACACAGTGCAAATAGCACTCGCGTCTGTTCCCCGCAAGTACAGTGTATTGGACTGAATAGGAGCTACTGTTCTTGTCAGTTTCCTAAGCAGAGTTGAACTAGATATGGCCCATGTGTAGGAAGCACAGTTCTTTTGTTCTGAGCAAGCTCACTCTTTTGGCCCTATAGGAAACATAGTAGAGTAGAAGAGTGCTCTTTTCTCAAAAGCAGAGTGTGTTTCATGTAAGGCGAGCTAGCATTTGTTTCCCAGTCCTAAATGGAGTTGAATCACATGAAGTTTCCTGTCTTACGAGCAAGAGTTGTTTTATGGTAAGGAAAGTCACTATTGCGCTCCCATTGCCATACACAGTGCAAATAGCACTCGCGTCTGTTCCCAGCAAGTACAGTGTATCGGACTGAAGAGGAGCTACTGTTCTTGTCAGTTTCCTAAGCAGAGTTGAACTAGATATGGCCCATGTGTAGGAAGCACAGTTCTTTTGTTCTGAGCAAGCTCAGTATTCTGGCCCTATAGGAAACACAGTAGAGTAGAAGAGTGCTCTTTTCTCTAAAGCAAAGCGTGTTTCTTGTAAGGTGAGCTAGCTTTAGTTTCCCAGTCCTAAATGGTGTTGAATCACATGCAGTTTCTGATCCTACGAGCAAGAGTTCTTTTCTGGTATGAAGAGTCACTATTGCGCTGCCATTGCCATACACAGGACAAACAGCACTGGTGTCTGTTGCCAGCAATTACAGTGTACTGGACTGAAGAGGATCTACTGTCCTTGTCAGGTTCCTAAGCAGAATTGAACTAGATATGGCCGTGTGTAGGAAGCACAGTTCTTTTGTTCTGAGCAAGCTCACTGTTCTGGCCCTATAGGAAACACAGTAGAGTAGAAGAGTGTTCTTTTCTCAAAAGCAGAGTGTGTTTCTTGTAAGGCGAGCTAGCGTTTGTTTCCCAGTCCTAAATGGAGTTGAGTCACATGCAGTTTTTTGTCCTACGAGCAAGAGTTGTTTTCTGGTAAGACGAGTCACTATTGTGCTCCAATTGCCATACAGTGCAAATAGCACTCGCGTCTGTTCCCCGCAAGTACAGTGTATTGGACTGAAGAGGATCTACTGTTCTTGTCAGGTTCCTAAGCAGACTTGAACTAGATATGGGCGTGTGTGTAGGAAGCACAGTTTTTTTGTTCTGAGCAATCTCACTGTTCGGAACACATAGGAAACACAGTAGAGTAGAAGAGTGCTCTTTTCTCAAAAGCAGAGTGTGTTTCTTGGAAGTCGAGCTAGCGTTTGTTTCCCAGTCCTAAATGGAGTTGAGTCACATGCAGTTTTTTGTCCTACGAGCAAGAGTTGTTTTCTGGTAAGACAAGTCACTATTGTACTCCAATGCCATACACAGTGCAAATAGCACTCGCGTCTGTTCCCCGCAAGTACAGTGTATTGGATTGAAGAGGATCTACTGTTCTTGTCAGGTTCTTAAGCAGAATTGAACTAGATATTGCCGTGTGTGTAGGAAGCACAGTTCTTTTGTTCTGAGCAAGCTCACTGTTCGGACCCCATAGGAAACACAGTAGAGTAGAAGAGGGCTCTTTTCTCAAAAGCAGAGTGTGTTTCATGTAAGGCGAGCTAGCATTTGTTTCCCAGTCCTAAATGGAGTTGAATCTCATGCAATTTCTGGTCTTACGAGCAAGAGTTGTTTTCTGGTAAGGAAAGTCACTATTGTGCTCCCATTGACATACACAGTGCAAATAGCACTCGTGTCTGTTCCCAGCAAGTACAGTGTATCGGACTGAAGAGTAGTTACTGTTCTTGTCAGTTTCCTAAGCAGAGTTGAACTAGATATGGCCCGTGTGTAGGAAGCAAAGTTCTTTTGTTCTGAGCAAGCTCACTCTTCTGGCCCTGTAGGAAACACAGTAGAGTAGAAGAGTGCTCTTTTATCTAAAGCAGAGTGTGTTTCTTGTAAGGTGAGCAGGCTTTTGTTTCCCAGTCCTAAATGGAGTTGAATCACATGCAGTTTCTGGTCCTACGAGCAAGAGTTGTTTTCTGGTAAGGAAAGTCACTATTGCGCTCCCATTGCCATACACAGTGCAAATAGCACTCGCGTCTGTTCCCAGCAAGTACAGTGTATCGGACTGAAGAGGAGCTACTGTTCTTGTTAGTTTCCTAAGCAGAGTTGAACTAGTTATGGTCCGTGTGTAGGAAGCACAGTTCTTTTGTTCTGAGCAAGCTCACTGTTCTGGCCCTATAGGAAACACTGTAGAGTAGAAGAGTGCTCTATTCCCTAAAGCAGAGTGTGTTTCTTGTAAGTCGAGCTAGCGTTTGTTTCCCAGTCCTAAATGGAGTTGAATCACATGCAGTTTCTAATCCTACGAGCAAGGGTTGTTTTATGGTAAGAAGAATCACTATTGCGCTGCCATTGCCATACACAGGACAAATAGCACTGGCGTCTGTTCCCAGCAAGTACAGTGTATTGTACAGAAGAGGATCTACTGTTCTTGTCAGGTTCCTAAGCAGAATTGAACTAGATATGGCCATGTGTGTAGGAAGCACAGTTCTAATGTTCTGAGCAAGTTCACTCTTCTGGCTCTATAGAAAACACAGTAGAGTAGAAGAGTGCTCTTTCTCAAAAGCAGAGTGTGTTTCTTGGAAATCGAGCTAGCGTTTGTTTCCTAGTCCTAAATGGAGTTGAGTCACATGCAGTTTTTTGTCCTACGAGCAAGAGTTGTTTTCTGGTAAGACAAGACACTATTGCGCTCCAAATGCCATACACAGTGCAAATAGCACTCGCGTCTCTTCCCTCAAGTACAGTGTATTGGACTGAATAGGAGCTACTGTTCTTGTCAGTTTACTAAGCACAATTGAACTAGATATGGTCCGTGCGTGTAGGAAGCACAGTTCTTTTGTTCTGAGCAAGCTCACTGTTTGGACCCCATAGGAAACACAGTAGAGTAGAAGAGTGCTCTTTTCTCAAAAGCAGAGTGTGTTTCTTGGAAGTCGAGCTAGCGTTTGTTTCCCAGTCATAAATGGAGTTGAGTCACATGCAGTTTTTGGTCCTACGAGCAAGAGTTGTTTCCTGGTAAGACAAGTCACTATTGTGCTCCAATTGCCATACACAGTGCAAATAGCACTCGCGTCTGTTCCCTGCAAGTACAGTGTATTGGACGGAAGAGGAGCTACTGTTCTTGTCAGTTTCCTAAGCAGAGTTGAACTAGATATGGCCCATGTGTAGGAAGCACAGTTCTTTTGTTCTGAGCAAGCTCACTCTTCTGGCCCTATAGGAAACATAGTAGAGTAGAAGAGTGCTCTTTTCTCAAAAGCAGAGTGTGTTTCATGTAAGGCGAGCTAGCATTTGTTTCCCAGTCCTAAATGGAGTTGAATCACATGAAGTTTCTGGTCTTAGGAGCAAGAGTTGTTTTATGGTAAGGAAAGTCACTATTGCGCTCCCATTGCCATACACAGTGCAAATAGCACTCGCGTCTGTTCCCAGCAAGTACAGTGTATCGGACTGAAGAGGAGCTACTGTTCTTGTCAGTTTCCTAAGCAGAGTTGAACTAGATATGGCCCATGTGTAGGAAGCACAGTTCTTTTGTTCTGAGCAAACTCAGTATTCTGGCCCTATAGGAAACACAGTAGAGTAGAAGAGTGCTCTTTTCTCTAAAGCAAAGCGTGTTTCTTGTAAGGTGAGCTAGCTTTTGTTTCCCAGTCCTAAATGGTGTTGAATCACATGCAGTTTCTGATCCTACGAGCAAGAGTTGTTCTCTGGTATGAAGAGTCACTATTGCGCTGCCATTGCCATACACAGGACAAACAGCACTGGTGTCTGTTCCCAGCAATTACAGTGTACTGGACTGAAGAGGATCTACTGTCCTTGTCAGGTTCCTAAGCAGAATTGAACTAGATATGGCCCTGTGTAGGAAGCACAGTTCTTTTGTTCTGAGCAAGCTCACAGTTCGGACACCATAGGAAACACAGTAGTGTAGAAGAGTGCTCTTTTCTCTAAAGAAGAGTGTGTTTCTTGTAAGGCGAGCTAGCGTTTGTTTCCCAGTCCTAAATGGAGTGGAATCACATGCAGTTTCTGGTCCTAAGAGCAAGAGTTGTTTTCTGGTAAGGAAAGTCACTATTGTGCTCCCCTTGCCATACATAGTGCAAATAGCTCTCACGTCTGTTCCCAGCAAGTACAGTGTATCCGACTGAAGAGGAGATACTGTTCTTGTCAGTTTCCTAAGCAGAGTTGAACTAGATATGGCCCGCGTGTGTAGGAAGCACAGTTCATTTGTTCTGAGCAAGCTCACTGTTTGGACCCCATAGGAAACACAGTAGAGTAGAAGAGTGCTCTTTTCTCTAAAGCAGAATGTGTTTCTTGTAAGGCGAGCTAGCGTTTGTTTCCCAGTCCTAAATGGAGTTGAATCACATTCAGTTTCTAATCCTACGAGCAAGGGTTGTTTTATGGTAAGAAGAATCACTATTGCGCTGCCATTGCCATACACAGGACAAATAGCACTGGCGTCTGTTCCCAGCAAGTACAGTGTATTGTACAGAAGAGGATCTACTGTTCTTGTCAGGTTCCTAAGCAGAATTGAACTAGATATGGCCGTGTGTGTAGGAAGCACAGTTCTAATGTTCTGAGCAAGTTCACTCTTCTGGCTCTATAGAAAACACAGTAGAGTAGAAGAGTGCTCTTTTCTCAAAAGCAGAGTGTGTTTCTTGGAAATCGAGCTAGCGTTTGTTTCCTAGTCCTAAATGGAGTTGAGTCACATGCAGTTTTTTGTCCTACGAGCAAGAGTTGTTTTCTGGTAAGACAAGACACTATTGCGCTCCAAATGCCATACACAATGCAAATAGCACTCGCGTCTCTTCCCTCAAGTACAGTGTATTGGACTGAATAGGAGCTACTGTTCTTGTCAGTTTACTAAGCACAATTGAACTAGATATGGTCCGTGCGTGTAGGAAGCACAGTTCTTTTGTTCTGAGCAAGCTCACTGTTTGGACCCCATAGGAAACACAGTAGAGTAGAAGAGTGCTCTTTTCTCAAAAGCAGAGTGTGTTTCTTGGAAGTCGAGCTAGCGTTTGTTTCCCAGTCATAAATGGAGTTGAGTCACATGCAGTTTTTGGTCCTACGAGCAAGAGTTGTTTCCTGGTAAGACAAGTCACTATTGTGCTCCAATTGCCATACACAGTGCAAATAGCACTCGCGTCTGTTCCCTGCAAGTACAGTGTATTGGACGGAAGAGGAGCTACTGTTCTTGTCAGTTTCCTAAGCAGAGTTGAACTAGATATGGCCCATGTGTAGGAAGCACAGTTCTTTTGTTCTGAGCAAGCTCACTCTTCTGGCCCTATAGGAAACATAGTAGAGTAGAAGAGTGCTCTTTTCTCAAAAGCAGAGTGTGTTTCATGTAAGGCGAGCTAGCATTTGTTTCCCAGTCCTAAATGGAGTTGAATCACATGAAGTTTCTGGTCTTAGGAGGAAGAGTTGTTTTATGGTAAGGAAAGTCACTATTGCGCTCCCATTGCCATACACAGTGCAAATAGCACTCGCGTCTGTTCCCAGCAAGTACAGTGTATCGGACTGAAGAGGAGCTACTGTTCTTGTCAGTTTCCTAAGCAGAGTTGAACTAGATATGGCCCATGTGTAGGAAGCACAGTTCTTTTGTTCTGAGCAAACTCAGTATTCTGGCCCTATAGGAAACACAGTAGAGTAGAAGAGTGCTCTTTTCTCTAAAGCAAAGCGTGTTTCTTGTAAGGTGAGCTAGCTTTTGTTTCCCAGTCCTAAATGGTGTTGAATCACATGCAGTTTCTGATCCTACGAGCAAGAGTTGTTCTCTGGTATGAAGAGTCACTATTGCGCTGCCATTGCCATACACAGGACAAACAGCACTGGTGTCTGTTCCCAGCAATTACAGTGTACTGGACTGAAGAGGATCTACTGTCCTTGTCAGGTTCCTAAGCAGAATTGAACTAGATATGGCCCTGTGTAGGAAGCACAGTTCTTTTGTTCTGAGCAAGCTCACAGTTCGGACACCATAGGAAACACAGTAGTGTAGAAGAGTGCTCTTTTCTCTAAAGAAGAGTGTGTTTCTTGTAAGGCGAGCTAGCGTTTGTTTCCCAGTCCTAAATGGAGTGGAATCACATGCAGTTTCTGGTCCTAAGAGCAAGAGTTGTTTTCTGGTAAGGAAAGTCACTATTGTGCTCCCCTTGCCATACATAGTGCAAATAGCTCTCACGTCTGTTCCCAGCAAGTACAGTGTATCCGACTGAAGAGGAGATACTGTTCTTGTCAGTTTCCTAAGCAGAGTTGAACTAGATATGGCCCGCGTGTGTAGGAAGCACAGTTCATTTGTTCTGAGCAAGCTCACTGTTTGGACCCCATAGGAAACACAGTAGAGTAGAAGAGTGCTCTTTTCTCTAAAGCAGAATGTGTTTCTTGTAAGGCGAGCTAGCGTTTGTTTCCCAGTCCTAAATGGAGTGGAATCACATGCAGTTTCTGGTCCTACGAGCAGGAGTTGTTTTCTGGTTAGGAAAGTCACTATTGCGCTCCCATTGCCATACACAGGGCAAATAGTCCTCCCGTCTGTTCCCAGAAAGTACAGTGTATTGGACTGAAAAGGAGCTACTGTTCTTCTCAGTTTCCTAAGCAAAGTTGAACTAGATATGGCCCGTGTGTGTAGGAAGTACAGTTCTTTTTTTCTGAGCAAGCTCACTGTTCTGGCCATTTAGGAAACACAGAAGAGTAGAAGAGTGCTCTTTTCTCAAAAGCAGAGTGTGTTCCTTGTAAAGCGAGATAGAGTTTGTTTCCCAGTCCTAAATGGAGTTGAATCACATGCAGTTTCTTGTCCTACGAGCAAGATTTGTTTTCTGGTAAGAAGAGTAACTATTGCGCAGCCATTGCCATACACAGGACAAATAGCACTGGCGTCTGTTCCCAGCAAGTACAGTGTATTGAACTGAAGAGGATCTACTGTTCTTGTCAGGTTCCTAAGCAGACTTGAACTAGATATGGCCGTGTGTGTAGGAAGCACAGTTTTTTTGTTCTGAGCAAGCTAACTTTTCGGAACACATAGGAAACACAGTAGAGTAGAAGAGTGCTCTTTTCTCAAAACAGAGTGTGTTTTTGTAAGGCGAGCTAGCGTTTGTTTCCTAGTACTAAATGGAGTTGAATCACATGCAGTTTCTGGTCCTATGAACAAGAGTTGTTTTCTGGTAAGGAATGTCACTATTGCGCTCCCATTGCCCTTTACAAGGCAAATAGCACTAGCGTCTTTTCCCAGCAGGTACAGTGTATTGGACTGAATAGGAGCTACTGTTCTTGTCAGTTTACTAAGCACAATTGAACTAGATATGGTCCGTGCGTGTAGGATGCACAGTTCTTTTGTTCTGAGCAAGCTCACTGTTTGGACCCCATAGGAAATACAGTAGAGTAGAAGAGTGCTCTTTTCTCAAAAGCAGAGTGTGTTTCTTGGAAGTCGAGCTAGCGTTTGTTTCCCAGTCATAAATGGAGTTGAGTCACATGCAGTTTTTTGTCCTATGAGCAAGAGTTGTTTTCTGGTAAGACAAGTCACTATTGTGCTCCAATTGCCATACACAGTGCAAATAGCACTCGCGTCTGTTCCCCGCAAGTACAGTGTATTGGACTGAATAGGAGCTACTGTTCTTGTCAGTTTCCTAAGCAGAGTTGAACTAGATATGGCCCATGTGTAGGAAGCACAGTTCTTTTGTTCTGAGCAAGCTCACTCTTTTGGCCCTATAGGAAACATAGTAGAGTAGAAGAGTGCTCTTTTCTCAAAAGCAGAGTGTGTTTCATGTAAGGCGAGCTAGCATTTGTTTCCCAGTCCTAAATGGAGTTGAATCACATGAAGTTTCCTGTCTTACGAGCAAGAGTTGTTTTATGGTAAGGAAAGTCACTATTGCGCTCCCATTGCCATACACAGTGCAAATAGCACTCGCGTCTGTTCCCAGCAAGTACAGTGTATCGGACTGAAGAGGAGCTACTGTTCTTGTCAGTTTCCTAAGCAGAGTTGAACTAGATATGGCCCATGTGTAGGAAGCACAGTTCTTTTGTTCTGAGCAAGCTCAGTATTCTGGCCCTATAGGAAACACAGTAGAGTAGAAGAGTGCTCTTTTCTCTAAAGCAAAGCGTGTTTCTTGTAAGGTGAGCTAGCTTTAGTTTCCCAGTCCTAAATGGTGTTGAATCACATGCAGTTTCTGATCCTACGAGCAAGAGTTCTTTTCTGGTATGAAGAGTCACTATTGCGCTGCCATTGCCATACACAGGACAAACAGCACTGGTGTCTGTTGCCAGCAATTACAGTGTACTGGACTGAAGAGGATCTACTGTCCTTGTCAGGTTCCTAAGCAGAATTGAACTAGATATGGCCGTGTGTAGGAAGCACAGTTCTTTTGTTCTGAGCAAGCTCACTGTTCTGGCCCTATAGGAAACACAGTAGAGTAGAAGAGTGTTCTTTTCTCAAAAGCAGAGTGTGTTTCTTGTAAGGCGAGCTAGCGTTTGTTTCCCAGTCCTAAATGGAGTTGAGTCACATGCAGTTTTTTGTCCTACGAGCAAGAGTTGTTTTCTGGTAAGACGAGTCACTATTGTGCTCCAATTGCCATACAGTGCAAATAGCACTCGCGTCTGTTCCCCGCAAGTACAGTGTATTGGACTGAAGAGGATCTACTGTTCTTGTCAGGTTCCTAAGCAGACTTGAACTAGATATGGGCGTGTGTGTAGGAAGCACAGTTTTTTTGTTCTGAGCAATCTCACTGTTCGGAACACATAGGAAACACAGTAGAGTAGAAGAGTGCTCTTTTCTCAAAAGCAGAGTGTGTTTCTTGGAAGTCGAGCTAGCGTTTGTTTCCCAGTCCTAAATGGAGTTGAGTCACATGCAGTTTTTTGTCCTACGAGCAAGAGTTGTTTTCTGGTAAGACAAGTCACTATTGTACTCCAATGCCATACACAGTGCAAATAGCACTCGCGTCTGTTCCCCGCAAGTACAGTGTATTGGATTGAAGAGGATCTACTGTTCTTGTCAGGTTCTTAAGCAGAATTGAACTAGATATTGCCGTGTGTGTAGGAAGCACAGTTCTTTTGTTCTGAGCAAGCTCACTGTTCGGACCCCATAGGAAACACAGTAGAGTAGAAGAGGGCTCTTTTCTCAAAAGCAGAGTGTGTTTCATGTAAGGCGAGCTAGCATTTGTTTCCCAGTCCTAAATGGAGTTGAATCTCATGCAATTTCTGGTCTTACGAGCAAGAGTTGTTTTCTGGTAAGGAAAGTCACTATTGTGCTCCCATTGACATACACAGTGCAAATAGCACTCGTGTCTGTTCCCAGCAAGTACAGTGTATCGGACTGAAGAGTAGTTACTGTTCTTGTCAGTTTCCTAAGCAGAGTTGAACTAGATATGGCCCGTGTGTAGGAAGCAAAGTTCTTTTGTTCTGAGCAAGCTCACTCTTCTGGCCCTGTAGGAAACACAGTAGAGTAGAAGAGTGCTCTTTTATCTAAAGCAGAGTGTGTTTCTTGTAAGGTGAGCAGGCTTTTGTTTCCCAGTCCTAAATGGAGTTGAATCACATGCAGTTTCTGGTCCTACGAGCAAGAGTTGTTTTCTGGTAAGGAAAGTCACTATTGCGCTCCCATTGCCATACACAGTGCAAATAGCACTCGCGTCTGTTCCCAGCAAGTACAGTGTATCGGACTGAAGAGGAGCTACTGTTCTTGTTAGTTTCCTAAGCAGAGTTGAACTAGTTATGGTCCGTGTGTAGGAAGCACAGTTCTTTTGTTCTGAGCAAGCTCACTGTTCTGGCCCTATAGGAAACACTGTAGAGTAGAAGAGTGCTCTATTCCCTAAAGCAGAGTGTGTTTCTTGTAAGTCGAGCTAGCGTTTGTTTCCCAGTCCTAAATGGAGTTGAATCACATGCAGTTTCTAATCCTACGAGCAAGGGTTGTTTTATGGTAAGAAGAATCACTATTGCGCTGCCATTGCCATACACAGGACAAATAGCACTGGCGTCTGTTCCCAGCAAGTACAGTGTATTGTACAGAAGAGGATCTACTGTTCTTGTCAGGTTCCTAAGCAGAATTGAACTAGATATGGCCATGTGTGTAGGAAGCACAGTTCTAATGTTCTGAGCAAGTTCACTCTTCTGGCTCTATAGAAAACACAGTAGAGTAGAAGAGTGCTCTTTCTCAAAAGCAGAGTGTGTTTCTTGGAAATCGAGCTAGCGTTTGTTTCCTAGTCCTAAATGGAGTTGAGTCACATGCAGTTTTTTGTCCTACGAGCAAGAGTTGTTTTCTGGTAAGACAAGACACTATTGCGCTCCAAATGCCATACACAGTGCAAATAGCACTCGCGTCTCTTCCCTCAAGTACAGTGTATTGGACTGAATAGGAGCTACTGTTCTTGTCAGTTTACTAAGCACAATTGAACTAGATATGGTCCGTGCGTGTAGGAAGCACAGTTCTTTTGTTCTGAGCAAGCTCACTGTTTGGACCCCATAGGAAACACAGTAGAGTAGAAGAGTGCTCTTTTCTCAAAAGCAGAGTGTGTTTCTTGGAAGTCGAGCTAGCGTTTGTTTCCCAGTCATAAATGGAGTTGAGTCACATGCAGTTTTTGGTCCAACGAGCAAGAGTTGTTTCCTGGTAAGACAAGTCACTATTGTGCTCCAATTGCCATACACAGTGCAAATAGCACTCGCGTCTGTTCCCTGCAAGTACAGTGTATTGGACGGAAGAGGAGCTACTGTTCTTGTCAGTTTCCTAAGCAGAGTTGAACTAGATATGGCCCATGTGTAGGAAGCACATTTCTTTTGTTCTGAGCAAGCTCACTCTTCTGGCCCTATAGGAAACATAGTAGAGTAGAAGAGTGCTCTTTTCTCAAAAGCAGAGTGTGTTTCATGTAAGGCGAGCTAGCATTTGTTTCCCAGTCCTAAATGGAGTTGAATCACATGAAGTTTCTGGTCTTAGGAGCAAGAGTTGTTTTATGGTAGGGAAAGTCACTATTGCGCTCCCATTGCCATACACAGTGCATATAGCACTCGCGTCTGTTCCCAGCAAGTACAGTGTATCGGACTGAAGAGGAGCTACTGTTCTTGTCAGTTTCCTAAGCAGAGTTGAACTAGATATGGCCCATGTGTAGGAAGCACAGTTCTTTTGTTCTGAGCAAACTCAGTATTCTGGCCCTATAGGAAACACAGTAGAGTAGAAGAGTGCTCTTTTCTCTAAAGCAAAGCGTGTTTCTTGTAAGGTGAGCTAGCTTTTGTTTCCCAGTCCTAAATGGTGTTGAATCACATGCAGTTTCTGATCCTACGAGCAAGAGTTGTTCTCTGGTATGAAGAGTCACTATTGCGCTGCCATTGCCATACACAGGACAAACAGCACTGGTGTCTGTTCCCAGCAATTACAGTGTACTGGACTGAAGAGGATCTACTGTCCTTGTCAGGTTCCTAAGCAGAATTGAACTAGATATGGCCCTGTGTAGGAAGCACAGTTCTTTTGTTCTGAGCAAGCTCACAGTTCGGACACCATACGAAACACAGTAGTGTAGAAGAGTGCTCTTTTCTCTAAAGAAGAGTGTGTTTCTTGTAAGGCGAGCTAGCGTTTGTTTCCCAGTCCTAAATGGAGTGGAATCACATGCAGTTTCTGGTCCTAAGAGCAAGAGTTGTTTTCTGGTAAGGAAAGTCACTATTGTGCTCCCCTTGCCATACATAGTGCAAATAGCTCTCACGTCTGTTCCCAGCAAGTACAGTGTATCCGACTGAAGAGGAGATACTGTTCTTGTCAGTTTCCTAAGCAGAGTTGAACTAGATATGGCCCGCGTGTGTAGGAAGCACAGTTCATTTGTTCTGAGCAAGCTCACTGTTTGGACCCCATAGGAAACACAGTAGAGTAGAAGAGTGCTCTTTTCTCTAAAGCAGAATGTGTTTCTTGTAAGGCGAGCTAGCGTTTGTTTCCCAGTCCTAAATGGAGTGGAATCACATGCAGTTTCTGGTCCTACGAGCAGGAGTTGTTTTCTGGTTAGGAAAGTCACTATTGCGCTCCCATTGCCATACACAGGGCAAATAGTCCTCCCGTCTGTTCCCAGAAAGTACAGTGTATTGGACTGAAAAGGAGCTACTGTTCTTCTCAGTTTCCTAAGCAAAGTTGAACTAGATATGGCCCGTGTTTGTAGGAAGTACAGTTCTTTTTTTCTGAGCAAGCTCACTGTTCTGGCCATTTAGGAAACACAGAAGAGTAGAAGAGTGCTCTTTTCTCAAAAGCAGAGTGTGTTCCTTGTAAAGCGAGATAGAGTTTGTTTCCCAGTCCTAAATGGAGTTGAATCACATGCAGTTTCTTGTCCTACGAGCAAGATTTGTTTTCTGGTAAGAAGAGTAACTATTGCGCAGCCATTGCCATACACAGGACAAATAGCACTGGCGTCTGTTCCCAGCAAGTACAGTGTATTGAACTGAAGAGGATCTACTGTTCTTGTCAGGTTCCTAAGCAGACTTGAACTAGATATGGCCGTGTGTGTAGGAAGCACAGTTTTTTTGTTCTGAGCAAGCTAACTTTTCGGAACACATAGGAAACACAGTAGAGTAGAAGAGTGCTCTTTTCTCAAAACAGAGTGTGTTTTTGTAAGGCGAGCTAGCGTTTGTTTCCTAGTCCTAAATGGAGTTGAATCACATGCAGTTTCTGGTCCTATGAACAAGAGTTGTTTTCTGGTAAGGAAAGTCACTATTGCGCTCCCATTGCCCTTTACAAGGCAAATAGCACTAGCGTCTTTTCCCAGCAGGTACAGTGTATTGGACTGAATAGGAGCTACTGTTCTTGTCAGTTTACTAAGCACAATTGAACTAGATATGGTCCGTGCGTGTAGGATGCACAGTTCTTTTGTTCTGAGCAAGCTCACTGTTTGGACCCCATAGGAAATACAGTAGAGTAGAAGAGTGCTCTTTTCTCAAAAGCAGAGTGTGTTTCTTGGAAGTCGAGCTAGCGTTTGTTTCCCAGTCATAAATGGAGTTGAGTCACATGCAGTTTTTTGTCCTATGAGCAAGAGTTGTTTTCTGGTAAGACAAGTCACTATTGTGCTCCAATTGCCATACACAGTGCAAATAGCACTCGCGTCTGTTCCCCGCAAGTACAGTGTATTGGACTGAATAGGAGCTACTGTTCTTGTCAGTTTCCTAAGCAGAGTTGAACTAGATATGGTCCATGTGTAGGAAGCACAGTTCTTTTGTTCTGAGCAAGCTTACTCTTCTGGCCCTATAGGAAACACAGTAGAGTAGAAGAGTGCTCTTTTCTCAAAAGCAGAGTGTGTTTCATGTAAGGCGAGCTAGCATTTGTTTCCCAGTCCTAAATGGAGTTGAATCACATGAAGTTTCCTGTCTTACGAGCAAGAGTTGTTTTATGGTAAGGAAAGTCACTATTGCGCTCCCATTGCCATACACAGTGCAAATAGCACTCGCGTCTGTTCCCAGCAAGTACAGTGTATCGGACTGAAGAGGAGCTACTGTTCTTGTCAGTTTCCTAAGCAGAGTTGAACTAGATATGGCCCATGTGTAGGAAGCACAGTTCTTTTGTTCTGAGCAAGCTCAGTATTCTGGCCCTATAGGAAACACAGTAGAGTAGAAGAGTGCTCTTTTCTCTAAAGCAAAGCGTGTTTCTTGTAAGGTGAGCTAGCTTTAGTTTCCCAGTCCTAAATGGTGTTGAATCACATGCAGTTTCTGATCCTACGAGCAAGAGTTCTTTTCTGGTATGAAGAGTCACTATTGCGCTGCCATTGCCATACACAGGACAAACAGCACTGGTGTCTGTTCCCAGCAATTACAGTGTACTGGACTGAAGAGGATCTACTGTCCTTGTCAGGTTCCTAAGCAGAATTGAACTAGATATGGCCGTGTGTAGGAAGCACAGTTCTTTTGTTCTGAGCAAGCTCACTGTTCTGGCCCTATAGGAAACACAGTAGAGTAGAAGAGTGTTCTTTTCTCAAAAGCAGAGTGTGTTTCTTGGAAGTCGAGCTAGCGTTTGTTTCCCAGTCCTAAATGGAGTGGAATCACATGCAGTTTTTTGTCCTACGAGCAAGAGTTGTTTTCTGGTAAGACGAGTCACTATTGTGCTCCAATTGCCATAGAGTGCAAATAGCACTCGCGTCTGTTCCCCGCAAATACAGTGTATTGGACGGAAGAGGAGCTACTGTTCTTGTCAGTTTCCTAAGCAGAGTTGAACTAGATATGGCCCATGTGTAGGAAGCACAGTTCTTTTGTTCTGAGCAAGCTCACTGTTCGGACCCCATAGGAAACACAGTAGAGTAGAAGAGTGCTCTTTTCTCAAAAGCAGAGTGTGTTTCATGTAAGGCGAGCTAGCATTTGTTTCCCCGTCCTAAATGGAGTTGAATCACATGAAGTTTCTGGTCTTAGGAGCAAGAGTTGTTTTATGGTAAGGAAAGTCACTATTGCGCTCCCATTGCCATACACAGTGCAAATAGCACTCGCTTCTGTTCCCAGCAAGTACAGTGTATCGGACTGAAGAGGAGCTACTGTTCTTGTCAGTTTCCTAAGCAGAGTTGAACTATATATGGCACATGTGTAGGAAGCACAGTTCTTTTGTTCTGAGCAAGCTCACTGTTCTGGCCCTATAGGAAACACAATAGAGTAGAAGAGTGCTCTTTTCCCTAAAGCAGAGTGTGTTTCATTTAAGGCGAGCTAGCGTTTGTTTCCCAGTCCTAAATGGAGTGGAATCACATGCAGTTTCTGGTCCTACGAGCAAGAGTTGTTTTCTGGAAAGAAGAGACACTATTGCACTGCCATTGCCATACACAGGACAAATAGTACTGGCGTCTGTTCTCAGCAAGTACAGTGTATTGGACTGAAGAGGATCTACTGTTCTTGTCAGGTTCCTAAGCAGACTTGAACTAGATATGCCCGTGTGTGTAGGAAGCACAGTTTTTTTGTTCTGAGCAAGCTCACTGTTCAGAACACATAGGAAACACAGTAGAGTAGAAGAGTGCTCTTTTCTCTAAAGCAGAGTGTGTTTCTTGTAAGGTGAGCTAGCTTTTGTTTTCCAGTCCTAAATGGAGTTGAATCACATGCAGTTTCTGGTCCTACAAGCAAGAGTTGTTTTCTGGTAAGAAGAGTCACTATTGCGCTGCCATTGCCATACACAGGACAAATAGCACTGGCGTCTGTTCCCAGCAAGTACAGTGTATTGGACTGAAGAGGATCTACTGTTCTTGTCAGGTTCCTAAGCAGACTTGAACTAGATATGGCCGTGTGTGTAGGAAGCACAGTTTTTTTGTTCTGAGCAATCTCACTGTTCGGAACACATAGGAAACACAGTAGAGTAGAAGAGTGCTCTTTTCTCAAAAGCAGAGTGTGTTTCTTGGAAGTCGAGCTAGCGTTTGTTTCCCAGTCCTAAATGGAGTTGAGTCACATGCAGTTTTTTGTCCTACGAGCAAGAGTTGTTTTCTGGTAAGACAAGTCACTATTGTACTCCAATGCCATTCACAGTGCAAATAGCACTCGCGTCTGTTCCCCGCAAGTACAGTGTATTGGATTGAAGAGGATCTACTGTTCTTGTCAGGTTCTTAAGCAGAATTGAACTAGATATTGCCGTGTGTGTAGGAAGCACAGTTCTTTTGTTCTGAGCAAGCTCACTGTTCGGACCCCATAGGAAACACAGTAGAGTAGAAGAGGGCTCTTTTCTCAAAAGCAGAGTGTGTTTCATGTAAGGCGAGCTAGCATTTGTTTCCCAGTCCTAAATGGAGTTGAATCTCATGCAATTTCTGGTCTTACGAGCAAGAGTTGTTTTCTGGTAAGGAAAGTCACTATTGTGCTCCCATTGACATACACAGTGCAAATAGCACTCGTGTCTGTTCCCAGCAAGTACAGTGTATCGGACTGAAGAGTAGCTACTGTTCTTGTCAGTTTCCTAAGCAGAGTTGAACTAGATATGGCCCGTGTGTAGGAAGCAAAGTTCTTTTGTTCTGAGCAAGCTCACTGTTCTGGCCCTGTAGGAAACACAGTAGAGTAGAAGAGTGCTCTTTTATCTAAAGCAGAGTGTGTTTCTTGTAAGGTGAGCTAGCTTTTGTTTTCCAGTCCTAAATGGAGTTGAATCACATGCAGTTTCTGGTCCTACAAGCAAGAGTTGTTTTCTGGTAAGAAGAGTCACTATTGCGCTGCCATTGCCATACACAGGACAAATAGCACTGGCGTCTGTTCCCAGCAAGTACAGTGTATTGGACTGAAGAGGATCTACTGTTCTTGTCAGGTTCCTAAGCAGACTTGAACTAGATATGGCCGTGTGTGTAGGAAGCACAGTTTTTTTGTTCTGAGCAATCTCACTGTTCGGAACACATAGGAAACACAGTAGAGTAGAAGAGTGCTCTTTTCTCAAAAGCAGAGTGTGTTTCTTGGAAGTCGAGCTAGCGTTTGTTTCCCAGTCCTAAATGGAGTTGAGTCACATGCAGTTTTTTGTCCTACGAGCAAGAGTTGTTTTCTGGTAAGACAAGTCACTATTGTACTCCAATGCCATTCACAGTGCAAATAGCACTCGCGTCTGTTCCCCGCAAGTACAGTGTATTGGATTGAAGAGGATCTACTGTTCTTGTCAGGTTCTTAAGCAGAATTGAACTAGATATTGCCGTGTGTGTAGGAAGCACAGTTCTTTTGTTCTGAGCAAGCTCACTGTTCGGACCCCATAGGAAACACAGTAGAGTAGAAGAGGGCTCTTTTCTCAAAAGCAGAGTGTGTTTCATGTAAGGCGAGCTAGCATTTGTTTCCCAGTCCTAAATGGAGTTGAATCTCATGCAATTTCTGGTCTTACGAGCAAGAGTTGTTTTCTGGTAAGGAAAGTCACTATTGTGCTCCCATTGACATACACAGTGCAAATAGCACTCGTGTCTGTTCCCAGCAAGTACAGTGTATCGGACTGAAGAGTAGCTACTGTTCTTGTCAGTTTCCTAAGCAGAGTTGAACTAGATATGGCCCGTGTGTAGGAAGCAAAGTTCTTTTGTTCTGAGCAAGCTCACTGTTCTGGCCCTGTAGGAAACACAGTAGAGTAGAAGAGTGCTCTTTTATCTAAAGCAGAGTGTGTTTCTTGTAAGGTGAGCTAGCTTTTGTTTTCCAGTCCTAAATGGAGTTGAATCACATGCAGTTTCTGGTCCTACAAGCAAGAGTTGTTTTCTGGTAAGAAGAGTCACTATTGCGCTGCCATTGCCATACACAGGACAAATAGCACTGGCGTCTGTTCCCAGCAAGTACAGTGTATTGGACTGAAGAGGATCTACTGTTCTTGTCAGGTTCCTAAGCAGACTTGAACTAGATATGGCCGTGTGTGTAGGAAGCACAGTTTTTTTGTTCTGAGCAATCTCACTGTTCGGAACACATAGGAAACACAGTAGAGTAGAAGAGTGCTCTTTTCTCAAAAGCAGAGTGTGTTTCTTGGAAGTCGAGCTAGCGTTTGTTTCCCAGTCCTAAATGGAGTTGAGTCACATGCAGTTTTTTGTCCTACGAGCAAGAGTTGTTTTCTGGTAAGACAAGTCACTATTGTACTCCAATGCCATTCACAGTGCAAATAGCACTCGCGTCTGTTCCCCGCAAGTACAGTGTATTGGATTGAAGAGGATCTACTGTTCTTGTCAGGTTCTTAAGCAGAATTGAACTAGATATTGCCGTGTGTGTAGGAAGCACAGTTCTTTTGTTCTGAGCAAGCTCACTGTTCGGACCCCATAGGAAACACAGTAGAGTAGAAGAGGGCTCTTTTCTCAAAAGCAGAGTGTGTTTCATGTAAGGCGAGCTAGCATTTGTTTCCCAGTCCTAAATGGAGTTGAATCTCATGCAATTTCTGGTCTTACGAGCAAGAGTTGTTTTCTGGTAAGGAAAGTCACTATTGTGCTCCCATTGACATACACAGTGCAAATAGCACTCGTGTCTGTTCCCAGCAAGTACAGTGTATCGGACTGAAGAGTAGCTACTGTTCTTGTCAGTTTCCTAAGCAGAGTTGAACTAGATATGGCCCGTGTGTAGGAAGCAAAGTTCTTTTGTTCTGAGCAAGCTCACTGTTCTGGCCCTGTAGGAAACACAGTAGAGTAGAAGAGTGCTCTTTTATCTAAAGCAGAGTGTGTTTCTTGTAAGGTGAGCAGGCTTTTGTTTCCCAGTCCTAAATGGAGTTGAATCACATGCAGTTTCTGGTCCTACGAGCAAGAGTTGTTTTCTGGTAAGGAAAGTCACTATTGCGCTCCCATTGCCATACACAGTGCAAATAGCACTCGCGTCTGTTCCCAGCAAGTACAGTGTATCGGACTGAAGAGGAGCTACTGTTCTTGTTAGTTTCCTAAGCAGAGTTGAACTAGTTATGGTCCGTGTGTAGGAAGCACAGTTCTTTTGTTCTGAGCAAGCTCACTGTTCTGGCCCTATAGGAAACACTGTAGAGTAGAAGAGTGCTCTATTCCCTAAAGCAGAGTGTGTTTCTTGTAAGTCGAGCTAGCGTTTGTTTCCCAGTCCTAAATGGAGTTGAATCACATGCAGTTTCTAATCCTACGAGCAAGGGTTGTTTTATGGTAAGAAGAATCACTATTGCGCTGCCATTGCCATACACAGGACAAATAGCACTGGCGTCTGTTCCCAGCAAGTACAGTGTATTGTACAGAAGAGGATCTACTGTTCTTGTCAGGTTCCTAAGCAGAATTGAACTAGATATGGCCGTGTGTGTAGGAAACACAGTTCTAATGTTCTGAGCAAGTTCACTCTTCTGGCTCTATAGAAAACACAGTAGAGTAAAAGAGTGCTCTTTTCTCAAAAGCAGAGTGTGTTTCTTGGAAATCGAGCTAGCGTTTGTTTCCTAGTCCTAAATGGAGTTGAGTCACATGCAGTTTTTTGTCCTACGAGCAAGAGTTGTTTTCTGGTAAGACAAGACACTATTGCGCTCCAAATGCCATACACAGTGCAAATAGCACTCGCGTCTCTTCCCTCAAGTACAGTGTATTGGACTGAATAGGAGCTACTGTTCTTGTCAGTTTACTAAGCACAATTGAACTAGATATGGTCCGTGCGTGTAGGAAGCACAGTTCTTTTGTTCTGAGCAAGCTCACTGTTTGGACCCCATAGGAAACACAGTAGAGTAGAAGAGTGCTCTTTTCTCAAAAGCAGAGTGTGTTTCTTGGAAGTCGAGCTAGCGTTTGTTTCCCAGTCATAAATGGAGTTGAGTCACATGCAGTTTTTGGTCCTACGAGCAAGAGTTGTTTCCTGGTAAGACAAGTCACTATTGTGCTCCAATTGCCATACACAGTGCAAATAGCACTCGCGTCTGTTCCCTGCAAGTACAGTGTATTGGACGGAAGAGGAGCTACTGTTCTTGTCAGTTTCCTAAGCAGAGTTGAACTAGATATGGCCCATGTGTAGGAAGCACAGTTCTTTTGTTCTGAGCAAGCTCACTGTTCTGGCCCTATAGGAATCACTGTAGAGTAGAAGAGTGCTCTATTCCCTAAAGCAGAGTGTGTTTCTTGTAAGTCGAGCTAGCGTTTGTTTCCCAGTCCTAAATGGAGTTGAATCACATGCAGTTTCTAATCCTACGAGCAAGGGTTGTTTTATGGTAAGAAGAATCACTATTGCGCTGCCATTGCCATACACAGGACAAATAGCACTGGCGTCTGTTCCCAGCAAGTACAGTGTATTGTACAGAAGAGGATCTACTGTTCTTGTCAGGTTCCTAAGCAGAATTGAACTAGATATGGCCGTGTGTGTAGGAAGCACAGTTCTAATGTTCTGAGCAAGTTCACTCTTCTGGCTCTATAGAAAACACAGTAGAGTAGAAGAGTGCTCTTTTCTCAAAAGCAGAGTGTGTTTCTTGGAAATCGAGCTAGCGTTTGTTTCCTAGTCCTAAATGGAGTTGAGTCACATGCAGTTTTTTGTCCTACGAGCAAGAGTTGTTTTCTGGTAAGACAAGACACTATTGCGCTCCAAATGCCATACACAGTGCAAATAGCACTCGCGTCTCTTCCCTCAAGTACAGTGTATTGGACTGAATAGGAGCTACTGTTCTTGTCAGTTTACTAAGCACAATTGAACTAGATATGGTCCGTGCATGTAGGAAGCACAGTTCTTTTGTTCTGAGCAAGCTCACTGTTTGGACCCCATAGGAAACACAGTAGAGTAGAAGAGTGCTCTTTTCTCTAAAGCAGAATGTGTTTCTTGTAAGGCGAGCTAGCGTTTGTTTCCCAGTCCTAAATGGAGTGGAATCACATGCAGTTTCTGGTCCTACGAGCAGGAGTTGTTTTCTGGTTAGGAAAGTCACTATTGCGCTCCCATTGCCATACACAGGGCAAATAGTCCTCCCGTCTGTTCCCAGAAAGTACAGTGTATTGGACTGAAAAGGAGCTACTGTTCTTCTCAGTTTCCTAAGCAAAGTTGAACTAGATATGGCCCGTGTGTGTAGGAAGTACAGTTCTTTTTTTCTGAGCAAGCTCACTGTTCTGGCCATTTAGGAAACACAGAAGAGTAGAAGAGTGCTCTTTTCTCAAAAGCAGAGTGTGTTTCTTGTAAAGCGAGATAGAGTTTGTTTCCCAGTCCTAAATGGAGTTGAATCACATGCAGTTTCTTGTCCTACGAGCAAGATTTGTTTTCTGGTAAGAAGAGTAACTATTGCGCAGCCATTGCCATACACAGGACAAATAGCACTGGCGTCTGTTCCCAGCAAGTACAGTGTATTGAACTGAAGAGGATCTACTGTTCTTGTCAGGTTCCTAAGCAGACTTGAACTAGATATGGCCGTGTGTGTAGGAAGCACAGTTTTTTTGTTCTGAGCAAGCTAACTTTTCGGAACACATAGGAAACACAGTAGAGTAGAAGAGTGCTCTTTTCTCAAAACAGAGTGTGTTTTTGTAAGGCGAGCTAGCGTTTGTTTCCTAGTCCTAAATGGAGTTGAATCACATGCAGTTTCTGGTCCTATGAACAAGAGTTGTTTTCTGGTAAGGAAAGTCACTATTGCGCTCCCATTGCCCTTTACAAGGCAAATAGCACTAGCGTCTTTTCCCAGCAGGTACAGTGTATTGGACTGAATAGGAGCTACTGTTCTTGTCAGTTTACTAAGCACAATTGAACTAGATATGGTCCGTGCGTGTAGGATGCACAGTTCTTTTGTTCTGAGCAAGCTCACTGTTTGGACCCCATAGGAAATACAGTAGAGTAGAAGAGTGCTCTTTTCTCAAAAGCAGAGTGTGTTTCTTGGAAGTCGAGCTAGCGTTTGTTTCCCAGTCATAAATGGAGTTGAGTCACATGCATTTTTTTGTCCTATGAGCAAGAGTTGTTTTCTGGTAAGACAAGTCACTATTGTGCTCCAATTGCCATACACAGTGCAAATAGCACTCGCGTCTGTTCCCCTCAAGTACAGTGTATTGGACTGAATAGGAGCTACTGCTCTTGTCAGTTTCCTAAGCAGAGTTGAACTAGATATGGCCCATGTGTAGGAAGCACAGTTCTTTTGTTCTGAGCAAGCTCACTCTTCTGGCCCTATAGGAAACATAGTAGAGTAGAAGAGTGCTCTTTTCTCAAAAGCAGAGTGTGTTTCATGTAAGGCGAGCTAGCATTTGTTTCCCAGTCCTAAATGGAGTTGAATCACATGAAGTTTCCTGTCTTACGAGCAAGAGTTGTTTTATGGTAAGGAAAGTCACTATTGCGCTCCCATTGCCATACACAGTGCAAATAGCACTCGCGTCTGTTCCCAGCAAGTACAGTGTATCGGACTGAAGAGGAGCTACTGTTCTTGTCAGTTTCCTAAGCAGAGTTGAACTAGATATGGCCCATGTGTAGGAAGCACAGTTCTTTTGTTCTGAGCAAGCTCAGTATTCTGGCCCTATAGGAAACACAGTAGAGTAGAAGAGTGCTCTTTTCTCTAAAGCAAAGCGTGTTTCTTGTAAGGTGAGCTAGCTTTAGTTTCCCAGTCCTAAATGGTGTTGAATCACATGCAGTTTCTGATCCTACGAGCAAGAGTTCTTTTCTGGTATGAAGAGTCATTATTGCGCTGCCATTGCCATACACAGGACAAACAGAACTGGTGTCTGTTGCCAGCAATTACAGTGTACTGGACTGAAGAGGATCTACTGTCCTTGTCAGGTTCCTAAGCAGAATTGAACTAGATATGGCCGTGTGTAGGAAGCACAGTTCTTTTGTTCTGAGCAAGCTCACTGTTCTGGCCCTATAGGAAACACAGTAGAGTAGAAGAGTGTTCTTTTCTCAAAAGCAGAGTGTGTTTCTTGTAAGGCGAGCTAGCGTTTGTTTCCCAGTCCTAAATGGAGTTGAGTCACATGCAGTTTTTTGTCCTACGAGCAAGAGTTGTTTTCTGGTAAGACGAGTCACTATTGTGCTCCAATTGCCATACAGTGCAAATAGCACTCGCGTCTGTTCCCCGCAAGTACAGTGTATTGGACTGAAGAGGATCTACTGTTCTTGTCAGGTTCCTAAGCAGACTTGAACTAGATATGGCCGTGTGTGTAGGAAGCACAGTTTTTTTGTTCTGAGCAATCTCACTGTTCGGAACACATAGGAAACACAGTAGAGTAGAAGAGTGCTCTTTTCTCAAAAGCAGAGTGTGTTTCTTGGAAGTCGAGCTAGCGTTTGTTTCCCAGTCCTAAATGGAGTTGAGTCACATGCAGTTTTTTGTCCTACGAGCAAGAGTTGTTTTCTGGTAAGACAAGTCACTATTGTACTCCAATGCCATACACAGTGCAAATAGCACTCGCGTCTGTTCCCCGCAAGTACAGTGTATTGGATTGAAGAGGATCTACTGTTCTTGTCAGGTTCTTAAGCAGAATTGAACTAGATATTGCCGTGTGTGTAGGAAGCACAGTTCTTTTGTTCTGAGCAAGCTCACTGTTCGGACCCCATAGGAAACACAGTAGAGTAGAAGAGGGCTCTTTTCTCAAAAGCAGAGTGTGTTTCATGTAAGGCGAGCTAGCATTTGTTTCCCAGTCCTAAATGGAGTTGAATCTCATGCAATTTCTGGTCTTACGAGCAAGAGTTGTTTTCTGGTAAGGAAAGTCACTATTGTGCTCCCATTGACATACACAGTGCAAATAGCACTCGTGTCTGTTCCCAGCAAGTACAGTGTATCAGACTGAAGAGTAGCTACTGTTCTTGTCAGTTTCCTAAGCAGAGTTGAACTAGATATGGCCCGTGTGTAGGAAGCAAAGTTCTTTTGTTCTGAGCAAGCTCACTGTTCCGGCCCTGTAGGAAACACAGTAGAGTAGAAGAGTGCTCTTTTATCTAAAGCAGAGTGTGTTTCTTGTAAGGTGAGCAGGCTTTTGTTTCCCAGTCCTAAATGGAGTTGAATCACATGCAGTTTCTGGTCCTACGAGCAAGAGTTGTTTTCTGGTAAGGAAAGTCACTATTGCGCTCCCATTGCCATACACAGTGCAAATAGCACTCGCGTCTGTTCCCAGCAAGTACAGTGTATCGGACTGAAGAGGAGCTACTGTTCTTGTTAGTTTCCTAAGCAGAGTTGAACTAGTTATGGTCCGTGTGTAGGAAGCACAGTTCTTTTGTTCTGAGCAAGCTCACTGTTCTGGCCCTATAGGAAACACTGTAGAGTAGAAGAGTGCTCTATTCCCTAAAGCAGAGTGTGTTTCTTGTAAGTCGAGCTAGCGTTTGTTTCCCAGTCCTAAATGGAGTTGAATCACATTCAGTTTCTAATCCTACGAGCAAGGGTTGTTTTATGGTAAGAAGAATCACTATTGCGCTGCCATTGCCATACACAGGACAAATAGCACTGGCGTCTGTTCCCAGCAAGTACAGTGTATTGTACAGAAGAGGATCTACTGTTCTTGTCAGGTTCCTAAGCAGAATTGAACTAGATATGGCCGTGTGTGTAGGAAGCACAGTTCTAATGTTCTGAGCAAGTTCACTCTTCTGGCTCTATAGAAAACACAGTAGAGTAGAAGAGTGCTCTTTTCTCAAAAGCAGAGTGTGTTTCTTGGAAATCGAGCTAGCGTTTGTTTCCTAGTCCTAAATGGAGTTGAGTCACATGCAGTTTTTTGTCCTACGAGCAAGAGTTGTTTTCTGGTAAGACAAGACACTATTGCGCTCCAAATGCCATACACAATGCAAATAGCACTCGCGTCTCTTCCCTCAAGTACAGTGTATTGGACTGAATAGGAGCTACTGTTCTTGTCAGTTTACTAAGCACAATTGAACTAGATATGGTCCGTGCGTGTAGGAAGCACAGTTCTTTTGTTCTGAGCAAGCTCACTGTTTGGACCCCATAGGAAACACAGTAGAGTAGAAGAGTGCTCTTTTCTCAAAAGCAGAGTGTGTTTCTTGGAAGTCGAGCTAGCGTTTGTTTCCCAGTCATAAATGGAGTTGAGTCACATGCAGTTTTTGGTCCTACGAGCAAGAGTTGTTTCCTGGTAAGACAAGTCACTATTGTGCTCCAATTGCCATACACAGTGCAAATAGCACTCGCGTCTGTTCCCTGCAAGTACAGTGTATTGGACGGAAGAGGAGCTACTGTTCTTGTCAGTTTCCTAAGCAGAGTTGAACTAGATATGGCCCATGTGTAGGAAGCACAGTTCTTTTGTTCTGAGCAAGCTCACTCTTCTGGCCCTATAGGAAACATAGTAGAGTAGAAGAGTGCTCTTTTCTCAAAAGCAGAGTGTGTTTCATGTAAGGCGAGCTAGCATTTGTTTCCCAGTCCTAAATGGAGTTGAATCACATGAAGTTTCTGGTCTTAGGAGCAAGAGTTGTTTTATGGTAAGGAAAGTCACTATTGCGCTCCCATTGCCATACACAGTGCAAATAGCACTCGCGTCTGTTCCCAGCAAGTACAGTGTATCGGACTGAAGAGGAGCTACTGTTCTTGTCAGTTTCCTAAGCAGAGTTGAACTAGATATGGCCCATGTGTAGGAAGCACAGTTCTTTTGTTCTGAGCAAACTCAGTATTCTGGCCCTATAGGAAACACAGTAGAGTAGAAGAGTGCTCTTTTCTCTAAAGCAAAGCGTGTTTCTTGTAAGGTGAGCTAGCTTTTGTTTCCCAGTCCTAAATGGTGTTGAATCACATGCAGTTTCTGATCCTACGAGCAAGAGTTGTTCTCTGGTATGAAGAGTCACTATTGCGCTGCCATTGCCATACACAGGACAAACAGCACTGGTGTCTGTTCCCAGCAATTACAGTGTACTGGACTGAAGAGGATCTACTGTCCTTGTCAGGTTCCTAAGCAGAATTGAACTAGATATGGCCCTGTGTAGGAAGCACAGTTCTTTTGTTCTGAGCAAGCTCACAGTTCGGACACCATAGGAAACACAGTAGTGTAGAAGAGTGCTCTTTTCTCTAAAGAAGAGTGTGTTTCTTGTAAGGCGAGCTAGCGTTTGTTTCCCAGTCCTAAATGGAGTGGAATCACATGCAGTTTCTGGTCCTAAGAGCAAGAGTTGTTTTCTGGTAAGGAAAGTCACTATTGTGCTCCCCTTGCCATACATAGTGCAAATAGCTCTCACGTCTGTTCCCAGCAAGTACAGTGTATCCGACTGAAGAGGAGATACTGTTCTTGTCAGTTTCCTAAGCAGAGTTGAACTAGATATGGCCCGCGTGTGTAGGAAGCACAGTTCATTTGTTCTGAGCAAGCTCACTGTTTGGACCCCATAGGAAACACAGTAGAGTAGAAGAGTGCTCTTTTCTCTAAAGCAGAATGTGTTTCTTGTAAGGCGAGCTAGCGTTTGTTTCCCAGTCCTAAATGGAGTGGAATCACATGCAGTTTCTGGTCCTACGAGCAGGAGTTGTTTTCTGGTTAGGAAAGTCACTATTGCGCTCCCATTGCCATACACAGGGCAAATAGTCCTCCCGTCTGTTCCCAGAAAGTACAGTGTATTGGACTGAAAAGGAGCTACTGTTCTTCTCAGTTTCCTAAGCAAAGTTGAACTAGATATGGCCCGTGTGTGTAGGAAGTACAGTTCTTTTTTTCTGAGCAAGCTCACTGTTCTGGCCATTTAGGAAACACAGAAGAGTAGAAGAGTGCTCTTTTCTCAAAAGCAGAGTGTGTTCCTTGTAAAGCGAGATAGAGTTTGTTTCCCAGTCCTAAATGGAGTTGAATCACATGCAGTTTCTTGTCCTACGAGCAAGATTTGTTTTCTGGTAAGAAGAGTAACTATTGCGCAGCCATTGCCATACACAGGACAAATAGCACTGGCGTCTGTTCCCAGCAAGTACAGTGTATTGAACTGAAGAGGATCTACTGTTCTTGTCAGGTTCCTAAGCAGACTTGAACTAGATATGGCCGTGTGTGTAGGAAGCACAGTTTTTTTGTTCTGAGCAAGCTAACTTTTCGGAACACATAGGAAACACAGTAGAGTAGAAGAGTGCTCTTTTCTCAAAACAGAGTGTGTTTTTGTAAGGCGAGCTAGCGTTTGTTTCCTAGTCCTAAATGGAGTTGAATCACATGCAGTTTCTGGTCCTATGAACAAGAGTTGTTTTCTGGTAAGGAATGTCACTATTGCGCTCCCATTGCCCTTTACAAGGCAAATAGCACTAGCGTCTTTTCCCAGCAGGTACAGTGTATTGGACTGAATAGGAGCTACTGTTCTTGTCAGTTTACTAAGCACAATTGAACTAGATATGGTCCGTGCGTGTAGGATGCACAGTTCTTTTGTTCTGAGCAAGCTCACTGTTTGGACCCCATAGGAAATACAGTAGAGTAGAAGAGTGCTCTTTTCTCAAAAGCAGAGTGTGTTTCTTGGAAGTCGAGCTAGCGTTTGTTTCCCAGTCATAAATGGAGTTGAGTCTCATGCAGTTTTTTGTCCTATGAGCAAGAGTTGTTTTCTGGTAAGACAAGTCACTATTGTGCTCCAATTGCCATACACAGTGCAAATAGCACTCGCGTCTGTTCCCCGCAAGTACAGTGTATTGGACTGAATAGGAGCTACTGTTCTTGTCAGTTTCCTAAGCAGAGTTGAACTAGATATGGCCCATGTGTAGGAAGCACAGTTCTTTTGTTCTGAGCAAGCTCACTCTTTTGGCCCTATAGGAAACATAGTAGAGTAGAAGAGTGCTCTTTTCTCAAAAGCAGAGTGTGTTTCATGTAAGGCGAGCTAGCATTTGTTTCCCAGTCCTAAATGGAGTTGAATCACATGAAGTTTCCTGTCTTACGAGCAAGAGTTGTTTTATGGTAAGGAAAGTCACTATTGCGCTCCCATTGCCATACACAGTGCAAATAGCACTCGCGTCTGTTCCCAGCAAGTACAGTGTATCGGACTGAAGAGGAGCTACTGTTCTTGTCAGTTTCCTAAGCAGAGTTGAACTAGATATGGCCCATGTGTAGGAAGCACAGTTCTTTTGTTCTGAGCAAGCTCAGTATTCTGGCCCTATAGGAAACACAGTAGAGTAGAAGAGTGCTCTTTTCTCTAAAGCAAAGCGTGTTTCTTGTAAGGTGAGCTAGCTTTAGTTTCCCAGTCCTAAATGGTGTTGAATCACATGCAGTTTCTGATCCTACGAGCAAGAGTTCTTTTCTGGTATGAAGAGTCACTATTGCGCTGCCATTGCCATACACAGGACAAACAGCACTGGTGTCTGTTGCCAGCAATTACAGTGTACTGGACTGAAGAGGATCTACTGTCCTTGTCAGGTTCCTAAGCAGAATTGAACTAGATATGGCCGTGTGTAGGAAGCACAGTTCTTTTGTTCTGAGCAAGCTCACTGTTCTGGCCCTATAGGAAACACAGTAGAGTAGAAGAGTGTTCTTTTCTCAAAAGCAGAGTGTGTTTCTTGTAAGGCGAGCTAGCGTTTGTTTCCCAGTCCTAAATGGAGTTGAGTCACATGCAGTTTTTTGTCCTACGAGCAAGAGTTGTTTTCTGGTAAGACGAGTCACTATTGTGCTCCAATTGCCATACAGTGCAAATAGCACTCGCGTCTGTTCCCCGCAAGTACAGTGTATTGGACTGAAGAGGATCTACTGTTCTTGTCAGGTTCCTAAGCAGACTTGAACTAGATATGGCCGTGTGTGTAGGAAGCACAGTTTTTTTGTTCTGAGCAATCTCACTGTTCGGAACACATAGGAAACACAGTAGAGTAGAAGAGTGCTCTTTTCTCAAAAGCAGAGTGTGTTTCTTGGAAGTCGAGCTAGCGTTTGTTTCCCAGTCCTAAATGGAGTTGAGTCACATGCAGTTTTTTGTCCTACGAGCAAGAGTTGTTTTCTGGTAAGACAAGTCACTATTGTACTCCAATGCCATACACAGTGCAAATAGCACTCGCGTCTGTTCCCCGCAAGTACAGTGTATTGGATTGAAGAGGATCTACTGTTCTTGTCAGGTTCTTAAGCAGAATTGAACTAGATATTGCCGTGTGTGTAGGAAGCACAGTTCTTTTGTTCTGAGCAAGCTCACTGTTCGGACCCCATAGGAAACACAGTAGAGTAGAAGAGGGCTCTTTTCTCAAAAGCAGAGTGTGTTTCATGTAAGGCGAGCTAGCATTTGTTTCCCAGTCCTAAATGGAGTTGAATCTCATGCAATTTCTGGTCTTACGAGCAAGAGTTGTTTTCTGGTAAGGAAAGTCACTATTGTGCTCCCATTGACATACACAGTGCAAATAGCACTCGTGTCTGTTCCCAGCAAGTACAGTGTATCGGACTGAAGAGTAGTTACTGTTCTTGTCAGTTTCCTAAGCAGAGTTGAACTAGATATGGCCCGTGTGTAGGAAGCAAAGTTCTTTTGTTCTGAGCAAGCTCACTCTTCTGGCCCTGTAGGAAACACAGTAGAGTAGAAGAGTGCTCTTTTATCTAAAGCAGAGTGTGTTTCTTGTAAGGTGAGCAGGCTTTTGTTTCCCAGTCCTAAATGGAGTTGAATCACATGCAGTTTCTGGTCCTACGAGCAAGAGTTGTTTTCTGGTAAGGAAAGTCACTATTGCGCTCCCATTGCCATACACAGTGCAAATAGCACTCGCGTCTGTTCCCAGCAAGTACAGTGTATCGGACTGAAGAGGAGCTACTGTTCTTGTTAGTTTCCTAAGCAGAGTTGAACTAGTTATGGTCCGTGTGTAGGAAGCACAGTTCTTTTGTTCTGAGCAAGCTCACTGTTCTGGCCCTATAGGAAACACTGTAGAGTAGAAGAGTGCTCTATTCCCTAAAGCAGAGTGTGTTTCTTGTAAGTCGAGCTAGCGTTTGTTTCCCAGTCCTAAATGGAGTTGAATCACATGCAGTTTCTAATCCTACGAGCAAGGGTTGTTTTATGGTAAGAAGAATCACTATTGCGCTGCCATTGCCATACACAGGACAAATAGCACTGGCGTCTGTTCCCAGCAAGTACAGTGTATTGTACAGAAGAGGATCTACTGTTCTTGTCAGGTTCCTAAGCAGAATTGAACTAGATATGGCCATGTGTGTAGGACGCACAGTTCTAATGTTCTGAGCAAGTTCACTCTTCTGGCTCTATAGAAAACACAGTAGAGTAGAAGAGTGCTCTTTTCTCAAAAGCAGAGTGTGTTTCTTGGAAATCGAGCTAGCGTTTGTTTCCTAGTCCTAAATGGAGTTGAGTCACATGCAGTTTTTTGTCCTACGAGCAAGAGTTGTTTTCTGGTAAGACAAGACACTATTGCGCTCCAAATGCCATACACAGTGCAAATAGCACTCGCGTCTCTTCCCTCAAGTACAGTGTATTGGACTGAATAGGAGCTACTGTTCTTGTCAGTTTACTAAGCACAATTGAACTAGATATGGTCCGTGCGTGTAGGAAGCACAGTTCTTTTGTTCTGAGCAAGCTCACTGTTTGGACCCCATAGGAAACACAGTAGAGTAGAAGAGTGCTCTTTTCTCAAAAGCAGAGTGTGTTTCTTGGAAGTCGAGCTAGCGTTTGTTTCCCAGTCATAAATGGAGTTGAGTCACATGCAGTTTTTGGTCCAACGAGCAAGAGTTGTTTCCTGGTAAGACAAGTCACTATTGTGCTCCAATTGCCATACACAGTGCAAATAGCACTCGCGTCTGTTCCCTGCAAGTACAGTGTATTGGACGGAAGAGGAGCTACTGTTCTTGTCAGTTTCCTAAGCAGAGTTGAACTAGATATGGCCCATGTGTAGGAAGCACAGTTCTTTTGTTCTGAGCAAGCTCACTCTTCTGGCCCTATAGGAAACATAGTAGAGTAGAAGAGTGCTCTTTTCTCAAAAGCAGAGTGTGTTTCATGTAAGGCGAGCTAGCATTTGTTTCCCAGTCCTAAATGGAGTTGAATCACATGAAGTTTCTGGTCTTAGGAGCAAGAGTTGTTTTATGGTAGGGAAAGTCACTATTGCGCTCCCATTGCCATACACAGTGCAAATAGCACTCGCGTCTGTTCCCAGCAAGTACAGTGTATCGGACTGAAGAGGAGCTACTGTTCTTGTCAGTTTCCTAAGCAGAGTTGAACTAGATATGGCCCATGTGTAGGAAGCACAGTTCTTTTGTTCTGAGCAAACTCAGTATTCTGGCCCTATAGGAAACACAGTAGAGTAGAAGAGTGCTCTTTTCTCTAAAGCAAAGCGTGTTTCTTGTAAGGTGAGCTAGCTTTTGTTTCCCAGTCCTAAATGGTGTTGAATCACATGCAGTTTCTGATCCTACGAGCAAGAGTTGTTCTCTGGTATGAAGAGTCACTATTGCGCTGCCATTGCCATACACAGGACAAACAGCACTGGTGTCTGTTCCCAGCAATTACAGTGTACTGGACTGAAGAGGATCTACTGTCCTTGTCAGGTTCCTAAGCAGAATTGAACTAGATATGGCCCTGTGTAGGAAGCACAGTTCTTTTGTTCTGAGCAAGCTCACAGTTCGGACACCATAGGAAACACAGTAGTGTAGAAGAGTGCTCTTTTCTCTAAAGAAGAGTGTGTTTCTTGTAAGGCGAGCTAGCGTTTGTTTCCCAGTCCTAAATGGAGTGGAATCACATGCAGTTTCTGGTCCTAAGAGCAAGAGTTGTTTTCTGGTAAGGAAAGTCACTATTGTGCTCCCCTTGCCATACATAGTGCAAATAGCTCTCACGTCTGTTCCCAGCAAGTACAGTGTATCCAACTGAAGAGGAGATACTGTTCTTGTCAGTTTCCTAAGCAGAGTTGAACTAGATATGGCCCGCGTGTGTAGGAAGCACAGTTCATTTGTTCTGAGCAAGCTCACTGTTTGGACCCCATAGGAAACACAGTAGAGTAGAAGAGTGCTCTTTTCTCTAAAGCAGAATGTGTTTCTTGTAAGGCGAGCTAGCGTTTGTTTCCCAGTCCTAAATGGAGTGGAATCACATGCAGTTTCTGGTCCTACGAGCAGGAGTTGTTTTCTGGTTAGGAAAGTCACTATTGCGCTCCCATTGCCATACACAGGGCAAATAGTCCTCCCGTCTGTTCCCAGAAAGTACAGTGTATTGGACTGAAAAGGAGCTACTGTTCTTCTCAGTTTCCTAAGCAAAGTTGAACTAGATATGGCCCGTGTGTGTAGGAAGTACAGTTCTTTTTTTCTGAGCAAGCTCACTGTTCTGGCCATTTAGGAAACACAGAAGAGTAGAAGAGTGCTCTTTTCTCAAAAGCAGAGTGTGTTCCTTGTAAAGCGAGATACAGTTTGTTTCCCAGTCCTAAATGGAGTTGAATCACATGCAGTTTCTTGTCCTACGAGCAAGATTTGTTTTCTGGTAAGAAGAGTAACTATTGCGCAGCCATTGCCATACACAGGACAAATAGCACTGGCGTCTGTTCCCAGCAAGTACAGTGTATTGAACTGAAGAGGATCTACTGTTCTTGTCAGGTTCCTAAGCAGACTTGAACTAGATATGGCCGTGTGTGTAGGAAGCACAGTTTTTTTGTTCTGAGCAAGCTAACTTTTCGGAACACATAGGAAACACAGTAGAGTAGAAGAGTGCTCTTTTCTCAAAACAGAGTGTGTTTTTGTAAGGCGAGCTAGCGTTTGTTTCCTAGTCCTAAATGGAGTTGAATCACATGCAGTTTCTGGTCCTATGAACAAGAGTTGTTTTCTGGTAAGGAATGTCACTATTGCGCTCCCATTGCCCTTTACAAGGCAAATAGCACTAGCGTCTTTTCCCAGCAGGTACAGTGTATTGGACTGAATAGGAGCTACTGTTCTTGTCAGTTTACTAAGCACAATTGAACTAGATATGGTCCGTGCGTGTAGGATGCACAGTTCTTTTGTTCTGAGCAAGCTCACTGTTTGGACCCCATAGGAAATACAGTAGAGTAGAAGAGTGCTCTTTTCTCAAAAGCAGAGTGTGTTTCTTGGAAGTCGAGCTAGCGTTTGTTTCCCAGTCATAAATGTAGTTGAGTCACATGCAGTTTTTTGTCCTATGAGCAAGAGTTGTTTTCTGGTAAGACAAGTCACTATTGTGCTCCAATTGCCATACACAGTGCAAATAGCACTCGCGTCTGTTCCCCGCAAGTACAGTGTATTGGACTGAATAGGAGCTACTGTTCTTGTCAGTTTCCTAAGCAGAGTTGAACTAGATATGGCCCATGTGTAGGAAGCACAGTTCTTTTGTTCTGAGCAAGCTCACTCTTTTGGCCCTATAGGAAACATAGTAGAGTAGAAGAGTGCTCTTTTCTCAAAAGCAGAGTGTGTTTCATGTAAGGCGAGCTAGCATTTGTTTCCCAGTCCTAAATGGAGTTGAATCACATGAAGTTTCCTGTCTTACGAGCAAGAGTTGTTTTATGGTAAGGAAAGTCACTATTGCGCTCCCATTGCCATACACAGTGCAAATAGCACTCGCGTCTGTTCCCAGCAAGTACAGTGTATCGGACTGAAGAGGAGCTACTGTTCTTGTCAGTTTCCTAAGCAGAGTTGAACTAGATATGGCCCATGTGTAGGAAGCACAGTTCTTTTGTTCTGAGCAAGCTCAGTATTCTGGCCCTATAGGAAACACAGTAGAGTAGAAGAGTGCTCTTTTCTCTAAAGCAAAGCGTGTTTCTTGTAAGGTGAGCTAGCTTTAGTTTCCCAGTCCTAAATGGTGTTGAATCACATGCAGTTTCTGATCCTACGAGCAAGAGTTCTTTTCTGGTATGAAGAGTCACTATTGCGCTGCCATTGCCATACACAGGACAAACAGCACTGGTGTCTGTTGCCAGCAATTACAGTGTACTGGACTGAAGAGGATCTACTGTCCTTGTCAGGTTCCTAAGCAGAATTGAACTAGATATGGCCGTGTGTAGGAAGCACAGTTCTTTTGTTCTGAGCAAGCTCACTGTTCTGGCCCTATAGGAAACACAGTAGAGTAGAAGAGTGTTCTTTTCTCAAAAGCAGAGTGTGTTTCTTGTAAGGCGAGCTAGCGTTTGTTTCCCAGTCCTAAATGGAGTTGAGTCACATGCAGTTTTTTGTCCTACGAGCAAGAGTTGTTTTCTGGTAAGACGAGTCACTATTGTGCTCCAATTGCCATACAGTGCAAATAGCACTCGCGTCTGTTCCCCGCAAGTACAGTGTATTGGACTGAAGAGGATCTACTGTTCTTGTCAGGTTCCTAAGCAGACTTGAACTAGATATGGCCGTGTGTGTAGGAAGCACAGTTTTTTTGTTCTGAGCAATCTCACTGTTCGGAACACATAGGAAACACAGTAGAGTAGAAGAGTGCTCTTTTCTCAAAAGCAGAGTGTGTTTCTTGGAAGTCGAGCTAGCGTTTGTTTCCCAGTCCTAAATGGAGTTGAGTCACATGCAGTTTTTTGTCCTACGAGCAAGAGTTGTTTTCTGGTAAGACAAGTCACTATTGTACTCCAATGCCATACACAGTGCAAATAGCACTCGCGTCTGTTCCCCGCAAGTACAGTGTATTGGATTGAAGAGGATCTACTGTTCTTGTCAGGTTCTTAAGCAGAATTGAACTAGATATTGCCGTGTGTGTAGGAAGCACAGTTCTTTTGTTCTGAGCAAGCTCACTGTTCGGACCCCATAGGAAACACAGTAGAGTAGAAGAGGGCTCTTTTCTCAAAAGCAGAGTGTGTTTCATGTAAGGCGAGCTAGCATTTGTTTCCCAGTCCTAAATGGAGTTGAATCTCATGCAATTTCTGGTCTTACGAGCAAGAGTTGTTTTCTGGTAAGGAAAGTCACTATTGTGCTCCCATTGACATACACAGTGCAAATAGCACTCGTGTCTGTTCCCAGCAAGTACAGTGTATCGGACTGAAGAGTAGTTACTGTTCTTGTCAGTTTCCTAAGCAGAGTTGAACTAGATATGGCCCGTGTGTAGGAAGCAAAGTTCTTTTGTTCTGAGCAAGCTCACTCTTCTGGCCCTGTAGGAAACACAGTAGAGTAGAAGAGTGCTCTTTTATCTAAAGCAGAGTGTGTTTCTTGTAAGGTGAGCAGGCTTTTGTTTCCCAGTCCTAAATGGAGTTGAATCACATGCAGTTTCTGGTCCTACGAGCAAGAGTTGTTTTCTGGTAAGGAAAGTCACTATTGCGCTCCCATTGCCATACACAGTGCAAATAGCACTCGCGTCTGTTCCCAGCAAGTACAGTGTATCGGACTGAAGAGGAGCTACTGTTCTTGTTAGTTTCCTAAGCAGAGTTGAACTAGTTATGGTCCGTGTGTAGGAAGCACAGTTCTTTTGTTCTGAGCAAGCTCACTGTTCTGGCCCTATAGGAAACACTGTAGAGTAGAAGAGTGCTCTATTCCCTAAAGCAGAGTGTGTTTCTTGTAAGTCGAGCTAGCGTTTGTTTCCCAGTCCTAAATGGAGTTGAATCACATGCAGTTTCTAATCCTACGAGCAAGGGTTGTTTTATGGTAAGAAGAATCACTATTGCGCTGCCATTGCCATACACAGGACAAATAGCACTGGCGTCTGTTCCCAGCAAGTACAGTGTATTGTACAGAAGAGGATCTACTGTTCTTGTCAGGTTCCTAAGCAGAATTGAACTAGATATGGCCATGTGTGTAGGAAGCACAGTTCTAATGTTCTGAGCAAGTTCACTCTTCTGGCTCTATAGAAAACACAGTAGAGTAGAAGAGTGCTCTTTTCTCAAAAGCAGAGTGTGTTTCTTGGAAATCGAGCTAGCGTTTGTTTCCTAGTCCTAAATGGAGTTGAGTCACATGCAGTTTTTTGTCCTACGAGCAAGAGTTGTTTTCTGGTAAGACAAGACACTATTGCGCTCCAAATGCCATACACAGTGCAAATAGCACTCGCGTCTCTTCCCTCAAGTACAGTGTATTGGACTGAATAGGAGCTACTGTTCTTGTCAGTTTACTAAGCACAATTGAACTAGATATGGTCCGTGCGTGTAGGAAGCACAGTTCTTTTGTTCTGAGCAAGCTCACTGTTTGGACCCCATAGGAAACACAGTAGAGTAGAAGAGTGCTCTTTTCTCAAAAGCAGAGTGTGTTTCTTGGAAGTCGAGCTAGCGTTTGTTTCCCAGTCATAAATGGAGTTGAGTCACATGCAGTTTTTGGTCCAACGAGCAAGAGTTGTTTCCTGGTAAGACAAGTCACTATTGTGCTCCAATTGCCATACACAGTGCAAATAGCACTCGCGTCTGTTCCCTGCAAGTACAGTGTATTGGACGGAAGAGGAGCTACTGTTCTTGTCAGTTTCCTAAGCAGAGTTGAACTAGATATGGCCCATGTGTAGGAAGCACAGTTCTTTTGTTCTGAGCAAGCTCACTCTTCTGGCCCTATAGGAAACATAGTAGAGTAAAGAGTGCTCTTTTCTCAAAAGCAGAGTGTGTTTCATGTAAGGCGAGCTAGCATTTGTTTCCCAGTCCTAAATGGAGTTGAATCACATGAAGTTTCTGGTCTTAGGAGCAAGAGTTGTTTTATGGTAGGGAAAGTCACTATTGCGCTCCCATTGCCATACACAGTGCAAATAGCACTCGCGTCTGTTCCCAGCAAGTACAGTGTATCGGACTGAAGAGGAGCTACTGTTCTTGTCAGTTTCCTAAGCAGAGTTGAACTAGATATGGCCCATGTGTAGGAAGCACAGTTCTTTTGTTCTGAGCAAACTCAGTATTCTGGCCCTATAGGAAACACAGTAGAGTAGAAGAGTGCTCTTTTCTCTAAAGCAAAGCGTGTTTCTTGTAAGGTGAGCTAGCTTTTGTTTCCCAGTCCTAAATGGTGTTGAATCACATGCAGTTTCTGATCCTACGAGCAAGAGTTGTTCTCTGGTATGAAGAGTCACTATTGCGCTGCCATTGCCATACACAGGACAAACAGCACTGGTGTCTGTTCCCAGCAATTACAGTGTACTGGACTGAAGAGGATCTACTGTCCTTGTCAGGTTCCTAAGCAGAATTGAACTAGATATGGCCCTGTGTAGGAAGCACAGTTCTTTTGTTCTGAGCAAGCTCACAGTTCGGACACCATACGAAACACAGTAGTGTAGAAGAGTGCTCTTTTCTCTAAAGAAGAGTGTGTTTCTTGTAAGGCGAGCTAGCGTTTGTTTCCCAGTCCTAAATGGAGTGGAATCACATGCAGTTTCTGGTCCTAAGAGCAAGAGTTGTTTTCTGGTAAGGAAAGTCACTATTGTGCTCCCCTTGCCATACATAGTGCAAATAGCTCTCACGTCTGTTCCCAGCAAGTACAGTGTATCCAACTGAAGAGGAGATACTGTTCTTGTCAGTTTCCTAAGCAGAGTTGAACTAGATATGGCCCGCGTGTGTAGGAAGCACAGTTCATTTGTTCTGAGCAAGCTCACTGTTTGGACCCCATAGGAAACACAGTAGAGTAGAAGAGTGCTCTTTTCTCTAAAGCAGAATGTGTTTCTTGTAAGGCGAGCTAGCGTTTGTTTCCCAGTCCTAAATGGAGTGGAATCACATGCAGTTTCTGGTCCTACGAGCAGGAGTTGTTTTCTGGTTAGGAAAGTCACTATTGCGCTCCCATTGCCATACACAGGGCAAATAGTCCTCCCGTCTGTTCCCAGAAAGTACAGTGTATTGGACTGAAAAGGAGCTACTGTTCTTCTCAGTTTCCTAAGCAAAGTTGAACTAGATATGGCCCGTGTTTGTAGGAAGTACAGTTCTTTTTTTCTGAGCAAGCTCACTGTTCTGGCCATTTAGGAAACACAGAAGAGTAGAAGAGTGCTCTTTTCTCAAAAGCAGAGTGTGTTCCTTGTAAAGCGAGATAGAGTTTGTTTCCCAGTCCTAAATGGAGTTGAATCACATGCAGTTTCTTGTCCTACGAGCAAGATTTGTTTTCTGGTAAGAAGAGTAACTATTGCGCAGCCATTGCCATACACAGGACAAATAGCACTGGCGTCTGTTCCCAGCAAGTACAGTGTATTGAACTGAAGAGGATCTACTGTTCTTGTCAGGTTCCTAAGCAGACTTGAACTAGATATGGCCGTGTGTGTAGGAAGCACAGTTTTTTTTGTTCTGAGCAAGCTAACTTTTCGGAACACATAGGAAACACAGTAGAGTAGAAGAGTGCTCTTTTCTCAAAACAGAGTGTGTTTTTGTAAGGCGAGCTAGCGTTTGTTTCCTAGTCCTAAATGGAGTTGAATCACATGCAGTTTCTGGTCCTATGAACAAGAGTTGTTTTCTGGTAAGGAAAGTCACTATTGCGCTCCCATTGCCCTTTACAAGGCAAATAGCACTAGCGTCTTTTCCCAGCAGGTACAGTGTATTGGACTGAATAGGAGCTACTGTTCTTGTCAGTTTACTAAGCACAATTGAACTAGATATGGTCCGTGCGTGTAGGATGCACAGTTCTTTTGTTCTGAGCAAGCTCACTGTTTGGACCCCATAGGAAATACAGTAGAGTAGAAGAGTGCTCTTTTCTCAAAAGCAGAGTGTGTTTCTTGGAAGTCGAGCTAGCGTTTGTTTCCCAGTCATAAATGGAGTTGAGTCACATGCAGTTTTTTGTCCTATGAGCAAGAGTTGTTTTCTGGTAAGACAAGTCACTATTGTGCTCCAATTGCCATACACAGTGCAAATAGCACTCGCGTCTGTTCCCCGCAAGTACAGTGTATTGGACTGAATAGGAGCTACTGTTCTTGTCAGTTTCCTAAGCAGAGTTGAACTAGATATGGTCCATGTGTAGGAAGCACAGTTCTTTTGTTCTGAGCAAGCTTACTCTTCTGGCCCTATAGGAAACACAGTAGAGTAGAAGAGTGCTCTTTTCTCAAAAGCAGAGTGTGTTTCATGTAAGGCGAGCTAGCATTTGTTTCCCAGTCCTAAATGGAGTTGAATCACATGAAGTTTCCTGTCTTACGAGCAAGAGTTGTTTTCTGGTAAGGAAAGTCACTATTGCGCTCCCATTGCCATACACAGTGCAAATAGCACTTGCGTCTGTTCCCAGCAAGTACAGTGTATCGGACTGAAGAGGAGCTACTGTTCTTGTCAGTTTCCTAAGCAGAGTTGAACTAGATATGGCCCATGTGTAGGAAGCACAGTTCTTTTGTTCTGAGCAAGCTCAGTATTCTGGCCCTATAGGAAACACAGTAGAGTAGAAGAGTGCTCTTTTCTCTAAAGCAAAGCGTGTTTCTTGTAAGGTGAGCTAGCTTTAGTTTCCCAGTCCTAAATGGTGTTGAATCACATGCAGTTTCTGATCCTACGAGCAAGAGTTCTTTTCTGGTATGAAGAGTCACTATTGCGCTGCCATTGCCATACACAGGACAAACAGCACTGGTGTCTGTTCCCAGCAATTACAGTGTACTGGACTGAAGAGGATCTACTGTCCTTGTCAGGTTCCTAAGCAGAATTGAACTAGATATGGCCGTGTGTAGGAAGCACAGTTCTTTTGTTCTGAGCAAGCTCACTGTTCTGGCCCTATAGGAAACACAGTAGAGTAGAAGAGTGTTCTTTTCTCAAAAGCAGAGTGTGTTTCTTGTAAGGCGAGCTAGCGTTTGTTTCCCAGTCCTAAATGGAGTGGAATCACATGCAGTTTTTTGTCCTACGAGCAAGAGTTGTTTTCTGGTAAGACGAGTCACTATTGTGCTCCAATTGCCATACAGTGCAAATAGCACTCGCGTCTGTTCCCCGCAAATACAGTGTATTGGACGGAAGAGGAGCTACTGTTCTTGTCAGTTTCCTAAGCAGAGTTGAACTAGATATGGCCCATGTGTAGGAAGCACAGTTCTTTTGTTCTGAGCAAGCTCACTGTTCGGACCCCATAGGAAACACAGTAGAGTAGAAGAGTGCTCTTTTCTCAAAAGCAGAGTGTGTTTCATGTAAGGCGAGCTAGCATTTGTTTCCCCGTCCTAAATGGAGTTGAATCACATGAAGTTTCTGGTCTTACGAGCAAGAGTTGTTTTCTGGTAAGGAAAGTCACTATTGCGCTCCCATTGCCATACACAGTGCAAATAGCACTCGCTTCTGTTCCCAGCAAGTACAGTGTATCGGACTGAAGAGGAGCTACTGTTCTTGTCAGTTTCCTAAGCAGAGTTGAACTATATATGGCACATGTGTAGGAAGCACAGTTCTTTTGTTCTGAGCAAGCTCACTGTTCTGGCCCTATAGGAAACACAATAGAGTAGAAGAGTGCTCTTTTCCCTAAAGCAGAGTGTGTTTCATTTAAGGCGAGCTAGCGTTTGTTTCCCAGTCCTAAATGGAGTGGAATCACATGCAGTTTCTGGTCCTACGAGCAAGAGTTGTTTTCTGGAAAGAAGAGACACTATTGCACTGCCATTGCCATACACAGGACAAATAGTACTGGCGTCTGTTCTCAGCAAGTACAGTGTATTGGACTGAAGAGGATCTACTGTTCTTGTCAGGTTCCTAAGCAGACTTGAACTAGATATGCCCGTGTGTGTAGGAAGCACAGTTTTTTTGTTCTGAGCAAGCTCACTGTTCAGAACACATAGGAAACACAGTAGAGTAGAAGAGTGCTCTTTTCTCTAAAGCAGAGTGTGTTTCTTGTAAGGTGAGCTAGCTTTTGTTTCCCAGTCCTAAATGGAGTTGAATCACATGCAGTTTCTGGTCCTACAAGCAAGAGTTGTTTTCTGGTAAGAAGAGTCACTATTGCGCTGCCATTGCCATACACAGGACAAATAGCACTGGCGTCTGTTCCCAGCAAGTACAGTGTATTGGACTGAAGAGGATCTACTGTTCTTGTCAGGTTCCTAAGCAGACTTGAACTAGATATGGCCGTGTGTGTAGGAAGCACAGTTTTTTTGTTCTGAGCAATCTCACTGTTCGGAACACATAGGAAACACAGTAGAGTAGAAGAGTGCTCTTTTCTCAAAAGCAGAGTGTGTTTCTTGGAAGTCGAGCTAGCGTTTGTTTCCCAGTCCTAAATGGAGTTGAGTCACATGCAGTTTTTTGTCCTAAGAGCAAGAGTTGTTTTCTAGTAAGACAAGTCACTATTGTACTCCAATGCCATACACAGTGCAAATAGCACTCGCGTCTGTTCCCCGCAAGTACAGTGTATTGGATTGAAGAGGATCTACTGTTCTTGTCAGGTTCTTAAGCAGAATTGAACTAGATATTGCCGTGTGTGTAGGAAGCACAGTTCTTTTGTTCTGAGCAAGCTCACTGTTCGGACCCCATAGGAAACACAGTATGAGTAGAAGAGGGCTCTTTTCTCAAAAGCAGAGTGTGTTTCATGTAAGGCGAGCTAGCATTTGTTTCCCAGTCCTAAATGGAATTGAATCTCATGCAATTTCTGGTCTTACGAGCAAGAGTTGTTTTCTGGTAAGGAAAGTCACTATTGTGCTCCCATTGACATACACAGTGCAAATAGCACTCGTGTCTGTTCCCAGCAAGTACAGTGTATCGGACTGAAGAGTAGCTACTGTTCTTGTCAGTTTCCTAAGCAGAGTTGAACTAGATATGGCCCGTGTGTAGGAAGCAAAGTTCTTTTGTTCTGAGCAAGCTCACTGTTCTGGCCCTGTAGGAAACACAGTAGAGTAGAAGAGTGCTCTTTTATATAAAGCAGAGTGTGTTAATTGTAAGGTGAGCAGGCTTTTGTTTCCCAGTCCTAAATGGAGTTGAATCACATGCAGTTTCTGGTCCTACGAGCAAGAGTTGTTTTCTGGTAAGGAAAGTCACTATTGCGCTCCCATTGCCATACACAGTGCAAATAGCACTCGCGTCTGTTCCCAGCAAGTACAGTGTATGGGACTGAAGAGGAGCTACTGTTCTTGTTAGTTTCCTAAGCAGAGTTGAACTAGTTATGGTCCGTGTGTAGGAAGCACAGTTCTTTTGTTCTGAGCAAGCTCACTGTTCTGGCCCTATAGGAAACACTGTAGAGTAGAAGAGTGCTCTATTCCCTAAAGCAGAGTGTGTTTCTTGTAAGTCGAGCTAGCGTTTGTTTCCCAGTCCTAAATGGAGTTGAATCACATGCAGTTTCTAATCCTACGAGCAAGGGTTGTTTTATGGTAAGAAGAATCACTATTGCGCTGCCATTGCCATACACAGGACAAATAGCACTGGCGTCTGTTCCCAGCAAGTACAGTGTATTGTACAGAAGAGGATCTACTGTTCTTGTCAGGTTCCTAAGCAGAATTGAACTAGATATGGCCGTGTGTAGGAAGCACAGTTCTAATGTTCTGAGCAAGTTCACTCTTCTGGCTCTATAGAAAACACAGTAGAGTAGAAGAGTGCTCTTTTCTCAAAAGCAGAGTGTGTTTCTTGAAAATCGAGCTAGCGTTTGTTTCCTAGTCCTAAATGGAGTTGAGTCACATGCAGTTTTTTGTCCTACGAGCAAGAGTTGTTTTCTGGTAAGACAAGACACTATTGTGCTCCAAATGCCATACACAGTGCAAATAGCACTCGCGTCTCTTCCCTCAAGTACAGTGTATTGGACTGAATAGGAGCTACTGTTCTTGTCAGTTTACTAAGCACAATTGAACTAGATATGGTCCGTGCGTGTAGGAAGCACAGTTCTTTTGTTCTGAGCAAGCTCACTGTTTGGACCCCATAGGAAACACAGTAGAGTAGAAGAGTGCTCTTTTCTCAAAAGCAGAGTGTGTTTCTTGGAAGTCGAGCTAGCGTTTGTTTCCCAGTCATAAATAGAGTTGAGTCACATGCAGTTTTTGGTCCTACGAGCAAGAGTTGTTTCCTGGTAAGACAAGTCACTATTATGCTCCAATTGCCATACACAGTGCAAATAGCACTCGCGTCTGTTCCCCGCAAGTACAGTGTATTGGACGGAAGAGGAGCTACTGTTCTTGTCAGTTTCCTAAGCAGAGTTGAACTAGATATGGCCCGTGTGTAGGAAGCACAGTTCTTTTGTTCTGAGCAAGCTCACTATTCTGGCCCTATAGGAAACACAGTAGAGTAGAAGTGTGCTCTTTTCTCAAAAGCAGAGTGTGTTTCATGTAAGGCGAGCTAGCATTTGTTTCCCAGTCCTAAATGGAGTTGAATCACATGAAGTTTCTGGTCTTAGGAGCAAGAGTTGTTTTATGGTAAGGAAAGTCACTATTGCGCTCCCATTGCCATACACAGTGCAAATAGCACTCGCGTCTGTTCCCAGCAAGTACAGTGTATCGGACTGAAGAGGAGCTACTGTTCTTGTCAGTTTCCTAAGCAGAGTTGAACTAGATATGGCCCATGTGTAGGAAGCACAGTTCTTTTGTTCTGAGCAAACTCAGTATTCTGGCCCTATAGGAAACACAGTAGAGTAAAAGAGTGCTCTTTTCTCTAAAGCAAAGCGTGTTTCTTGTAAGGTGAGCTAGCTTTTGTTTCCCAGTCCTAAATGGAGTGGAATCACATGCAGTTTCTGGTCCTAAGAGCAAGAGTTGTTTTCTGGTAAGGAAAGTCACTATTGTGCTCCCCTTGCCATACATAGTGCAAATAGCTCTCACGTCTGTTCCCAGCAAGTACAGTGTATCCGACTGAAGAGGAGCTACTGTTCTTGTCAGTTTCCTAAGCAGAGTTGAACTAGATATGGCCCATGTGTAGGAAGCACAGTTCTTTTGTTCTGAGCAAACTCAGTATTCTGGCCCTATAGGAAACACAGTAGAGTAGAAGAGTGCTCTTTTCTCAAAAGCAGAGTGTGTTTCATGTAAGGCGAGCTAGCATTTGTTTCCTAGTCCTAAATGGAGTTGAATCACATGAAGTTTCCTGTCTTACGAGCAAGAGTTGTTTAATGGTAAGGAAAGTCACTATTGCGCTCCCATTGCCATACACAGTGCAAATAGCACTCGCGTCTGTTCCCAGCAAGTACAGTGTATCGGACTGAAGAGGAGCTACTGTTCTTGTCAGTTTCCTAAGCAGAGTTGAACTAGATATGGCCCATGTGTAGGAAGCACAGTTCTTTTGTTCTGAGCAAGCTCAGTATTCTGGCCCTATAGGAAACACAGTAGAGTAGAAGAGTGCTCTTTTCTCTAAAGCAAAGCGTGTTTCATGTAAGGTGAGCTAGCTTTAGTTTCCCAGTCCTAAATGGTGTTGAATCACATGCAGTTTCTGATCCTACGAGCAAGAGTTCTTTTCTGGTATGAAGAGTCACTATTGCGCTGCCATTGCCATACACAGGACAAACAGCACTGGTGTCTGTTCCCAGCAATTACAGTGTACTGGACTGAAGAGGATCTACTGTCCTTGTCAGGTTCCTAAGCAGAATTGAACTAGATATGGCCGTGTGTAGGAAGCACAGTTCTTTTGTTCTGAGCAAGCTCACTGTTCTGGCCCTATAGGAAACACAGTAGAGTAGAAGAGTGCTCTTTTCTCAAAAGCAGAGTGTGTTTCTTGTAAGGCGAGCTAGCGTTTGTTTCCCAGTCCTAAATGGAGTTGAGTCACATGCAGTTTTTTGTCCTACGAGCAAGAGTTGTTTTCTGGTAAGACGAGTCACTATTGTGCTCCAATTGCCATACAGTGCAAATAGCACTCGCGTCTGTTCCCCGCAAGTACAGTGTATTGGAAGGAAGAGGAGCTACTGTTCTTGTCAGTTTCCTAAGCAGAGTTGAACTAGATATGGCCCATGTGTAGGAAGCACAGTTCTTTTGTTCTGAGCAAGCTCACTGTTCGGACCCCATAGGAAACTCAGTAGAGTAGAAGAGTGCTCTTTTCTCAAAAGCAGAGTGTGTTTCATGTAAGGCGAGCTAGCATTTGTTTCCCCGTCCTAAATGGAGTTGAATCACATGAAGTTTCTGGTCTTACGAGCAAGAGTTGTTTTCTGGTAAGGAAAGTCACTATTGCGCTCCCATTGCCATACACAGTGCAAATAGCACTCGCTTCTGTTCCCAGCAAGTACAGTGTATCGGACTGAAGAGGAGCTACTGTTCTTGTCAGTTTCCTAAGCAGAGTTGAACTATATATGGCACATGTGTAGGAAGCACAGTTCTTTTGTTCTGAGCAAGCTCACTGTTCTGGCCCTATAGGAAACACAATAGAGTAGAAGAGTGCTCTTTTCCCTAAAGCAGAGTGTGTTTCATTTAAGGCGAGCTAGCGTTTGTTTCCCAGTCCTAAATGGAGTGGAATCACATGCAGTTTCTGGTCCTACGAGCAAGAGTTGTTTTCTGGAAAGAAGAGACACTATTGCACTGCCATTGCCATACACAGGACAAATAGTACTGGCGTCTGTTCTCAGCAAGTACAGTGTATTGGACTGAAGAGGATCTACTGTTCTTGTCAGGTTCCTAAGCAGACTTGAACTAGATATGCCCGTGTGTGTAGGAAGCACAGTTTTTTTGTTCTGAGCAAGCTCACTGTTCAGAACACGTAGGAAACACAGTAGAGTAGAAGAGTGCTCTTTTCTCTAAAGCAGAGTGTGTTTCTTGTAAGGTGAGCTAGCTTTTGTTTCCCAGTCCTAAATGGAGTTGAATCACATGCAGTTTCTGGTCCTACAAGCAAGAGTTGTTTTCTGGTAAGAAGAGTCACTATTGCGCTGCCATTGCCATACACAGGACAAATAGCACTGGCGTCTGTTCCCAGCAAGTACAGTGTATTGGACTGAAGAGGATCTACTGTTCTTGTCAGGTTCCTAAGCAGACTTGAACTAGATATGGCCGTGTGTGTAGGAAGCACAGTTTTTTTGTTCTGAGCAATCTCACTGTTCGGAACACATAGGAAACACAGTAGAGTAGAAGAGTGCTCTTTTCTCAAAAGCAGAGTGTGTTTCTTGGAAGTCGAGCTAGCGTTTGTTTCCCAGTCCTAAATGGAGTTGAGTCACATGCAGTTTTTTGTCCTACGAGCAAGAGTTGTTTTCTGGTAAGACAAGTCACTATTGTACTCCAATGCCATACACAGTGCAAATAGCACTCGCGTCTGTTCCCCGCAAGTACAGTGTATTGGATTGAAGAGGATCTACTGTTCTTGTCAGGTTCTTAAGCAGAATTGAACTAGATATTGCCGTGTGTGTAGGAAGCACAGTTCTTTTGTTCTGAGCAAGCTCACTCTTCGGACCCCATAGGAAACACAGTAGAGTAGAAGAGGGCTCTTTTCTCAAAAGCAGAGTGTGTTTCATGTAAGGCGAGCTAGCATTTGTTTCCCAGTCCTAAATGGAGTTGAATCTCATGCAATTTCTGGTCTTACGAGCAAGAGTTGTTTTCTGGTAAGGAAAGTCACTATTGTGCTCCCATTGACATACACAGTGCAAATAGCACTCGTGTCTGTTCCCAGCAAGTACAGTGTATCGGACTGAAGAGTAGCTACTGTTCTTGTCAGTTTCCTAAGCAGAGTTGAACTAGATATGGCCCGTGTGTAGGAAGCAAAGTTCTTTTGTTCTGAGCAAGCTCACTGTTCTGGCCCTGTAGGAAACACAGTAGAGTAGAAGAGTGCTCTTTTCTCTAAAGCAGAGTGTGTTTCTTGTAAGGTGAGCAGGCTTTTGTTTCCCAGTCCTAAATGGAGTTGAATCACATGCAGTTTCTGTTCCTACGAGCAAGAGTTGTTTTCTGGTAAGGAAAGTCACTATTGCGCTCCCATTGCCATACACAGTGCAAATAGCACTCGCGTCTGTTCCCAGCAAGTACAGTGTATCGGACTGAAGAGGAGCTACTGTTCTTGTCAGTTTCCTAAGCAGAGTTGAACTAGTTATGGCCGTGTGTAGGAAGCACAGTTCTTTTGTTCTGAGCAAGCTCACTGTTCTGGCCCTATAGGAAACACTGTAGAGTAGAAGAGTGCTCTTTTCCCTAAAGCAGAGTGTGTTTCTTGTAAGTCGAGCTAGCGTTTGTTTCCCAGTCCTAAATGGAGTTGAATCACATGCAGTTTCTAATCCTACGAGCAAGGGTTGTTTTATGGTAAGAAGAATCACTATTGCGCTGCCATTGCCATACACAGGACAAATAGCACTGGCGTCTGTTCCCAGCAAGTACAGTGTATTGTACAGAAGAGGATCTACTGTTCTTGTCAGGTTCTTAAGCAGAATTGAACTAGATATGGCCGTGTGTGTAGGAAGCACAGTTCTAATGTTCTGAGCAAGTTCACTCTTCTGGCTCTATAGAAAACACAGTAGAGTAGAAGAGTGCTCTTTTCTCAAAAGCAGAGTGTGTTTCTTGGAAATCAAGCTAGCGTTTGTTTCCCAGTCCTAAATGGAGTTGAGTCACATGCAGTTTTTTGTCCTACGAGCAAGAGTTGTTTTCTGGTAAGACAAGTCACTATTGTGCTCCAATGCCATACACAGTGCAAATAGCATTCGCGTCTGTTCCCTGCAAGTACAGTGTATTGGAAGGAAGAGGAGCTATTGTTCTTGTCAGTTTTCTAAGCAGAGTTGAACTAGATATGGCCGGTGTGTGTAGGAAGCACAGTTCTTTTGTTCTGAGCAAGCTCACTGTTCGGACCCATAGGAAACACAGTAGAGTAGAAGAGTGCTCTTTTCTCAAAAGCAGAGTGTGTTTCATGTAAGGCGAGCTAGCATTTGTTTCCCAGTCCTAAATGGAGTTGAATCTCATGCAATTTCTGGTCTTACGAGCAACAGTTGTTTTCTGGTAAGGAAAGTCACTATTGTGCTCCCATTGACATACACAGTGCAAATAGCACTCGTGTCTGTTCCCAGCAAGTACAGTGTATTGGACGGAAGAGTAGCTACTGTTCTTGTCAGTTTCCTAAGCAGAGTTGAACTAGATATGGCCCGTGTGTAGGAAGCAAAGTTCTTTTGTTCTGAGCAAGCTCACTGTTCTGGCCCTGTAGGAAACACAGTAGAGTAGAAGAGTGCTCTTTTATCTAAAGCAGAGTGTGGTTCTTGTAAGGTGAGCAGGCTTTTGTTTCCCAGTCCTAAATGGAGTTGAATCACATGCAGTTTCTGGTCCTACGAGCAAGAGTTGTTTTCTGGTAAGGAAAGTCACTATTGCGCTCCCATTGCCATACACAGTGCAAATAGCACTCGCGTCTGTTCCCAGCAAGTACAGTGTATCGGACTGAACAGGAGCTACTGTTCTTGTTAGTTTCCTAAGCAGAGTTGAACTAGTTATGGTCCGTGTGTAGGAAGCACAATTCTTTTGTTCTGAGCAAGCTCACTGTTCTGGCCCTATAGGAAACACTGTAGAGTAGAAGAGTGCTCTATTCCCTAAAGCAGAGTGTGTTTCTTGTAAGTCGAGCTAGCGTTTGTTTCCCAGTCCTAAATGGAGTTGAATCACATGCAGTTTCTAATCCTACGAGCAAGGGTTGTTTTATGGTAAGAAGAATCACTATTGCGCTGCCATTGCCATACACAGGACAAATAGCACTGGCGTCTGTTCCCAGCAAGTACAGTGTATTGGACTGAAGAGGATCTACTGTTCTTGTCAGGTTCCTAAGCATAGTTTAACTATATATGGCCGTGTGAGTAGGAAGCACAGTTTTTTTGTTCTGAGCAATCTCACTGTTCGGAACACATAGGAAACACAGTAGAGTAGAAGAGTGCTCTTTTCTCAAAAGCAGAGTGTGTTCCTTGGAAGTCGAGCTAGCGTTTGTTTCCCAGTTAAATGGAGTTGAGTCACATGCAGTTTTTTGTCCTACAAGCAAGAGTTGTTTTCTGGTAAGAGAAGTCACTATTGTACTCCAATGCCATACACAGTGCAAATAGCATTCGCGTCTGTTCCCTGCAAGTACAGTGTATTGGACTGAAGAGGAGCTACTGTTCTTCTCAGTTTCCTAAGCAGAGTTGAACTAGATATGGCCCGTGTGTAGGAAGCACAGTTCTTTTGTTCTGAGCAAGCTCACTGTTCTGGCCCTGTAGGAAACACAGTAGAGTAGAAGAGTGCTCTTTTATCTAAAGCAGAGTGTGTTTCTTGTAAGGTGAGCAGGCTTTTGTTTCCCAGTCCTAAATGGAGTTGAATCACATGCAGTTTCTGGTGCTACGAGCTAGAGTTGTTTTCTGGTAAGGAAAGTCACTATTGCGCTCCCATTGCCATACACAGTGCAAATAGCACTTGCTTCTGTTCCCAGCAAGTACAGTGTATCGGACTGAAGAGGAGCTACTGTTCTTGTCAGTTTCCTAAGCAGAGTTGAACTATATATGGCACATGTGTAGGAAGCACAGTTCTTTTGTTCTGAGCAAGCTCACTGTTCTGGCCCTATAGGAACACAATAGAGTAGAAGAGTGCTCTTTTCCCTAAAGCAGAGTGTGTTTCATTTAAGGCGAGCTAGCGTTTGTTTCCCAGTCCTAAATGGAGTGGAATCACATGCAGTTTCTGGTCCTACGAGCAAGAGTTGTTTTCTGGAAAGAAGAGACACTATTGCACTGCCATTGCCATACACAGGACAAATAGTACTGGCGTCTGTTCTCAGCAAGTACAGTGTATTGGACTGAAGAGAATCTACTGTTCTTGTCAGGTTCCTAAGCAGACTTGAACTAGATATGCCCGTGTGTGTAGGAAGCACAGTTTTTTTGTTCTGAGCAAGCTCACTGTTCAGAACACATAGGAAACACAGTAGAGTAGAAGAGTGCTCTTTTCTCTAAAGCAGAGTGTGTTTCTTGTAAGGTGAGCTAGCTTTTGTTTCCCAGTCCTAAATGGAGTTGAATCACATGCAGTTTCTGGTCCTACAAGCAAGAGTTGTTTTCTGGTAAGAAGAGTCACTATTGCGCTGCCATTGCCATACACAGGACAAATAGCACTGGCGTCTGTTCCCAGCAAGTACAGTGTATTGGACTGAAGAGGATCTACTGTTCTTGTCAGGTTCCTAAGCAGACTTGAACTAGATATGGCCGTGTGTGTAGGAAGCACAGTTTTTTTGTTCTGAGCAATCTCACTGTTCGGAACACATAGGAAACACAGTAGAGTAGAAGAGTGCTCTTTTCTCAAAAGCAGAGTGTGTTTCTTGGAAGTCGAGCTAGCGTTTGTTTCCCAGTCCTAAATGGAGTTGAGTCACATGCAGTTTTTTGTCCTACGAGCAAGAGTTGTTTTCTGGTAAGACAAGTCACTATTGTACTCCAATGCCATACACAGTGCAAATAGCACTCGCGTCTGTTCCCCGCAAGTACAGTGTATTGGATTGAAGAGGATCTACTGTTCTTGTCAGGTTCTTAAGCAGAATTGAACTAGATATTGCCGTGTGTGTAGGAAGCACAGTTCTTTTGTTCTGAGCAAGCTCACTCTTCGGACCCATAGGAAACACAGTAGAGTAGAAGAGGGCTCTTTTCTCAAAAGCAGAGTGTGTTTCATGTAAGGCGAGCTAGCATTTGTTTCCCAGTCCTAAATGGAGTTGAATCTCATGCAATTTCTGGTCTTACGAGCAAGAGTTGTTTTCTGGTAAGGAAAGTCACTATTGTGCTCCCATTGACATACACAGTGCAAATAGCACTCGTGTCTGTTCCCAGCAAGTACAGTGTATCGGACTGAAGAGTAGCTACTGTTCTTGTCAGTTTCCTAAGCAGAGTTGAACTAGATATGGCCCGTGTGTAGGAAGCAAAGTTCTTTTGTTCTGAGCAAGCTCACTGTTCTGGCCCTGTAGGAAACACAGTAGAGTAGAAGAGTGCTCTTTTCTCTAAAGCAGAGTGTGTTTCTTGTAAGGTGAGCAGGCTTTTGTTTCCCAGTCCTAAATGGAGTTGAATCACATGCAGTTTCTGTTCCTACGAGCAAGAGTTGTTTTCTGGTAAGGAAAGTCACTATTGCGCTCCCATTGCCATACACAGTGCAAATAGCACTCGCGTCTGTTCCCAGCAAGTACAGTGTATCGGACTGAAGAGGAGCTACTGTTCTTGTCAGTTTCCTAAGCAGAGTTGAACTAGTTATGGCCGTGTGTAGGAAGCACAGTTCTTTTGTTCTGAGCAAGCTCACTGTTCTGGCCCTATAGGAAACACTGTAGAGTAGAAGAGTGCTCTTTTCCCTAAAGCAGAGTGTGTTTCTTGTAAGTCGAGCTAGCGTTTGTTTCCCAGTCCTAAATGGAGTTGAATCACATGCAGTTTCTAATCCTACGAGCAAGGGTTGTTTTATGGTAAGAAGAATCACTATTGCGCTGCCATTGCCATACACAGGACAAATAGCACTGGCGTCTGTTCCCAGCAAGTACAGTGTATTGTACAGAAGAGGATCTACTGTTCTTGTCAGGTTCTTAAGCAGAATTGAACTAGATATGGCCGTGTGTGTAGGAAGCACAGTTCTAATGTTCTGAGCAAGTTCACTCTTCTGGCTCTATAGAAAACACAGTAGAGTAGAAGAGTGCTCTTTTCTCAAAAGCAGAGTGTGTTTCTTGAAAATCGAGCTAGCGTTTGTTTCCTAGTCCTAAATGGAGTGAGTCACATGCAGTTTTTTGTCCTACGAGCAAGAGTTGTTTTCTGGTAAGACAAGACACTATTGTGCTCCAAATGCCATACACAGTGCAAATAGCACTCGCGTCTCTTCCCTCAAGTACAGTGTATTGGACTGAATAGGAGCTACTGTTCTTGTCAGTTTACTAAGCACAATTGAACTAGATATGGTCCGTGCGTGTAGGAAGCACAGTTCTTTTGTTCTGAGCAAGCTCACTGTTTGGACCCCATAGGAAACACAGTAGAGTAGAAGAGTGCTCTTTTCTCAAAGCAGAGTGTGTTTCTTGGAAGTCGAGCTAGCGTTTGTTTCCCAGTCATAAATAGAGTTGAGTCACATGCAGTTTTTGGTCCTACGAGCAAGAGTTGTTTCCTGGTAAGACAAGTCACTATTATGCTCCAATTGCCATACACAGTGCAAATAGCACTCGCGTCTGTTCCCCGCAAGTACAGTGTATTGGACGGAAGAGGAGCTACTGTTCTTGTCAGTTTCCTAAGCAAGCAGAGTTGAACTAGATATGGCCCGTGTGTAGGAAGCACAGTTCTTTTGTTCTGAGCAAGCTCACTATTCTGGCCCTATAGGAAACACAGTAGAGTAGAAGTGTGCTCTTTTCTCAAAAGCAGAGTGTGTTTCATGTAAGGCGAGCTAGCATTTGTTTCCCAGTCCTAAATGGAGTTGAATCACATGAAGTTTCTGGTCTTAGGAGCAAGAGTTGTTTTATGGTAAGGAAAGTCACTATTGCGCTCCCATTGCCATACACAGTGCAAATAGCACTCGCGTCTGTTCCCAGCAAGTACAGTGTATCGGACTGAAGAGGAGCTACTGTTCTTGTCAGTTTCCTAAGCAGAGTTGAACTAGATATGGCCCATGTGTAGGAAGCACAGTTCTTTTGTTCTGAGCAAACTCAGTATTCTGGCCCTATAGGAAACACAGTAGAGTAAAAGAGTGCTCTTTTCTCTAAAGCAAAGCGTGTTTCTTGTAAGGTGAGCTAGCTTTTGTTTCCCAGTCCTAAATGGAGTGGAATCACATGCAGTTTCTGGTCCTAAGAGCAAGAGTTGTTTTCTGGTAAGGAAAGTCACTATTGTGCTCCCCTTGCCATACATAGTGCAAATAGCTCTCACGTCTGTTCCCAGCAAGTACAGTGTATCCGACTGAAGAGGAGCTACTGTTCTTGTCAGTTTCCTAAGCAGAGTTGAACTAGATATGGCCCATGTGTAGGAAGCACAGTTCTTTTGTTCTGAGCAAACTCAGTATTCTGGCCCTATAGGAAACACAGTAGAGTAGAAGAGTGCTCTTTTCTCAAAAGCAGAGTGTGTTTCATGTAAGGCGAGCTAGCATTTGTTTCCTAGTCCTAAATGGAGTTGAATCACATGAAGTTTCCTGTCTTACGAGCAAGAGTTGTTTAATGGTAAGGAAAGTCACTATTGCGCTCCCATTGCCATACACAGTGCAAATAGCACTCGCGTCTGTTCCCAGCAAGTACAGTGTATCGGACTGAAGAGGAGCTACTGTTCTTGTCAGTTTCCTAAGCAGAGTTGAACTAGATATGGCCCATGTGTAGGAAGCACAGTTCTTTTGTTCTGAGCAAGCTCAGTATTCTGGCCCTATAGGAAACACAGTAGAGTAGAAGAGTGCTCTTTTCTCTAAAGCAAAGCGTGTTTCATGTAAGGTGAGCTAGCTTTAGTTTCCCAGTCCTAAATGGTGTTGAATCACATGCAGTTTCTGATCCTACGAGCAAGAGTTCTTTTCTGGTATGAAGAGTCACTATTGCGCTGCCATTGCCATACACAGGACAAACAGCACTGGTGTCTGTTCCCAGCAATTACAGTGTACTGGACTGAAGAGGATCTACTGTCCTTGTCAGGTTCCTAAGCAGAATTGAACTAGATATGGCCGTGTGTAGGAAGCACAGTTCTTTTGTTCTGAGCAAGCTCACTGTTCTGGCCCTATAGGAAACACAGTAGAGTAGAAGAGTGCTCTTTTCTCAAAAGCAGAGTGTGTTTCTTGTAAGGCGAGCTAGCGTTTGTTTCCCAGTCCTAAATGGAGTTGAGTCACATGCAGTTTTTTGTCCTAGGAGCAAGAGTTGTTTTCTGGTAAGACGAGTCACTATTGTGCTCCAATTGCCATACAGTGCAAATAGCACTCGCGTCTGTTCCCCGCAAGTACAGTGTATTGGAAGGAAGAGGAGCTACTGTTCTTGTCAGTTTCCTAAGCAGAGTTGAACTAGATATGGCCCATGTGTAGGAAGCACAGTTCTTTTGTTCTGAGCAAGCTCACTGTTCGGACCCCATAGGAAACTCAGTAGAGTAGAAGAGTGCTCTTTTCTCAAAAGCAGAGTGTGTTTCATGTAAGGCGAGCTAGCATTTGTTTCCCCGTCCTAAATGGAGTTGAATCACATGAAGTTTCTGGTCTTACGAGCAAGAGTTGTTTTCTGGTAAGGAAAGTCACTATTGCGCTCCCATTGCCATACACAGTGCAAATAGCACTCGCTTCTGTTCCCAGCAAGTACAGTGTATCGGACTGAAGAGGAGCTACTGTTCTTGTCAGTTTCCTAAGCAGAGTTGAACTATATATGGCACATGTGTAGGAAGCACAGTTCTTTTGTTCTGAGCAAGCTCACTGTTCTGGCCCTATAGGAAACACAATAGAGTAGAAGAGTGCTCTTTTCCCTAAAGCAGAGTGTGTTTCATTTAAGGCGAGCTAGCGTTTGTTTCCCAGTCCTAAATGGAGTGGAATCACATGCAGTTTCTGGTCCTACGAGCAAGAGTTGTTTTCTGGAAAGAAGAGACACTATTGCACTGCCATTGCCATACACAGGACAAATAGTACTGGCGTCTGTTCTCAGCAAGTACAGTGTATTGGACTGAAGAGGATCTACTGTTCTTGTCAGGTTCCTAAGCAGACTTGAACTAGATATGCCCGTGTGTGTAGGAAGCACAGTTTTTTTGTTCTGAGCAAGCTCACTGTTCAGAACACGTAGGAAACACAGTAGAGTAGAAGAGTGCTCTTTTCTCTAAAGCAGAGTGTGTTTCTTGTAAGGTGAGCTAGCTTTTGTTTCCCAGTCCTAAATGGAGTTGAATCACATGCAGTTTCTGGTCCTACAAGCAAGAGTTGTTTTCTGGTAAGAAGAGTCACTATTGCGCTGCCATTGCCATACACAGGACAAATAGCACTGGCGTCTGTTCCCAGCAAGTACAGTGTATTGGACTGAAGAGGATCTACTGTTCTTGTCAGGTTCCTAAGCAGACTTGAACTAGATATGGCCGTGTGTGTAGGAAGCACAGTTTTTTTGTTCTGAGCAATCTCACTGTTCGGAACACATAGGAAACACAGTAGAGTAGAAGAGTGCTCTTTTCTCAAAAGCAGAGTGTGTTTCTTGGAAGTCGAGCTAGCGTTTGTTTCCCAGTCCTAAATGGAGTTGAGTCACATGCAGTTTTTTGTCCTACGAGCAAGAGTTGTTTTCTGGTAAGACAAGTCACTATTGTACTCCAATGCCATACACAGTGCAAATAGCACTCGCGTCTGTTCCCCGCAAGTACAGTGTATTGGATTGAAGAGGATCTACTGTTCTTGTCAGGTTCTTAAGCAGAATTGAACTAGATATTGCCGTGTGTGTAGGAAGCACAGTTCTTTTGTTCTGAGCAAGCTCACTCTTCGGACCCCATAGGAAACACAGTAGAGTAGAAGAGGGCTCTTTTCTCAAAAGCAGAGTGTGTTTCATGTAAGGCGAGCTAGCATTTGTTTCCCAGTCCTAAATGGAGTTGAATCTCATGCAATTTCTGGTCTTACGAGCAAGAGTTGTTTTCTGGTAAGGAAAGTCACTATTGTGCTCCCATTGACATACACAGTGCAAATAGCACTCGTGTCTGTTCCCAGCAAGTACAGTGTATCGGACTGAAGAGTAGCTACTGTTCTTGTCAGTTTCCTAAGCAGAGTTGAACTAGATATGGCCCGTGTGTAGGAAGCAAAGTTCTTTTGTTCTGAGCAAGCTCACTGTTCTGGCCCTGTAGGAAACACAGTAGAGTAGAAGAGTGCTCTTTTCTCTAAAGCAGAGTGTGTTTCTTGTAAGGTGAGCAGGCTTTTGTTTCCCAGTCCTAAATGGAGTTGAATCACATGCAGTTTCTGTTCCTACGAGCAAGAGTTGTTTTCTGGTAAGGAAAGTCACTATTGCGCTCCCATTGCCATACACAGTGCAAATAGCACTCGCGTCTGTTCCCAGCAAGTACAGTGTATCGGACTGAAGAGGAGCTACTGTTCTTGTCAGTTTCCTAAGCAGAGTTGAACTAGTTATGGCCGTGTGTAGGAAGCACAGTTCTTTTGTTCTGAGCAAGCTCACTGTTCTGGCCCTATAGGAAACACTGTAGAGTAGAAGAGTGCTCTTTTCCCTAAAGCAGAGTGTGTTTCTTGTAAGTCGAGCTAGCGTTTGTTTCCCAGTCCTAAATGGAGTTGAATCACATGCAGTTTCTAATCCTACGAGCAAGGGTTGTTTTATGGTAAGAAGAATCACTATTGCGCTGCCATTGCCATACACAGGACAAATAGCACTGGCGTCTGTTCCCAGCAAGTACAGTGTATTGTACAGAAGAGGATCTACTGTTCTTGTCAGGTTCTTAAGCAGAATTGAACTAGATATGGCCGTGTGTGTAGGAAGCACAGTTCGAATGTTCTGAGCAAGTTCACTCTTCTGGCTCTATAGAAAACACAGTAGAGTAGAAGAGTGCTCTTTTCTCAAAAGCAGAGTGTGTTTCTTGGAAATCAAGCTAGCGTTTGTTTCCCAGTCCTAAATGGAGTTGAGTCACATGCAGTTTTTTGTCCTACGAGCAAGAGTTGTTTTCTGGTAAGACAAGTCACTATTGTGCTCCAATGCCATACACAGTGCAAATAGCATTCGCGTCTGTTCCCTGCAAGTACAGTGTAATGGAAGGAAGAGGAGCTATTGTTCTTGTCAGTTTTCTAAGCAGAGTTGAACTAGATATGGCCGGTGTGTGTAGGAAGCACAGTTCTTTTGTTCTGAGCAAGCTCACTGTTCGGACCCATAGGAAACACAGTAGAGTAGAAGAGTGCTCTTTTCTCAAAAGCAGAGTGTGTTTCATGTAAGGCGAGCTAGCATTTGTTTCCCAGTCCTAAATGGAGTTGAATCTCATGCAATTTCTGGTCTTACGAGCAACAGTTGTTTTCTGGTAAGGAAAGTCACTATTGTGCTCCCATTGACATACACAGTGCAAATAGCACTCGTGTCTGTTCCCAGCAAGTACAGTGTATTGGACGGAAGAGTAGCTACTGTTCTTGTCAGTTTCCTAAGCAGAGTTGAACTAGATATGGCCCGTGTGTAGGAAGCAAAGTTCTTTTGTTCTGAGCAAGCTCACTGTTCTGGCCCTGTAGGAAACACAGTAGAGTAGAAGAGTGCTCTTTTATCTAAAGCAGAGTGTGGTTCTTGTAAGGTGAGCAGGCTTTTGTTTCCCAGTCCTAAATGGAGTTGAATCACATGCAGTTTCTGGTCCTACGAGCAAGAGTTGTTTTCTGGTAAGGAAAGTCACTATTGCGCTCCCATTGCCATACACAGTGCAAATAGCACTCGCGTCTGTTCCCAGCAAGTACAGTGTATCGGACTGAACAGGAGCTACTGTTCTTGTTAGTTTCCTAAGCAGAGTTGAACTAGTTATGGTCCGTGTGTAGGAAGCACAATTCTTTTGTTCTGAGCAAGCTCACTGTTCTGGCCCTATAGGAAACACTGTAGAGTAGAAGAGTGCTCTATTCCCTAAAGCAGAGTGTGTTTCTTGTAAGTCGAGCTAGCGTTTGTTTCCCAGTCCTAAATGGAGTTGAATCACATGCAGTTTCTAATCCTACGAGCAAGGGTTGTTTTATGGTAAGAAGAATCACTATTGCGCTGCCATTGCCATACACAGGACAAATAGCACTGGCGTCTGTTCCCAGCAAGTACAGTGTATTGGACTGAAGAGGATCTACTGTTCTTGTCAGGTTCCTAAGCATAGTTTAACTATATATGGCCGTGTGAGTAGGAAGCACAGTTTTTTTGTTCTGAGCAATCTCACTGTTCGGAACACATAGGAAACACAGTAGAGTAGAAGAGTGCTCTTTTCTCAAAAGCAGAGTGTGTTCCTTGGAAGTCGAGCTAGCGTTTGTTTCCCAGTTAAATGGAGTTGAGTCACATGCAGTTTTTTGTCCTACAAGCAAGAGTTGTTTTCTGGTAAGAGAAGTCACTATTGTACTCCAATGCCATACACAGTGCAAATAGCATTCGCGTCTGTTCCCTGCAAGTACAGTGTATTGGACTGAAGAGGAGCTACTGTTCTTCTCAGTTTCCTAAGCAGAGTTGAACTAGATATGGCCCGTGTGTAGGAAGCACAGTTCTTTTGTTCTGAGCAAGCTCACTGTTCTGGCCCTGTAGGAAACACAGTAGAGTAGAAGAGTGCTCTTTTATCTAAAGCAGAGTGTGTTTCTTGTAAGGTGAGCAGGCTTTTGTTTCCCAGTCCTAAATGGAGTTGAATCACATGCAGTTTCTGGTGCTACGAGCTAGAGTTGTTTTCTGGTAAGGAAAGTCACTATTGCGCTCCCATTGCCATACACAGTGCAAATAGCACTTGCTTCTGTTCCCAGCAAGTACAGTGTATCGGACTGAAGAGGAGCTACTGTTCTTGTCAGTTTCCTAAGCAGAGTTGAACTATATATGGCACATGTGTAGGAAGCACAGTTCTTTTGTTCTGAGCAAGCTCACTGTTCTGGCCCTATAGGAAACACAATAGAGTAGAAGAGTGCTCTTTTCCCTAAAGCAGAGTGTGTTTCATTTAAGGCGAGCTAGCGTTTGTTTCCCAGTCCTAAATGGAGTGGAATCACATGCAGTTTCTGGTCCTACGAGCAAGAGTTGTTTTCTGGAAAGAAGAGACACTATTGCACTGCCATTGCCATACACAGGACAAATAGTACTGGCGTCTGTTCTCAGCAAGTACAGTGTATTGGACTGAAGAGAATCTACTGTTCTTGTCAGGTTCCTAAGCAGACTTGAACTAGATATGCCCGTGTGTGTAGGAAGCACAGTTTTTTTGTTCTGAGCAAGCTCACTGTTCAGAACACATAGGAAACACAGTAGAGTAGAAGAGTGCTCTTTTCTCTAAAGCAGAGTGTGTTTCTTGTAAGGTGAGCTAGCTTTTGTTTCCCAGTCCTAAATGGAGTTGAATCACATGCAGTTTCTGGTCCTACAAGCAAGAGTTGTTTTCTGGTAAGAAGAGTCACTATTGCGCTGCCATTGCCATACACAGGACAAATAGCACTGGCGTATGTTCCCAGCAAGTACAGTGTATTGGACTGAAGAGGATCTACTGTTCTTGTCAGGTTCCTAAGCAGACTTGAACTAGATATGGCCGTGTGTGTAGGAAGCACAGTTTTTTTGTTCTGAGCAATCTCACTGTTCGGAACACATAGGAAACACAGTAGAGTAGAAGAGTGCTCTTTTCTCAAAAGCAGAGTGTGTTTCTTGGAAGTCGAGCTAGCGTTTGTTTCCCAGTCCTAAATGGAGTTGAGTCACATGCAGTTTTTTGTCCTACGAGCAAGAGTTGTTTTCTGGTAAGACAAGTCACTATTGTACTCCAATGCCATACACAGTGCAAATAGCACTCGCGTCTGTTCCCCGCAAGTACAGTGTATTGGATTGAAGAGGATCTACTGTTCTTGTCAGGTTCTTAAGCAGAATTGAACTAGATATTGCCGTGTGTGTAGGAAGCACAGTTCTTTTGTTCTGAGCAAGCTCACTCTTCGGACCCCATAGGAAACACAGTAGAGTAGAAGAGGGCTCTTTTCTCAAAAGCAGAGTGTGTTTCATGTAAGGCGAGCTAGCATTTGTTTCCCAGTCCTAAATGGAGTTGAATCTCATGCAATTTCTGGTCTTACGAGCAAGAGTTGTTTTCTGGTAAGGAAAGTCACTATTGTGCTCCCATTGACATACACAGTGCAAATAGCACTCGTGTCTGTTCCCAGCAAGTACAGTGTATCGGACTGAAGAGTAGCTACTGTTCTTGTCAGTTTCCTAAGCAGAGTTGAACTAGATATGGCCCGTGTGTAGGAAGCAAAGTTCTTTTGTTCTGAGCAAGCTCACTGTTCTGGCCCTGTAGGAAACACAGTAGAGTAGAAGAGTGCTCTTTTCTCTAAAGCAGAGTGTGTTTCTTGTAAGGTGAGCAGGCTTTTGTTTCCCAGTCCTAAATGGAGTTGAATCACATGCAGTTTCTGTTCCTACGAGCAAGAGTTGTTTTCTGGTAAGGAAAGTCACTATTGCGCTCCCATTGCCATACACAGTGCAAATAGCACTCGCGTCTGTTCCCAGCAAGTACAGTGTATCGGACTGAAGAGGAGCTACTGTTCTTGTCAGTTTCCTAAGCAGAGTTGAACTAGTTATGGCCGTGTGTAGGAAGCACAGTTCTTTTGTTCTGAGCAAGCTCACTGTTCTGGCCCTATAGGAAACACTGTAGAGTAGAAGAGTGCTCTTTTCCCTAAAGCAGAGTGTGTTTCTTGTAAGTCGAGCTAGCGTTTGTTTCCCAGTCCTAAATGGAGTTGAATCACATGCAGTTTCTAATCCTACGAGCAAGGGTTGTTTTATGGTAAGAAGAATCACTATTGCGCTGCCATTGCCATACACAGGACAAATAGCACTGGCGTCTGTTCCCAGCAAGTACAGTGTATTGTACAGAAGAGGATCTACTGTTCTTGTCAGGTTCTTAAGCAGAATTGAACTAGATATGGCCGTGTGTGTAGGAAGCACAGTTCTAATGTTCTGAGCAAGTTCACTCTTCTGGCTCTATAGAAAACACAGTAGAGTAGAAGAGTGCTCTTTTCTCAAAAGCAGAGTGTGTTTCTTGGAAATCAAGCTAGCGTTTGTTTCCCAGTCCTAAATGGAGTTGAGTCACATGCAGTTTTTTGTCCTACGAGCAAGAGTTGTTTTCTGGTAAGACAAGTCACTATTGTGCTCCAATGCCATACACAGTGCAAATAGCACTCGCGTCTGTTCCCTGCAAGTACAGTGTATTGGAAGGAAGAGGAGCTATTGTTCTTGTCAGTTTTCTAAGCAGAGTTGAACTAGATATGGCCGGTGTGTGTAGGAAGCACAGTTCTTTTGTTCTGAGCAAGCTCACTGTTCGGACCCATAGGAAACACAGTAGAGTAGAAGAGTGCTCTTTTCTCAAAAGCAGAGTGTGTTTCATGTAAGGCGAGCTAGCATTTGTTTCCCAGTCCTAAATGGAGTTGAATCTCATGCAATTTCTGGTCTTACGAGCAACAGTTGTTTTCTGGTAAGGAAAGTCACTATTGTGCTCCCATTGACATACACAGTGCAAATAGCACTCGCGTCTGTTCCCAGCAAGTACAGTGTATTGGACGGAAGAGTAGCTACTGTTCTTGTCGGTTTCCTAAGCAGAGTTGAACTAGATATGGCCCGTGTGTAGGAAGCAAAGTTCTTTTGTTCTGAGCAAGCTCACTGTTCTGGCCCTGTAGGAAACACAGTAGAGTAGAAGAGTGCTCTTTTATCTAAAGCAGAGTGTGGTTCTTGTAAGGTGAGCAGGCTTTTGTTTCCCAGTCCTAAATGGAGTTGAATCACATGCAGTTTCTGGTCCTACGAGCAAGAGTTGTTTTCTGGTAAGGAAAGTCACTATTGCGCTCCCATTGCCATACACAGTGCAAATAGCACTCGCGTCTGTTCCCAGCAAGTACAGTGTATCGGACTGAAGAGGAGCTACTGTTCTTGTTAGTTTCCTAAGCAGAGTTGAACTAGTTATGGTCCGTGTGTAGGAAGCACAATTCTTTTGTTCTGAGCAAGCTCACTGTTCTGGCCCTATAGGAAACACTGTAGAGTAGAAGAGTGCTCTATTCCCTAAAGCAGAGTGTGTTTCTTGTAAGTCGAGCTAGGGTTTGTTTCCCAGTCCTAAATGGAGTTGAATCACATGCAGTTTCTAATCCTACGAGCAAGGGTTGTTTTATGGTAAGAAGAATCACTATTGCGCTGCCATTGCCATACACAGGACAAATAGCACTGGCGTCTGTTCCCAGCAAGTACAGTGTATTGGACTGAAGAGGATCTACTGTTCTTGTCAGGTTCCTAAGCATAGTTGAACTATATATGGCCGTGTGAGTAGGAAGCACAGTTTTTTTGTTCTGAGCAATCTCACTGTTCGGAACACATAGGAAACACAGTAGAGTAGAAGAGTGCTCTTTTCTCAAAAGCAGAGTGTGTTCCTTGGAAGTCGAGCTAGCGTTTGCTTCCCAGTTAAATGGAGTTGAGTCACATGCAGTTTTTTGTCCTACAAGCAAGAGTTGTTTTCTGGTAAGAGAAGTCACTATTGTACTCCAATGCCATACACAGTGCAAATAGCATTCGCGTCTGTTCCCTGCAAGTACAGTGTATTGGACTGAAGAGGAGCTACTGTTCTTCTCAGTTTCCTAAGCAGAGTTGAACTAGATATGGCCCGTGTGTAGGAAGCACAGTTCTTTTGTTCTGAGCAAGCTCACTGTTCTGGCCCTGTAGGAAACACAGTAGAGTAGAAGAGTGCTCCTTTATCTAAAGCAGAGTGTGTTTCTTGTAAGGTGAGCAGGCTTTTGTTTCCCAGTCCTAAATGGAGTTGAATCACATGCAGTTTCTGGTGCTACGAGCTAGAGTTGTTTTCTGGTAAGGAAAGTCACTATTGCGCTCCCATTGCCATACACAGTGCAAATAGCACTTGCTTCTGTTCCCAGCAAGTACAGTGTATCGGACTGAAGAGGAGCTACTGTTCTTGTCAGTTTCCTAAGCAGAGTTGAACTATATATGGCACATGTGTAGGAAGCACAGTTCTTTTGTTCTGAGCAAGCTCACTGTTCTGGCCCTATAGGAAACACAATAGAGTAGAAGAGTGCTCTTTTCCCTAAAGCAGAGTGTGTTTCATTTAAGGCGAGCTAGCGTTTGTTTCCCAGTCCTAAATGGAGTGGAATCACATGCAGTTTCTGGTCCTACGAGCAAGAGTTGTTTTCTGGAAAGAAGAGACACTATTGCACTGCCATTGCCATACACAGGACAAATAGTACTGGCGTCTGTTCTCAGCAAGTACAGTGTATTGGACTGAAGAGAATCTACTGTTCTTGTCAGGTTCCTAAGCAGACTTGAACTAGATATGCCCGTGTGTGTAGGAAGCACAGTTTTTTTGTTCTGAGCAAGCTCACTGTTCAGAACACATAGGAAACACAGTAGAGTAGAAGAGTGCTCTTTTCTCTAAAGCAGAGTGTGTTTCTTGTAAGGTGAGCTAGCTTTTGTTTCCCAGTCCTAAATGGAGTTGAATCACATGCAGTTTCTGGTCCTACAAGCAAGAGTTGTTTTCTGGTAAGAAGAGTCACTATTGCGCTGCCATTGCCATACACAGGACAAATAGCACTGGCGTCTGTTCCCAGCAAGTACAGTGTATTGGACTGAAGAGGATCTACTGTTCTTGTCAGGTTCCTAAGCAGACTTGAACTAGATATGGCCGTGTGTGTAGGAAGCACAGTTTTTTTGTTCTGAGCAATCTCACTGTTCGGAACACATAGGAAACACAGTAGAGTAGAAGAGTGCTCTTTTCTCAAAAGCAGAGTGTGTTTCTTGGAAGTCGAGCTAGCGTTTGTTTCCCAGTCCTAAATGGAGTTGAGTCACATGCAGTTTTTTGTCCTACGAGCAAGAGTTGTTTTCTTGTAAGACAAGTCACTATTGTACTCCAATGCCATACACAGTGCAAATAGCACTCGCGTCTGTTCCCCGCAAGTACAGTGTATTGGATTGAAGAGGATCTACTGTTCTTGTCAGGTTCTTAAGCAGAATTGAACTAGATATTGCCGTGTGTGTAGGAAGCACAGTTCTTTTGTTCTGAGCAAGCTCACTCTTCGGACCCCATAGGAAACACAGTAGAGTAGAAGAGGGCTCTTTTCTCAAAAGCAGAGTGTGTTTCATGTAAGGCGAGCTAGCATTTGTTTCCCAGTCCTAAATGGAGTTGAATCTCATGCAATTTCTGGTCTTACGAGCAAGAGTTGTTTTCTGGTAAGGAAAGTCACTATTGCGCTCCCATTGCCATACACAGTGCAAATAGCACTCGCTTCTGTTCCCAGCAAGTACAGTGTATCGGACTGAAGAGTAGCTACTGTTCTTGTCAGTTTCCTAAGCAGAGTTGAACTAGATATGGCCCGTGTGTAGGAAGCAAAGTTCTTTTGTTCTGAGCAAGCTCACTGTTCTGGCCCTGTAGGAAACACAGTAGAGTAGAAGAGTGCTCTTTTATCTAAAGCAGAGTGTGTTTCTTGTAAGGTGAGCAGGCTTTTGTTTCCCAGTCCTAAATGGAGTTGAATCACATGCAGTTTCTGTTCCTACAAGCAAGAGTTGTTTTCTGGTAAGGAAAGTCACTATTGCGCTCCCATTGCCATACACAGTGCAAATAGCACTCGCGTCTGTTCCCAGCAAGTACAGTGTATCGGACTGAAGAGGAGCTACTGTTCTTGTCAGTTTCCTAAGCAGAGTTGAACTAGATATGGCCGTGTGTAGGAAGCACAGTTCTTTTGTTCTGAGCAAGCTCACTGTTCTGGCCCTATAGGAAACACTGTAGAGTAGAAGAGTGCTCTTTTCCCTAAAGCAGAGTGTGTTTCTTGTAAGTCGAGCTAGCGTTTGTTTCCCAGTCCTAAATGGAGTTGAATCACATGCAGTTTCTAATCCTACGAGCAAGGGTTGTTTTATGGTAAGAAGAATCACTATTGCGCTGCCATTGCCATACACAGGACAAATAGCACTGGCGTCTGTTCCCAGCAAGTACAATGTATTGTACAGAAGAGGATCTACTGTTCTTGTCAGGTTCCTAAGCAGAATTGAACTAGATATGGCCGTGTGTGTAGGAAGCACAGTTCTAATGTTCTGAGCAAGTTCACTCTTCTGGCTCTATAGAAAACACAGTAGAGTAGAAGAGTGCTCTTTTCTCAAAAGCAGAGTGTGTTTCTTGGAAATCAAGCTAGCGTTTGTTTCCTAGTCCTAAATGGAGTTGAGTCACATGCAGTTTTTTGTCCTACGAGCAAGAGTTGTTTTCTGGTAAGACAAGTCACTATTGTGCTCCAATGCCATACACAGTGCAAATAGCACTCGCGTCTGTTCCCTGCAAGTACAGTGTATTGGAAGGAAGAGGAGCTATTGTTCTTGTCAGTCTTCCAAGCAGAGTTGAACTAGATATGGCCCGTGTGTGTAGGAAGCACAGTTCTTTTGTTCTGAGCAAGCTCACTGCTCGGACCCATAGGAAACACAGTAGAGTAGAAGAGTGCTCTTTTCTCAAAAGCAGAGTGTGTTTCATGTAAGGCGAGCTAGCATTTGTTTCCCAGTCCTAAATGGAGTTGAATCTCATGCAATTTCTGGTCTTACGAGCAAGAGTTGTTTTCTGGTAAGGAAAGTCACTATTGTGCTCCCATTGACATACACAGTGCAAATAGCACTCGCGTCTGTTCCCAGCAAGTACAGTGTATCGGACTGAAGAGTAGCTACTGTTCTTGTCAGTTTCCTAAGCAGAGTTGAACTAGATATGGCCCGTGTGTAGGAAGCAAAGTTCTTTTGTTCTGAGCAAGCTCACTGTTCTGGCCCTGTAGGAAACACAGTAGAGTAGAAGAGTGCTCTTTTATCTAAAGCAGAGTGTGGTTCTTGTAAGGTGAGCAGGCTTTTGTTTCCCAGTCCTAAATGGAGTTGAATCACATGCAGTTTCTGGTCCTACGAGCAAGAGTTGTTTTCTGGTAAGGAAAGTCACTATTGCGCTCCCATTGCCATACACAGTGCAAATAGCACTCGCGTCTGTTCCCAGCAAGTACAGTGTATCGGACAGAAGAGGAGCTACTGTTCTTGTTAGTTTCCTAAGCAGAGTTGAACTAGTTATGGTCCATGTGTAGGAAGCACAATTCTTTTGTTCTGAGCAAGCTCACTGTTCTGGCCCTATAGGAAACACTGTAGAGTAGAAGAGTGCTCTATTCCCTAAAGCAGAGTGTGTTTCTTGTAAGTCGAGCTAGCGTTTGTTTCCCAGTCCTAAATGGAGTTGAATCACATGCAGTTTCTAATCCTACGAGCAAGGGTTGTTTTATGGTAAGAAGAATCACTATTGCGCTGTCATTGCCATACACAGGACAAATAGCAATGGCGTCTGTTCCCAGCAAGTACAGTGTATTGGACTGAAGAGGATCTACTGTTCTTGTCAGGTTCCTAAGCAGAATTGAACTATATATGGCCGTGTGAGTAGGAAGCACAGTTTTTTTGTTCTGAGCAATCTCACTGTTCGGAACACATAGGAAACACAGTAGAATAGAAGAGTGCTCTTTTCTCAAAAGCAGAGTGTGTTCCTTGGAAGTCGAGCTAGCGTTTGTTTCCCAGTTAAATGGAGTTGAGTCACATGCAGTTTTTTGTCCTACAAGCAAGAGTTGTTTTCTGGTAAGAGAAGTCACTATTGTGCTCCAATGCCATACACAGTGCAAATAGCATTCGCGTCTGTTCCCTGCAAGTACAGTGTATTGGACTGAAGAGGAGCTACTGTTCTTCTCAGTTTCCTAAGCAGAGTTGAACTAGATATGGCCCGTGTGTAGGAAGCACAGTTCTTTTGTTCTGAGCAAGCTCACTGTTCTGGCCCTTTAGGAAACACAGTAGAGTAGAAGTGTGCTCTTTTCTCTAAAGCAGAGTGTGTTTCTTGTAAGGTGAGCTAGTTTTTGTTTGACAGTCCTAAATGGAGTTGAATCACATGCAGTTTCTGGTCCTACAAGCAAGAGTTGTTTTCTGGTAAGAAGAGTCACTATTGCGCTGCCATTGCCATACACAGGACAAATAGCATTGGCGTCTCTTCCCAGCAAGTACAGTGTATTGGACTGAAGAGGATCTACTCTTCTTGTCAGGTTCCTAAGCAAACTTGAACTAGATATGGCCGTGTGTGTAGGAAGCACAGTTTTTTTGTTCTGAGCAAGCTCAATTTTCGGAACACCTAGGAAACACAGTAGAGTAGAAGAGTGCTCTTTTCTCAAAAGCAGAGTGTGTTTCTTGTAAAGCGAGCTAGAGTTTGTTTCCCATTCCTAAATGGAGTGGAATCACATGCAGTTTCTGGTCCTACGAGCAAGAGTTGTTTTCTGGTAAGAAGAGTCACTATTGCGCTGCCTTTGCCATACACAGGACAAATAGCACTGGCGTCTGTTCCCAGCAAGTATAGTGTATTGGACTGAAGAGGATCTACTGTTCTTGTCAGGTTCCTAAGCAAAATTGAACTAGATATGGCCGTGTGTGTAGGAAGCACAGTTCTTTTGTTCCGAGCAAGCTCAGTGTTCGGACCCCATAGGAAACACATTAGAGTAGAAGAGTGCTCTTTTCTCAAAAGCAGAGTGTGTTTCTTGTAAGTCGAGCTAGCGTTTGTTTCCCAGTCCTAAATGGAGTTGAGGCACATGCAGTTTTTTGTCCTACGAGCAAGAGTTGTTTTCTGGTAAGACAAGTCACTATTGTGCTCCAATTGCCATACACAGTGCAAATAGCACTCGCGTCTGTTCCCTGCAAGTACAGTGTATTGGAAGGAAGAGGAGCTATTGTTCTTGTCAGTTTACTAAGCAGAGTTGAACTAGATATGGCCCGTGTGTGTAGGAAGCACAGTTCTTTTGTTCTGAGCAAGCTCACTGCTCGGACCCCATAGGAAACACAGTAGAGTAGAAGAGGGCTCTTTTCTCAAAAGCAGAGTGTGTTTCATGTAAGGCGAGCTAGCATTTGTTTCCCAGTCCTAAAGGGAGTTGAATCTCATGCAGTTTCTGGTCTTACGAGCAAGAGTTGTTTTCTGGTAAGGAAAGTCACTATTGCGCTCCCATTGACATACACAGTGCGAAAAGCACTCGCGTCTGTTCCCAGCAAGTACAGTGTATCGGACTGAAGAGGAGCTACTGTTCTTGTCAGTTTCCTTAGCAGAGTTGAACTAGTTATGGCCCGTGTGTAGGAAGCACAGTTCTTTTGTTCTGAGCAAGCTCACTGTTCTGGCCCTATAGGAAACACAATAGAGTAGAAGAGTGCTCTTTTCCCTAAAGCAGAGTGTGTTTCTTGTAAGTCGAGCTAGCGTTTGTTTCCCAGTCCTAAATGGAGTTGAATCACATGCAGTTTCTAATCCTACGAGCAAGGGTTGTTTTATGGTAAGAAGAGTCACTATTGCGCTGCCATTGCCATACACAGGACAAATAGCACTGGCGTCTGTTCCCAGCAAGTACAGTGTATTGTACAGAAGAGGATCTACTGTTCTTGTCAGGTTCCTAAGCAGAATTGAAATAGATATGGCCGTGTGTGTAGGAAGCACAGTTCTAATGTTCTGAGCAAGTTCACTCTTCTGGCTCTATAGGAAACACAGTAGAGTAGAAGAGTGCTCTTTTCTCAAAAGCAGAGTGTGTTTCTTGTAAGTCGAGCTAGCGTTTGTTTCCCAGTCCTAAGTGGAGTTGAGTCACATGCAGTTTTTTGTTCCACGAGCAAGAGTTATTTTCTGGTAAGACGAGTCACTATTGTCCTCCATTGCCATACACAGTGCAAATAGCACTCGAGTCTGTTCCCAGCAAGTACAGTGTATCGGACTGAATGGAGGCTACTGTTCTTGTCAGTTTACTAAGCAGAGTTGAACTAGATATGGTCCGTGTGTGTAGGAAGCACAGTTCTTTTGTTCTGAGCAAGCTCACTGTTTGGACACCATAGGAAACACAGTAGAATAGAAGAGTGCTCTTTTCTCTAAAGCAGAGTGTGTTTCTTGTAAGGCGAGCTACCGTTTGTTTCCCAGTCCTAAATGGAGTGGAATCACATGCAGTTTCTGGTCCTACGAGCAAGAGTTGTTTTCTGGTAAGGAAAGTCACCATTGTGCTCCCTTTGCCATACACAGTGCAAATAGCCCTCCCGTCTGTTCCCAGCAAGTACAGTGTATTGGACTGAAGAGGAGATACTGTTCTTCTCAGTTTCCTAAGCAGAGTTGAACTAGATATGTCCCGTGTGTGTAGGAAGTACGTTCTTTTTTTCTGAGCAAGCTCACTGTTCTGGCCCTATAGGAAACACTGTAGAAGAGTGCTCTTTTCTCAATAGCAGAGTGTGTTTCTTGTAAAGCGAGCTAGAATTTGTTTCCCAGTCCTAAATGGAGTTGAATCACATGCAGTTTCTGGTCCTGCGATCAAGAGTTGTTTTCTGGTAAGAAGAGTCACTATTGCGCTGCCTTTGCCATACACAGGACAAATAGCACTATCGTCTGTTCCCAGCAAGTACAGTGTATTGGACTGAAGAGGATTTACTGTTCTTGTCAGGTTGCTAAGCAGAATTTTACTAGATATGGCCGTGTGTGTAGGAAGCACAGTTTTTTTGTTCTGAGCAAGCTCACTGTTCGGAACACATAAGAAACACAGTAGAGTAGAAGAGTGCTCTTTTCTCAAAAGCAGAGTGTGTTTCTTGGAAGTCGAGCTAGCGTTTGTTTCCCAGTCCTAAATGGAGTTGAGTCACATGCAGTTTTTTTCCTACGAGCAAGAGTTGTTTTTTGGTAAGACATGTCACTATTGTGCTCCAATTGCCATACACAGTGCAAATAGCACTCGCGTCTGTTCCCCGCAAGTACAGTGTATTGGATGGAAGAGGAGCTACTGTTCTTGTCAGTTTCCTAAGCAGAGTTGAACTAGATATGGCCCGTGTGTGTAGGAAGCACAGTTCTTTTGTTCTGAGCAAGCTCACTGTTCGGACCCCATAGGAAACACAGTAGAGTAGAAGAGTGCTCTTTTCTCAAAAACAGAGTGTGTTTCATGTAAGGTGAGCTAGTATTTGTTTCCCAGTCCTAAATGGAGTTGAATCACATGCAGTTTCTGGTCTTACGAGCAAGAGTTGTTTTCTGGTAAGGAAAGTCACTATTGTACTCCCTTTGCCATACACAGTGCAAATAGCACTCGCGTCTGTTCCCAGCAAGTACAGTGTATCAGACTGAAGAGGAGCTACTGTTCTTGTCAGTTTATTAGCAGAGTTGAACTAGATATGGCCCATGTGTAGGAAGCACAGTCCTTTTGTTCTGAGCAAGCTCACTGTTCGGACACTATAGGAAACACAGTAGAGTAGAAGAGTGCTCTTTTCTCTAAAGCAGAGTGTGTTTCTTGTAAGGTAAGCTAGCTTTTGTTTCCCAGTCCTAAATGGAGTTGAATCACATGCAGTTTCTGGTCCTACGAGCAAGAGTTGTTTTCTGGTAAGAAGAGTCACTATTGCGCTCCCATTGCCATACACAGGGCAAATAGCATTGGCGTCTGTTCCCACCATGTACATTGTATTGGACTGAAAAGGAGCGACTTTTCTTCTCAGTTTCCTAACCAGAGTTGAACTAGATATGGCCCGTGTTTGTAGGAAGTACAGTTCTTTTTTTCTGAGCAAGCACACTGTTCTGGCTCTATAGGAAACACAGTAGAGTAGAAGAGTGCTCTTTTCTCAAAAGCAGAGTGTGTTTCTTGTAAGACGAGCTAGCGTTTGTTTCCCAGTCCTAAATGGAGTTGAATCACATGCAGTTTTTTGTCTTACGAGCAAGAGTTGTTTTCTGGTAAGACAAGTCACTATTGTGCTCCAATTGCCATACACAGTGCAAATAGCACTGGCGTCTGTTCGCCCCAAGTACAGTGTATTGTACTGAAGAGGATCTACTGTTCTTGTCAGTTTCCTAAGCAGAGTTGAACTAGATATGGCCCGTGTGTGTAGGAAGCACAGTTGTTTTGTTCTGAGCAAGCTCACTTTTCGGAACACATAGGAAACACAGTAGAGTAGAAGAGTGCTCTTTTCTCAAAAGCAGAGTGTGTTTCATGTGAGGTGAGCTAGCTTTTGTTTCCCAGTCCTAAATGGAGTAGAATCACATGCAGTTTCTGGTCCTACGAGCAAGAGTTTTTTTCTGGTAAGAAGAGTCACTATTGTGCTGCCATTGCCATACACAGGACAAATAGCACTGGCGTCTGTTCCCAGCAAGTACAGTGTATTGGACTGAAGAGGATCTACTGTTCTTGTCAGGTTCTTGAGCAGAATTGAACTAGATATGGCCCTGTGTGTAGGAAGCACAGTTCTTTGTTCTGAGCAAGCTCACTGTTCTGACTCCATAGGAAACACAGTAGAGTAGAAGAGTGATCTTTTCTCAAAAGCAGAGTGTGTTTCTTGTAAGGCGAGCTAGCGTTTGTTTCCCAGTCCTAAATGGGGTTGAGTCACATGCAGTTTTTTGTCCTATGAGCAAGAGTTGTTTTCTGGTAAGGAAAGTCACTATTGCGCTCCCCTTGCCATACATAGTGCAAATAGCTCTCGCGTCTGTTCCCAGCAAGTACAGTGTATCGGACTGAAGAGGAGCTACTGTTCTTGTCAGTTTCCTAAGCAGAGTTGAACTAGATATGGCCCGTGTGTGTAGGAAGCACCGTTCTTATGTTCTGAGCAATCTCACTGTTCTGGCCCTATAGGAAACACAGTAGAGTAGAAGAGTGCTCTTTTCTCAAAAGCAGAGTGTGTTTTTGTAAGGTGAGCTAGCGTTTGTTTCCTAGTCCTAAATGGAGTTGAATCACATGCAGTTTCTGGTCCTATGAACAAGAGTTTTTTTCTGATAAGGAAAGTCACTATTGCGCTCCCATTGCCCTACACAAGGCAAATAGCACTCGCGTATTTTTCCAGCAAGTACAGTGTATTGGACTGAATAGGAGCTACTGTTCTTGTCAGTTTCCTAAGTAGAGTTGAACTAGATATGGTCCGTGTGTGTAGGAAGCACAGTTCTTTTGTTCTGAGCAAGCTCACTGTTTGGACCCCATAGGAAACACAGTAGAGTAGAAGAATGCTCTTTTCTCTAAAGCAGAGTGTGTTTCTTGTAAAGCGAGCTAGAGTTTGTTTCCCAGTCCTAAATGTAGTGGAATCACATGCAGTTTCTGGTCCTACGAGCAAGAGTTGTTTTCTGGTAAGAAGAGTCACTATTGCGCTGCCATTGCCATACACAGGACAAATAGCACTGGCGTCTGTTCCCAGCAAGTACAGTGTATTGGACTGAAGAGGTTCTACTGTTCTTGTCAGGTTCCTAAGCAGACTTGAACTAGATATGGCCGTGTGTGTAGGAAGCACAGTTTTTTTGTTCTGAGCAAGCTCACTTTTCGGAACACATAGGAAACACAGTAGAGTAGAAGAGTGCTCTTTTTTCAAAAGCAGAGTGTGTTTCTTGAGATTCGAGCTAGCGTTTGTTTCCCAGTCCTAAATGGAGTTGAGTCACATGCAGTTTTTTGTCCTAGGAGCAAGAGTTGTTTTCTGGTAAGACAAGTCACTATTGTGCTCCAATGCCATACACAGTGCAAATAGCACTTGCGTCTGTTCCACGCAAGTACAGTGTATTGGAGTGAAGAGGAGCTACTGTTCTTGTTTGTTTCCTAAGCAGAGTTGAACTAGATATGGCCCGTGTTTGGAGAAAGCACAGTTCTTTGTTCTGAGCAAGCTCACTGTTCTGGCCCTACAGGAAACACAGTAGAGTAGATGAGTGCTGTTTTCTCTAAAGCAGAGTGTGTTTCTTGTAAGGCCAGCTCGCGTTTTTTCCCAGTCCTAAATGGAGTTGAGTCACAGACAGTTTTTGGTCCTACGAGCAAGAGTTGTTTTCTGGTAAGAAGAGTCACTATTGCGCTCTAAATGCCATACACAGTGCAAATAGCACTCGCGTCTGTTCCCAGCAAATACAGTGTATTGGACTGAATAGGAGCTACTGTTCTTGTCAGTTTCCTAAGCAGAGTTGAACTAGATATGGTCCATGTGTGTAGGAAGCACAGTTCTTTTGTTCTGAGCAAGCTCACTGTTTGGACCCCATAGGAAACACAGTAGAGTAGAAGAGTGCTCTTTTCTCAAAAGCAGAGTGTGCTTCTTGTAAGGCGAGCTATCGTTTGTTTCCCAGTCCTAAATGGAGTGGAATCACATGCAGTTTGTGGTCCTACGAGCAAGAGTTGTTTAATGGTAAGAATAGTCACTATTGCACTGCCATTGCCATATACAGGACAAATAGCACTGGCGTCTGTTCCCAGCAAGTACAGTGTATTGGACTGAAGAGGATCTACTGCTCTGGTCAGGTTCCTAAGCAGAATTGAACTAGATATGGCCGTGTGTGTAGGAAGCACAGTTCTTTTGTTCTGAGCAAGCTCACTGTTCGGACCCCATAAGAAACACAGTAGAGTAGAAGAGTGCTCTTTTCTCAAAAGCAGAGTGTGTTTCTTGTAAGGCGAGCTAGCGTTTGTTTCCCAGTCCTAAATGGAGTTGAATCACATGCAGTTTCTTGTCCTAAGAGCAAGAGTTGTTTTATGGTAAGAAGAGTCACTATTGCGCTGCCATTGCCATACACAGTACAAATAGCACTGGCGTCTGTTCCCAGCAAGTACAGTGTATTGGACTGAAGAGGATCTACTGTTCTTGTCAGGTTCCTAATCAGAATTGAACTAGATATGGCCGTGTGTGTAGGAAGCACAGTTCTTATGTTCTGAGCAAGCTCACTGTTCGGACACCATAGGAAATACAGTAGAGTAGAAGAGTGCTCTTTTCTCAAAAGCAGAGTGTGTTTCTTGTAAGGCGAGCTAGCGTTTGTTTCCCAGTCCTAAATGGAGTTGAATCACATGCAGTTTCTGGTCCTAAGAGCAAGAGTTGTTTTCTGGTAAGGAAAGTCACTATTGCTCTCCCCTTGATACATAGTGCAAATAGCTCTCGCGTCTGTTCCCAGCAAGTACAGTGTATCGGACTGAAGAGGAGCAACTGTTCTTGTCAGTTTCCTAAGCAGAGTTGAACTAGATATGGCCCGTGTGTGTAGGAAGCACCGTTCTTATGTTCTGAGCAAGCTCACTGTTCTGGCCCTATAGGAAACACAGTAGAGTAGAAGAGTGCTCTTTTCTCAAAAGCAGAGTGTGTTTTTGTAAGGCGAGCTAGCGTTTGTTTCCTAGTCCTAAATGGAGTTGAATCACATGCAGTTTCTGGTCCTACGAACAAGAGTTTTTTTCTGGTAAGAAAAGTCACTATTGCGCTCCCATTGCCCTACACAAGGCAAATAGCACTCGCGTCTTTTCCCAGCAAATACAGTGTATTGGACTGAAGAGGAGCTACTGTTCTTGTCAGTTTCCTAAGCAGAGTTGAACTAGATATGGTCCGTGTGTGTAGGAAGCACAGTTCTTTTGTTCTGAGCAAGCTCACTGTTTGGAACCCATAGGAAAAACAGTAGAGTAGAAGAGTGCTCTTTTCTCTAAAGCAGAGTGTGTTTCTTTTAAGGCGAGATAGCGTTTGTTTCCCAGTTCTAAATGGAGTTGAGTCACATGCAGTTTTTTGTCCTACGAGCAAGAGTTGTTTTCTGGTAAGACGAGTCACTATTGTGCTCCAATTGCCATACACAGTGCAAATAGCAAGCGCGTCTGTTCCCAGCAAGTAAAGTGTATGGGACTGAAGAGCAGCTACTGTTCTTGTCAGTTTCCTAAGCAGAGTTGAACTAGATATGGCCCGAGTGTAGGAAGCACAGTTCTTTTGTTCTCAGCAAGCTCACTGTTCTGGCCCTATAGGAATCACAGTAGAGTAGAAGAGTGCTCTTTTCTCTAAAGCAGAGTGTGTTTCTCGTAAGTCGAGCTAGTGTTTGTTTCACAGTCCTAAATGGAGTTGAGTCACATGCAGTTTTTTGTCCCACGAGCAAGAGTTGTTTTCTGGTAAGAAGAGTCACTATTGCGCTCCCATTGCCCTACACAAGGCAAATAGCACTGGCGTCTTTTCCCAGCAAGTACAGTGTATTGGACTGAATAGAGGCTACTGTTCTTGTCAGTTTACTAAGCAGAGTTGAACTAGATATGGTCCGTGTGTGTAGGAAGCACAGTTCTTTCGTTATTAGCAAGCTCACTGTTTGGACCCCATAGGAAACACAGTAGAGTAGAAGAGTGCTCTTTTCTCAAAAGCAGAGTGTGTTTCATGTAAGGCGAGCTAGCATTTGTTTCCCAGTCCTAAATGGAGTTGAATCACATGCAGTTTCTGGTCCTACGAGCAAGAGTTGTTTTCTGGTAAGAAGAGTCACTATTGCGCTGCCATTGCCATACACAGGACAAATAGCACTGGCGTCTGTTCCCAGCAAGTACAGTGTATTGGACTGAAGAGGAGCTACTGTTCTTGTTTGTTTCCTAAGCAGAGTTGAACTAGATATGGCCGTGTTTGTAGGAAGCACAGTTCTTTTTTTCTGAGCAAGCTCACTGTTCAGACCCCATAGGAAACACAGTAGAGTAGAAGAGTGCTCTTTTCTCAAAAGCAGAGTGTGTTTCTTGTAAAGCGAGCTAGAGTTTGTTTCCCAGTCCTAAATGGATTTGAATCACATGCAGTTTCTGGTCCTACGAGCAAGAGTTGTTTTCTGGTAAGAAGAGTCTCTATTGCGCTGCCATTGCCCTACACAGGACAAATAGCACTGGCGTCTGTTCCCAGCAAGTACAGTGTATTGGACTGAAGAGGATCTACTGTTCTTGTCAGGTTCCTAAGCAGACTTGAACGAGATATGGCCATGTGTGTAGGAAGCACAGTTCTTTTGTTCTGAGCAAGCTCACTGTTCTGGCCCTACAGGAAACACAGTAGAGTAGATGAGTGCTCTTTTCTATAAAGCAGAGTGTGTTTCTTGTAAGTTTCTGGTAAGAAGAGTCACTATTGCGCTCTAAATGCCATACACAGTGCAAATAGCACTCGCGTCTGTTCCCAGCAAGTACAGTGTATTGGACTGAATAGGAGCTACTGTTCTTGTCAGTTTCCTAAGCAGAGTTGAACTAGATATGGTCCATGTGTGTAGGAAGCATAGTTCTTTTGTTCTGAAAGCTCACTGTTCAGACCCCATAGGAAACACAGTAGAGTAGAAGAGTGCTCTTTTCTCTAAAGCAGAGTGTGTTTCTTGTAAGGCGAGCTAGCGTTTGTTTCCCAGTCCTAAATGGAGTGGAATCACATGCAGTTTCTGGTCCTACGAGCAAGAGTTGTTTTATGGTAAGAATACTCACTATTGCACTGCCATTGCCATATACAGGACAAATAGCACTGGCGTCTGTTCCCAGCAAGTACAGTGTATTGGACTGAAGAGGATCTACTGCTCTGGTCAGGTTCCTAAGCAGAATTGAACTAGATATGGCCCTGTGTGTAGGAAGCACAGTTCTTATGTTCTGAGCAAGCTCACTGTTCGGACACCATTGGAAATACAGTAGAGTAGAAGAGTGCTCTTTTCTCAAAAGCAGAGTGTGTTTCTTGTAAGGCGAGCTAGCATTTGTTTCCCAGTCCTAAATGGAGTTGAATCACATGCAGTTTCTGGTCCTAAGAGCAAGAGTTGTTTTCTGGTAAGGAGAGTCACTATTGCTCTCCCCTTGATACATAGTGCAAATAGCTCTCGCGTCTGTTCCCAGCAAGTACAGTGTATCGGACTGAAGAAGAGCTACTGTTCTTGTCAGTTTCCTAAGCAGAGTTGAACTAGATATGGCCCGTGTGTGTAGGAAGCACCGTTCTTATGTTCTGAGCAAGCTCACTGTTCTGGCCCTATAGGAAACACAGTAGAGTAGAAGAGTGTTCTTTTCTCAAAAGCAGAGTGTGTTTTTGTAAGGCGAGCTAGCGTTTGTTTCCTAGTCCTAAATGGAGTTGAATCACATGCAGTTTCTGGTCCTACGAACAAGAGTTTTTTTCTGGTAAGGAAAGTCACTATTGTACTCCCATTGCCCTACACAAGGCAAATAGCACTAAGGTCTTTTCCCAGCAAGTACAGTGTATTGGACTGAAGAGGAGCTACTGTTCTTGTCAGTTTTCTAAGCAGAGTTGAAATAGATATGGTCCGTGTGTGTAGGAAGCACAGTTCTTTTGTTCTGAGCAAGCTCACTGTTTGGAACCCATAGGAAAAACAGTAGAGTAGAAGAGTGCTCTTTTCTCTAAAGCAGAGTGTGTTTCTTGTAAGGCGAGCAAGCGTTTGTTTCCCAGTTCTAAATGGAGTTGAGTCACATGCAGTTTTTTGTCCTACGAGCAAGAGTTGTTTTCTGGTAAGACGAGTCATTATTGTGCTCCAATTGCCATACACAGTGCGAATAGCACTCGCGTCTCTTCCGTGCAAGTAAAGTGTATTGGACTGAAGAGGAGCTACTGTTCTTGTCAGTTTCCTAAGCAGAGTTGAACTAGATATGGCCCGTGTGTGTAGGAAGCACAGTTCTTTCGTTCTGAGCAAGCTCACTGTTCGGACCCCATAGGAAACACAGTAGAGTAGAAGAGTGCTCTTTTCTCAAAAGCAGAGTGTGTTTCATGTAAGGTGAGCTAGCACTTGTTTCCCATTCCTAAATGGAGTTGAATCACATGCAGTTTCTAGTCCTATGAGCAAGAGATGTTTTCTGGTAAGGAAAGTCACTATTGTGCTCCCATTGCCATACACAGTGCAAATAGAACTCGTGTCTGTATCGGACTGAACAGGAGCTACTGTTCTTGTCAGTTTCCTAAGCAGAGTTAAACTAGTTATGGCCCGTGTGTAGGAAGCACAGTTCTTTTGTTTTGAGCAAGCTCACTGTTCTGGCCCTATAGGAAACACAGTAGAGTAGAAGAGTGCTCTTTTCTCTAAAGCAGTGTGTGTTTCTTGTAAGGCGAGCTAGCGTTTGTTTCCCAGTCCTAAATGGAGTTGAATCACATGCAGTTTCTAGTCCTAAGAGCATGAGTTGTTTTATGGTAAGAAGAGTCACTATTGCGCTGCCATTGCCATACACAGGACAAATAGCACTGGCGTCTCTTCCCAGCAAGTACAGTGTATTGGACTGAAGAGGATCTACTGTTCTTGTCAGGTTCCTAAGCAGAATTGAACTAGATATTGCCGTGTGTGTAGGAAGTACAGTTCTTTTGTTCTGATCAAGCTCACTGTTTGGACACCATAGGAAACACAGTAGAGTAGAAGAGTGCTCTTTTCTCAAAAGCAGAGTGTGTTTATTGTAAGGCGAGCTAGCGTTTGTTTCCCAGTCCTAAATGGAGTTGAATCACATGCAGTTTCTGGTCCTAAGAGCAAGAGTTGTTTTCTGGTAAGGAAAGTCACTATTATACTCCCCTTGCTATACATAGTGCAAATAGCTCTCGCGTCTGTTCCCAGCAAGTACAGTGTATCGGACTGAAGAGGAGCTACTGTTCTTGTCAGTTTCCTAAGCAGAGTGGAACTAGATATGGTCCGTGTGTAGGAAGCAGAGTTCTTATGTTCTGAGCAAGCTCACTGTTCTGGCCCTACAGGAAACACAGTAGAGTAGAAGAGTGCTCTTTTCTCAAAAGCAGAGTGTGTTTTTGTAAGGCGAGCTAGCGTTTGTTTCCTAGTCCTAAATGGAGTTGAATCACATGCAGTTTCTGGACCTATGAACAAGAATTGTTTTCTGTTAGGAAAGTCACTATTGCGCTCCCATTGCCCTACACAAGACAAATAGCACTCGCGTCTTTTCCCAGCAAGTACAGTGTATTGGACTGAATAGGAGCTACTGTTCTTGTCAGTTTACTAAGCAGAGTTGAACTAGATATGGTCCATGTGTGTAGAAAGCATAGTTCTTTTGTTCTGAACAAGCTCACTGTTTGGACCCCATAGGAAACACAGTAGAGTAGAAGAGTGCTCTTTTCTCTAAAGCAGAGTTTGTTTCTTGTAAGGCTAGCTAGCGTTTGTTTCCCAGTCCTAAATGGAGTGGAATAACATGCAGTTTCTGGTCCTACGAGCAAGAGTTGTTTTCTGGTAAGGAAAGTCACTATTGCGCTCCCATTGCCATACACAGTGCAAATAGCCCTCCCGTCTGTTCCCAGCAAGTACAGTGTATTGGACTGAATAGGAGCTACTGTTCTTGTCAGTTTCCTAAGCAGAGTTGAACTAGATATGGCCCGTGTGTTTAGGAAGTACAGTTCCTTTTTTCTGAGCAAGCTCACTGTTCTGGCCCTATAGGAAACAGTAGAGTAGAAGAGTGCTCTTTTCTCAAAAGTAGAGTGTGTTTCTTGTAAAGCGAGCTAGAGTTTGTTTCCCAGTACTAAATGGAGTTGAATCACAAGCAGTTTCTTGTCCTATGAGCAAGAGTTATTTTCTGGTAAGAAGAGTCACTATTGCGCTGCCATTGCCCTACACAGGACAAATAGCACTGGCGTCTGTTCCCAGCAAGTACAGTGTATTGGAATGAAGAGGATCTACTGTTCTTGTCAGGTTCCTTAGCAGACTTGAACGAGATATGGCCGTGTGTGTAGGAAGCACAATTTTTTTTTCTGAGCAAGCTCACTTTTCGGAACACATGGGAAACACAGTAGAGTAGAAGAGTGCTCTTTTCTCAAAAGCAGAGTGTGTTTCTTGGAAGTCGAGCTAGCGTTTGTTTCCCAGTCCTAAATGGAGTTGAGTCACATGCAGTTTTTTGTCCTATGAGCAAGAGTTGTTTTCTGGTAAGACAAGTCACTATTGTGCTCCAATTGCCATACACAGTGCAAATAGCACTCGCGTCTGTTCCCCGCAAGTACAGTGTAATCGACTGAAGAGGAGCTACTGTTCTTGTTTTTTTCCGAAGCAGAGTTGAACTAGATATGGCCCGTGTGTGTAGGAAGCACAGTTCTTTTGTTCTGAGCAAGCTCACTGTTTGGAGCCCATAGGAAACACAGTAGAGTAGAAGAGTGCACTTTTCTCAAAAGCAGAGTGTGTTTCATGTAAGGCGAGCTAGCATTTGTTTCCCAGTCCTAAATGGAGTTGAATCACATGCAGTTTCTCCTCCTACGAGCAAGAGTTGTTTTCTGGTAAGGAATGTCACTATTGCGCTCCCATTGCCATACACAGTACAAATAGCACTCGCGTCTGTTCTCAGCAAGTACAGTGTATCGAACTGAAGAGGAGCTACTGTTCTTGTCAGTTTCCTAAGCAGAGTTGAACTAGATATGGCCCGTATGTGTAGCAAGCACAGTTCTTTTGTTCTGAGCAAGCTCACTGTTCTGGCCCTACAGGAAACACAGTAGAGTAGATGAGTGCTCTTTTCTCTAAAGCAGAGTGTGTTTCTTGTAAGGCCAGCTCACGTTTGTTTCCCAGTCCTAAATGGAGTTGAGTCACAGACAGTTTTTGGTCCTACGAGCAAGAGTTGTTTTCTGGTAAGAAGAGTCACTATTGTGCTCTAAATGCCATACACAGTGCAAATAGCACTTGCGTCTGTTCCCAGCAAGTACAGTGTATTGGACTGAATAGGAGCTACTGTTCTTGTCAGTTTCCTAAGCAGAGTTGAACTAGATATGGTCCATGTGTGTAGGAAGCACAGTTCTTTTGTTCTGACCAAGCTCACTGTTTGGACCCCATAGGAAACACAGTAGAGTAGAAGAGTGCTCTTTTCTCAAAAGCAGAGTGTGTTTCTTGTAAGGCGAGCTAGCATTTGTTTCCCAATCCTAAATGGAGTGGAATCACATGCAGTTTTTTGTCTTACGAGCAAGAGTTGTTTTATGGTAAGAATAGTCACTATTGCACTGCCATTGCCATATACAGGACAAATAGCACTGGCGTCTGTTCCCAGCAAGTACAGTGTATTGGACTGAAGAGGATCTACTGCTCTGGTCAGGTTCCTAAGCAGAATTGAACTAGATATGGCCGTGTGTGTAGGAAGCAAAGTTCCTTTTTTCTGAGCAAGCTCAATGTTAGGACCCCATAGGAAACACAGTAGAGTAGAAGAGTGCTCTTTTCTCAAAAGCAGAGTGTGTTTCTTGTAAAGCGAGCTAGAGTTTGTTTCCCAGTCCTAAATGGAGTTGAATCACATGCAGTTTCTGGTACTACGAGCAAGAGTTGTTTTCTGGTAAGAAGAGTCACTATTGCGCTGCCATTGCCCTACACAGGACAAATAGCACTGGCGTCTGTTCCCAGCAAGTACAGTGTATTGGACTGAAGAGGAGCTACTGTTCTTGTCAGGTTCCTAAGCAGACTTGAACTAGATATGGCCGTGTGTGTAGGAAGCACAATTTTTTTTGTTCTGAGCAAGCTCACTGTTTGCACGCCATGGGAAACACAGTAGAGTAGAAGAGTGCTCTTTTCTCAAAAGCAGAGTGTGTTTCTTGGAAGTCGAGCTAGCGTTTGTTTCCCCGTCCTAAATGGAGTTGAGTCACATGCAGTTTTTTGTCCTATGAGCAAGAGTTGTTTTCTGGTAAGACAAGTCACTATTGTGCTCCAATTGCCATACACAGGGCAAATAGCACTCGCGTTTGATCCCCGCAAGTACAGTGTATTCGACTGAAGAGGAGCTACTGTTCTTGTTTTTTTCCTAAGCAGAGTTGAACTAGATATGGCCCGTGTGTGTAGGAAGCACAGTTCTTTTGTTCTGAGCAAGCTCACTGTTTGGACCCCATAGGAAACACAGTAGAGTAGAAGAGTGCACTTTTCTCAAAAGCAGAGTGTGTTTCATGTAAGGCGAGCTAGCATTTGTTTCCCAGTCCTAAATGGAGTTGAATCACATGCAGTTTCTCGTCCTACGAGCAAGAGTTGTTTTCTGGTAAGGAAAGTCACTATTGCGCTCCCATTGCCATACACAGTGCAAATAGCACTCGCGTCTGTTCTCAGCAAGTACAGTGTATCGAACTGAAGAGGAGCTACTGTTCTTGTCAGTTTCCTAAGCAGAGTTGAACTAGATATGGCCCGTGTGTGGAGGAAGCACAGTTCTTTTGTTCTGAGCAAGCTCACTGTTCTGGCCCTACAGGAAACACAGTAGAGTAGAAGAGTGCTCTTTTCTCTAAAGCAGAGTGTGTTTCTTGTAAGGCCAGCTCACGTTTGTTTCCCAGTCCTAAATGGAGTTGAGTCACTGACAGTTTTTGGTCCTACGACCAAGAGTTGTTTTCTGGTAAGAAGAGTCACTATTGCGCTCTAAATGCCATACACAGTGCAAAGAGCACTCTTGTCTGTTCCCAGCAAGTACAGTGTATTGGACTGAATAGGAGCTACTGTTCTTGTCAGTTTCCTAAGCAGAGTTGAACTAGATATGGTCCATGTGTGTAGGAAGCACAGTTCTTTTGTTCTGACCAAACTCACTGTTTGGACCGCATAGGAAACACAGTAGAGTAGAAGAGTGCTCTTTTCTCTAAAGCAGAGTGTGTTTCTTGTAAGGCGAGCTAGCGTTTGTGTCCCAGTCCTAAATGGAGTTGAATCCCATGCAGTTTCTGGTACTACGAGCAAGAGTTGTTTTCTATTAAGAAGAGTCACTATTGCGCTGCCATTGCCATTCACAGGACAAATAGCACTGGCATCTGTTCGCAGCAAGTACAGTGTATTGGGCTGAAGAGGATCTACTGTTCTTGTCAGTTTCCTAAGCAGACTTGAACTAGATATGGCCCGTGTATGTGAAGCACAGTTCTTTTGTTCTGAGCAAGCTCATTGTTCTGGCCCTATAGGAAACACAGTAGAGTAGAAGAGTGCTCTTTTCTCTAAAGCAGAGTGTGTTTATTGTAAGGTGAGCCAGCTTTTGTTTCCCAGTCCTAAATGGAGTTGAATCACATGCAGTTTCTGGTCCTACAAGCAAGAGTTGTTTTCTGGTAAGAAGAGTCACTATTGCGCTGCCATTGCCATACACAGGACAAATAGCACTGGCGTCTGTTCCCAGCAAGTACAGTGTATTGGACTGAAGAGGATCTACTGTTCTTGTCAGGTTCCTAAGCAGACTTGAACTAGATATGGCCGTGTGTGTAGGAAGCACAGTTTTTTTGTTCTGAGCAATCTCACTGTTCGGAACACATAGGAAACACAGTAGAGTAGAAGAGTGCTCTTTTCTCAAAAGCAGAGTGTGTTTCTTGGAAGTCGAGCTAGCGTTTGTTTCCCAGTCCTAAATGGAGTTGAGTCACATGCAGTTTTTTGTCCTACGAGCAAGAGTTGTTTTCTGGTAAGACAAGTCACTATTGTACTCCAATGCCATACACAGTGCAAATAGCACTCGCGTCTGTTCCCCGCAAGTACAGTGTATTGGATTGAAGAGGATCTACTGTTCTTGTCAGGTTCTTAAGCAGAATTGAACTAGATATTGCCGTGTGTGTAGGAAGCACAGTTCTTTTGTTCTGAGCAAGCTCACTCTTCGGACCCCATAGGAAACACAGTAGAGTAGAAGAGGGCTCTTTTCTCAAAAGCAGAGTGTGTTTCATGTAAGGCGAGCTAGCATTTGTTTCCCAGTCCTAAATGGAGTTGAATCTCATGCAATTTCTGGTCTTACGAGCAAGAGTTGTTTTCTGGTAAGGAAAGTCACTATTGCGCTCCCATTGCCATACACAGTGCAAATAGCACTCGCTTCTGTTCCCAGCAAGTACAGTGTATCGGACTGAAGAGTAGCTACTGTTCTTGTCAGTTTCCTAAGCAGAGTTGAACTAGATATGGCCCGTGTGTAGGAAGCAAAGTTCTTTTGTTCTGAGCAAGCTCACTGTTCTGGCCCTGTAGGAAACACAGTAGAGTAGAAGAGTGCTCTTTTATCTAAAGCAGAGTGTGTTTCTTGTAAGGTGAGCAGGCTTTTGTTTCCCAGTCCTAAATGGAGTTGAATCACATGCAGTTTCTGTTCCTACAAGCAAGAGTTGTTTTCTGGTAAGGAAAGTCACTATTGCGCTCCCATTGCCATACACAGTGCAAATAGCACTCGCGTCTGTTCCCAGCAAGTACAGTGTATCGGACTGAAGAGGAGCTACTGTTCTTGTCAGTTTCCTAAGCAGAGTTGAACTAGTTATGGCCGTGTGTAGGAAGCACAGTTCTTTTGTTCTGAGCAAGCTCACTTTTCGGAACACCTAGGAAACACAGTAGAGTAGAAGAGTGCTCTTTTCTCAAAAGCAGAGTGTGTTTCTTGTAAAGCGAGCTAGAGTTTGTTTCCCATTCCTAAATGGAGTGGAATCACATGCAGTTTCTGGTCCTACGAGCAAGAGTTGTTTTCTGGTAAGAAGAGTCACTATTGCGCTGCCTTTGCCATACACAGGACAAATAGCACTGGCGTCTGTTCCCAGCAAGTATAGTGTATTGGACTGAAGAGGATCTACTGTTCTTGTCAGGTTCCTAAGCAAAATTGAACTAGATATGGCCGTGTGTGTAGGAAGCACAGTTCTTTTGTTCCGAGCAAGCTCAGTGTTCGGACCCCATAGGAAACACATTAGAGTAGAAGAGTGCTCTTTTCTCAAAAGCAGAGTGTGTTTCTTGTAAGTCGAGCTAGCGTTTGTTTCCCAGTCCTAAATGGAGTTGAGGCACATGCAGTTTTTTGTCCTACGAGCAAGAGTTGTTTTCTGGTAAGACAAGTCACTATTGTGCTCCAATTGCCATACACAGTGCAAATAGCACTCGCGTCTGTTCCCTGCAAGTACAGTGTATTGGAAGGAAGAGGAGCTATTGTTCTTGTCAGTTTACTAAGCAGAGTTGATCTAGATATGGCCCGTGTGTGTAGGAAGCACAGTTCTTTTGTTCTGAGCAAGCTCACTGCTCGGACCCCATAGGAAACACAGTAGAGTAGAAGAGGGCTCTTTTCTCAAAAGCAGAGTGTGTTTCATGTAAGGCGAGCTAGCATTTGTTTCCCAGTCCTAAAGGGAGTTGAATCTCATGCAGTTTCTGGTCTTACGAGCAAGAGTTGTTTTCTGGTAAGGAAAGTCACTATTGCGCTCCCATTGACATACACAGTGCGAAAAGCACTCGCGTCTGTTCCCAGCAAGTACAGTGTATCGGACTGAAGAGGAGCTACTGTTCTTTCAGTTTCCTTAGCAGAGTTGAACTAGTTATGGCCCGTGTGTAGGAAGCACAGTTCTTTTGTTCTGAGCAAGCTCACTGTTCTGGCCCTATAGGAAACACAATAGAGTAGAAGAGTGCTCTTTTACCTAAAGCAGAGTGTGTTTCTTGTAAGTCGAGCTAGCGTTTGTTTCCCAGTCCTAAATGGAGTTGAATCACATGCAGTTTCTAATCCTACGAGCAAGGGTTGTTTTATGGTAAGAAGAGTCACTATTGCGCTGCCATTGCCATACACAGGACAAATAGCACTGGCGTCTGTTCCCAGCAAGTACAGTGTATTGTACAGAAGAGGATCTACTGTTCTTGTCAGGTTCCTAAGCAGAATTGAAATAGATATGGCCGTGTGTGTAGGAAGCACAGTTCTAATGTTCTGAGCAAGTTCACTCTTCTGGCTCTATAGGAAACACAGTAGAGTAGAAGAGTGCTCTTTTCTCAAAAGCAGAGTGTGTTTCTTGTAAGTCGAGCTAGCGTTTGTTTCCCAGTCCTAAGTGGAGTTGAGTCACATGCAGTTTTTTGTTCCACGAGCAAGAGTTGTTTTCTGGTAAGACAAGTCACTATTGTCCTCCATTGCCATACACAGTGCAAATAGCACTCGAGTCTGTTCCCAGCAAGTACAGTGTATCGGACTGAATAGAGGCTACTGTTCTTGTCAGTTTACTAAGCAGAGTTGAACTAGATATGTCCCGTGTGTGTAGGAAGCACAGTTCTTTTGTTCTGAGCAAGCTCACTGTTTGGACCCCATAGGAAACACAGTAGAATAGAAGAGTGCTCTTTTCTCTAAAGCAGAGTGTGTTTCTTGTAAGGCCAGCTACCGTTTGTTTCCCAGTCCTAAATGGAGTGGAATCACATGCAGTTTCTGGTCCTACGAGCAAGAGTTGTTTTCTGGTAAGGAAAGTCACCATTGTGCTCCCTTTGCCATACACAGTGCAAATAGCCCTCCCGTCTGTTCCCAGCAAGTACAGTGTATTGGACTGAAAAGGAGATACTGTTCTTCTCAGTTTCCTAAGCAGAGTTGAACTAGATATGTCCCGTGTGTGTAGGAAGTACGTTCTTTTTTTCTGAGCAAGCTCACTGTTCTGGCCCTGTAGGAAACACTGTAGAGTAGAAGAGTGCTCTTTTCTCAATAGCAGAGTGTGTTTCTTGTAAAGCGAGCTAGAATTTGTTTCCCAGTCCTAAATGGAGTTGAATCACATGCAGTTTCTGGTCCTGCGATCAAGAGTTGTTTTCTGGTAAGAAGAGTCACTATTGCGCTGCCTTTGCCATACACAGGACAAATAGCACTATCGTCTGTTCCCAGCAAGTACAGTGTATTGGACTGAAGAGGATTTACTGTTCTTGTCAGGTTGCTAAGCAGAATTTTACTAGATATGGCCGTGTGTGTAGGAAGCACAGTTTTTTTGTTCTGAGCAAGCTCACTGTTCGGAACACATAAGAAACACAGTAGAGTAGAAGAGTGCTCTTTTCTCAAAAGCAGAGTGTGTTTCTTGGAAGTCGAGCTAGCGTTTGTTTCCCAGTCCTAAATGGAGTTGAGTCACATGCAGTTTTTTTCCTACGAGCAAGAGTTGTTTTTTGGTAAGACATGTCACTATTGTGCTCCAATTGCCATACACAGTGCAAATAGCACTCGCGTCTGTTCCCCGCAAGTACAGTGTATTGGATGGAAGAGGAGCTACTGTTCTTGTCAGTTTCCTAAGCAGAGTTGAACTAGATATGGCCCGTGTGTGTAGGAAGCACAGTTCTTTTGTTCTGAGCAAGCTCACTGTTCGGACCCCTTAGGAAACACAGTAGAGTAGAAGAGTGCTCTTTTCTCAAAAACAGAGTGTGTTTCATGTAAGGTGAGCTAGTATTTGTTTCCCAGTCCTAAATGGAGTTGAATCACATGCAGTTTCTGGTCTTACGAGCAAGAGTTGTTTTCTGGTAAGGAAAGTCACTATTGTACTCCCTTTGCCATACACAGTGCAAATAGCACTCGCGTCTGTTCCCAGCAAGTACAGTGTATCAGACTGAAGAGGAGCTACTGTTCTTGTCAGTTTATTAGCAGAGTTGAACTAGATATGGCCCATGTGTAGGAATCACAGTCCTTTTGTTCTGAGCAAGCTCACTGTTCGGACACTATAGGAAACACAGTAGAGTAGAAGAGTGCTCTTTTCTCTAAAGCAGAGTGTGTTTCTTGTAAGGTAAGCTAGCTTTTGTTTCCCAGTCCTAAATGGAGTTGAATCACATGCAGTTTCTGGTCCTACGAGCAAGAGTTGTTTTCTGGTAAGAAGAGTCACTATTGCGCTCCCATTGCCATACACAGGGCAAATAGCATTGGCGTCTGTTCCCACCATGTACATTGTATTGGACTGAAAAGGAGCGACTTTTCTTCTCAGTTTCCTAACCAGAGTTGAACTAGATATGGCCCGTGTTTGTAGGAAGTACAGTTCTTTTTTTCTGAGCAAGCACACTGTTCTGGCTCTATAGGAAACACAGTAGAGTAGAAGAGTGCTCTTTTCTCAAAAGCAGAGTGTGTTTCTTGTAAGACGAGCTAGCGTTTGTTTCCCAGTCCTAAATGGAGTTGAATCACATGCAGTTTTTTGTCCTACGAGCAAGAGTTGTTTTCTGGTAAGACAAGTCACTATTGTGCTCCAATTGCCATACACAGTGCAAATAGCACTGGCGTCTGTTCGCCGCAAGTACAGTGTATTGTACTGAAGAGGATCTACTGTTCTTGTCAGTTTCCTAAGCAGAGTTGAACTAGATATGGCCCGTGTGTGTAGGAAGCACAGTTTTTTTGTTCTGAGCAAGCTCATTTTCGGAACACATAGGAAACACAGTAGAGTAGAAGAGTGCTCTTTTCTCAAAAGCAGAGTGTGTTTCATGTGAGGTGAGCTAGCTTTTGTTTCCCAGTCCTAAATGGAGTAGAATCACATGCAGTTTCTGGTCCTACGAGCAAGAGTTTTTTTCTGGTAAGAAGAGTCACTATTGTGCTGCCATTGCCATACACAGGACAAATAGCACTGGCGTCTGTTCCCAGCAAGTACAGTGTATTGGACTGAAGAGGATCTACTGTTCTTGTCAGGTTCTTGAGCAGAATTGAACTAGATATGGCCCTGTGTGTAGGAAGCACAGTTCTTTGTTCTGAGCAAGCTCACTGTTCTGACTCCATAGGAAACACAGTAGAGTAGAAGAGTGATCTTTTCTCAAAAGCAGAGTGTGTTTCTTGTAAGGCGAGCTAGCGTTTGTTTCCCAGTCCTAAATGGGGTTGAGTCACATGCAGTTTTTTGTCCTATGAGCAAGAGTTGTTTTCTGGTAAGGAAAGTCACTATTGCGCTCCCCTTGCCATACATAGTTCAAATAGCTCTCGCGTCTGTTCCCAGCAAGTACAGTGTATCGGACTGAAGAGGAGCTACTGTTCTTGTCAGTTTCCTAAGCAGAGTTGAACTAGATATGGCCCGTGTGTGTAGGAAGCACCGTTCTTATGTTCTGAGCAATCTCACTGTTCTGGCCCTATAGGAAACACAGTAGAGTAGAAGAGTGCTCTTTTCTCAAAAGCAGAGTGTGTTTTTGTAAGGTGAGCTAGCGTTTGTTTCCTAGTCCTAAATGGAGTTGAATCACATGCAGTTTCTGGTCCTACGAACAAGAGTTTTTTTCTGATAAGGAAAGTCACTATTGCGCTCCCATTGCCCTACACAAGGCAAATAGCACTCGCGTATTTTTCCAGCAAGTACAGTGTATTGGACTGAATAGGAGCTACTGTTCTTGTCAGTTTCCTAAGTAGAGTTGAACTAGATATGGTCCGTGTGTGTAGGAAGCACAGTTCTTTTGTTCTGAGCAAGCTCACTGTTTGGACCCCATAGGAAACACAGTAGAGTAGAAGAATGCTCTTTTCTCTAAAGCAGAGTGTGTTTCTTGTAAAGCGAGCTAGAGTTTGTTTCCCAGTCCAAAATGTAGTGGAATCACATGCAGTTTCTGGTCCTACGAGCAAGAGTTGTTTTCTGGTAAGAAGAGTCACTATTGCGCTGCCATTGCCATACACAGGACAAATAGCACTGGCGTCTGTTCCCAGCAAGTACAGTGTATTGGACTGAAGAGGTTCTACTGTTCTTGTCAGGTTCCTAAGCAGACTTGAACTAGATATGGCCGTGTGTGTAGGAAGCACAGTTTTTTTGTTCTGAGCAAGCTCACTTTTCGGAACACATAGGAAACACAGTAGAGTAGAAGAGTGCTCTTTTTTCAAAAGCAGAGTGTGTTTCTTGAGATTCGAGCTAGCGTTTGTTTCCCAGTCCTAAATGGAGTTGAGTCACATGCAGTTTTTTGTCCTAGGAGCAAGAGTTGTTTTCTGGTAAGACAAGTCACTATTGTGCTCCAATGCCATACACAGTGCAAATAGCACTTGCGTCTGTTCCACGCAAGTACAGTGTATTGGAGTGAAGAGGAGCTACTGTTCTTGTTTGTTTCCTAAGCAGAGTTGAACTAGATATGGCCCGTGTTTGGAGAAAGCACAGTTCTTTGTTCTGAGCAAGCTCACTGTTCTGGCCCTACAGGAAACACAGTAGAGTAGATGAGTGCTGTTTTCTCTAAAGCAGAGTGTGTTTCTTGTAAGGCCAGCTCGCGTTTTTTCCCAGTCCTAAATGGAGTTGAGTCACAGACAGTTTTTGGTCCTACGAGCAAGAGTTGTTTTCTGGTAAGAAGAGTCACTATTGCGCTCTAAATGCCATACACAGTGCAAATAGCACTCGCGTCTGTTCCCAGCAAATACAGTGTATTGGACTGAATAGGAGCTACTGTTCTTGTCAGTTTCCTAAGCAGAGTTGAACTAGATATGGTCCATGTGTGTAGGAAGCACAGTTCTTTTGTTCTGAGCAAGCTCACTGTTTGGACCCCATAGGAAACACAGTAGAGTAGAAGAGTGCTCTTTTCTCAAAAGCAGAGTGTGCTTCTTGTAAGGCGAGCTATCGTTTGTTTCCCAGTCCTAAATGGAGTGGAATCACATGCAGTTTGTGGTCCTACGAGCAAGAGTTGTTTAATGGTAAGAATAGTCACTATTGCACTGCCATTGCCATATACAGGACAAATAGCACTGGCGTCTGTTCCCAGCAAGTACAGTGTATTGGACTGAAGAGGATCTACTGCTCTGGTCAGGTTCCTAAGCAGAATTGAACTAGATATGGCCGTGTGTGTAGGAAGCACAGTTCTTTTGTTCTGAGCAAGCTCACTGTTCGGACCCCATAAGAAACACAGTAGAGTAGAAGAGTGCTCTTTTCTCAAAAGCAGAGTGTGTTTCTTGTAAGGCGAGCTAGCGTTTGTTTCCCAGTCCTAAATGGAGTTGAATCACATGCAGTTTCTTGTCCTAAGAGCAAGAGTTATTTTATGGTAAGAAGAGTCACTATTGCGCTGCCATTGCCATACACAGTACAAATAGCACTGGCGTCTGTTCCCAGCAAGTACAGTGTATTGGACTGAAGAGGATCTACTGTTCTTGTCAGGTTCCTAATCAGAATTGAACTAGATATGGCCGTGTGTGTAGGAAGCACAGTTCTTATGTTCTGAGCAAGCTCACTGTTCGGACACCATAAGAAATACAGTAGAGTAGAAGAGTGCTCTTTTCTCAAAAGCAGAGTGTGTTTCTTGTAAGGCGAGCTAGCGTTTGTTTCCCAGTCCTAAATGGAGTTGAATCACATGCAGTTTCTGGTCCTAAGAGCAAGAGTTGTTTTCTGGTAAGGAAAGTCACTATTGCTCTCCCCTTGATACATAGTGCAAATAGCTCTCGCGTCTGTTCCCAGCAAGTACAGTGTATCGGACTGAAGAGGAGCAACTGTTCTTGTCAGTTTCCTAAGCAGAGTTGAACTAGATATGGCCCGTGTGTGTAGGAAGCACCGTTCTTATGTTCTGAGCAAGCTCACTGTTCTGGCCCTATAGGAAACACAGTAGAGTAGAAGAGTGCTCTTTTCTCAAAAGCAGAGTGTGTTTTTGTAAGGCGAGCTAGCGTTTGTTTCCTAGTCCTAAATGGAGTTGAATCACATGCAGTTTCTGGTCCTACGAACAAGAGTTTTTTTCTGGTAAGAAAAGTCACTATTGCGCTCCCATTGCCCTACACAAGGCAAATAGCACTCGCGTCTTTTCCCAGCAAATACAGTGTATTGGACTGAAGAGGAGCTACTGTTCTTGTCAGTTTCCTAAGCAGAGTTGAACTAGATATGGTCCGTGTGTGTAGGAAGCACAGTTCTTTTGTTCTGAGCAAGCTCACTGTTTGGAACCCATAGGAAAAACAGTAGAGTAGAAGAGTGCTCTTTTCTCTAAAGCAGAGTGTGTTTCTTTTAAGGCGAGATAGCGTTTGTTTCCCAGTTCTAAATGGAGTTGAGTCACATGCAGTTTTTTGTCCTACGAGCAAGAGTTGTTTTCTGGTAAGACGAGTCACTATTGTGCTCCAATTGCCATACACAGTGCAAATAGCAAGCGCGTCTGTTCCCAGCAAGTAAAGTGTATGGGACTGAAGAGCAGCTACTGTTCTTGTCAGTTTCCTAAGCAGAGTTGAACTAGATATGGCCCGAGTGTAGGAAGCACAGTTCTTTTGTTCTCAGCAAGCTCACTGTTCTGGCCCTATAGGAAACACAGTAGAGTAGAAGAGTGCTCTTTTCTCTAAAGCAGAGTGTGTTTCTCGTAAGTCGAGCTAGCGTTTGTTTCCCAGTCCTAAATGGAGTTGAGTCACATGCAGTTTTTTGTCCCACGAGCAAGAGTTGTTTTCTGGTAAGAAGAGTCACTATTGCGCTCCCATTGCCCTACACAAGGCAAATAGCACTGGCGTCTTTTCCCAGCAAGTACAGTGTATTGGACTGAATAGAGGCTACTGTTCTTGTCAGTTTACTAAGCAGAGTTGAACTAGATATGGTCCGTGTGTGTAGGAAGCACAGTTCTTTCGTTATGAGCAAGCTCACTGTTTGGACCCCATAGGAAACACAGTAGAGTAGAAGAGTGCTCTTTTCTCAAAAGCAGAGTGTGTTTCATGTAAGGCGAGCTAGCATTTGTTTCCCAGTCCTAAATGGAGTTGAATCACATGCAGTTTCTGGTCCTACGAGCAAGAGTTGTTTTCTGGTAAGAAGAGTCACTATTGCGCTGCCATTGCCATACACAGGACAAATAGCACTGGCGTCTGTTCCCAGCAAGTACAGTGTATTGGACTGAAGAGGAGCTACTGTTCTTGTTTGTTTCCTAAGCAGAGTTGAACTAGATATGGCCGTGTTTTGTAGGAAGCACAGTTCCTTTTTTCTGAGCAAGCTCACTGTTCAGACACCATAGGAAACACAGTAGAGTAGAAGAGTGCTCTTTTCTCAAAAGCAGAGTGTGTTTCTTGTAAAGCGAGCTAGAGTTTGTTTCCCAGTCCTAAATGGATTTGAATCACATGCAGTTTTTGGTCCTACGAGCAAGAGTTGTTTTCTGGTAAGAAGAGTCACTATTGCGCTGCCATTGCCCTACACAGGACAAATAGCACTGGCGTCTGTTCCCAGCAAGTACAGTGTATTGGACTGAAGAGGATCTACTGTTCTTGTCAGGTTCCTAAGCAGACTTGAACGATATATGGCCATGTGTGTAGGAAGCACAGTTCTTTTGTTCTGAGCAAGCTCACTGTTCTGGCCCTACAGGAAACACAGTAGAGTAGATGAGTGCTCTTTTCTATAAAGCAGAGTGTGTTTCTTGTAAGTTTCTGGTAAGAAGAGTCACTATTGCGCTCCAAATGCCATACACAGTGCAAATAGCACTCGCGTCTGTTCCCAGCAAGTACAGTGTATTGGACTGAATAGGAGCTACTGTTCTTGTCAGTTTCCTAAGCAGAGTTGAACTTGATATGGTCCATGTGTGTAGGAAGCATAGTTCTTTTGTTCTGAAAGCTCACTGTTCAGACCCCATAGGAAACACAGTAGAGTAGAAGAGTGCTCTTTTCTCTAAAGCAGAGTGTGTTTCTTGTAAGGCGAGCTAGCGTTTGTTTCCCAGTCCTAAATGGAGTGGAATCACATGCAGTTTCTGGTCCTACGAGCAAGAGTTGTTTTATGGTAAGAATACTCACTATTGCACTGCCATTGCCATATACAGGACAAATAGCACTGGCGTCTGTTCCCAGCAAGTACAGTGTATTGGACTGAAGAGGATCTACTGCTCTGGTCAGGTTCCTAAGCAGAATTGAACTAGATATGGCCCTGTGTGTAGGAAGCACAGTTCTTATGTTCTGAGCAAGCTCACTGTTCGGACACCATAGGAAATACAGTAGAGTAGAAGAGTGCTCTTTTCTCAAAAGCAGAGTGTGTTTCTTGTAAGGCGAGCTAGCATTTGTTTCCCAGTCCTAAATGGAGTTGAATCACATGCAGTTTCTGGTCCTAAGAGCAAGAGTTGTTTTCTGGTAAGGAAAGTCACTATTGCTCTCCCCTTGATACATAGTGCAAATAGCTCTCGCGTCTGTTCCCAGCAAGTACAGTGTATCTGACTGAAGAAGAGCTACTGTTCTTGTCAGTTTCCTAAGCAGAGTTGAACTAGATATGGCCCGTGTGTGTAGGAAGCACCGTTCTTATGTTCTGAGCAAGCTCACTGTTCTGGCCCTATAGGAAACACAGTAGAGTAGAAGAGTGTTCTTTTCTCAAAAGCAGAGTGTGTTTTTGTAAGGCGAGCTAGCGTTTGTTTCCTAGTCCTAAATGGAGTTGAATCACATGCAGTTTCTGGTCCTACGAACAAGAGTTTTTTTCTGGTAAGAAAAGTCACTATTGTACTCCCATTGCCCTACACAAGGCAAATAGCACTAAGGTCTTTTCCCAGCAAGTACAGTGTATTGGACTGAAGAGGAGCTACTGTTCTTGTCAGTTTTCTAAGCAGAGTTGAAATAGATATGGTCCGTGTGTGTAGGAAGCACAGTTCTTTTGTTCTGAGCAAGCTCACTGTTTGGAACCCATAGGAAAAACAGTAGAGTAGAAGAATGCTCTTTTCTCTAAAGCAGAGTGTGTTTCTTGTAAGGCGAGCTAGCGTTTGTTTCCCAGTTCTAAATGGAGTTGAGTCACATGCAGTTTTTTGTCCTACGAGCAAGAGTTGTTTTCTGGTAAGACGAGTCATTATTGTGCTCCAATTGCCATACACAGTGCAAATAGCACTCGCGTCTCTTCCCTGCAAGTAAAGTGTATTGGACTGAAGAGGAGCTACTGTTCTTGTCAGTTTCCTAAGCAGAGTTGAACTAGATATGGCCCGTGTGTGTAGGAAGCACAGTTCTTTCGTTCTGAGCAAGCTCACTGTTCGGACCCCATAGGAAACACAGTAGAGTAGAAGAGTGCTCTTTTCTCAAAAGCAGAGTGTGTTTCATGTAAGGTGAGCTAGCACTTGTTTCCCATTCCTAAATGGAGTTGAATCACATGCAGTTTCTAGTCCTATGAGCAAGAGATGTTTTCTGGTAAGGAAAGTCACTATTGTGCTCCCATTGCCATACACAGTGCAAATAGCACTCGTGTCTGTATCGGACTGAACAGGAGCTACTGTTCTTGTCAGTTTCCTAAGCAGAGTTGAACTAGTTATGGCCCGTGTGTAGGAAGCACAGTTCTTTTGTTTTGAGCAAGCTCACTGTTCTGGCCCTATAGGAAACACAGTAGAGTAGAAGAGTGCTCTTTTCTCTAAAGCAGTGTGTGTTTCTTGTAATGCGAGCTAGCGTTTGTTTCCCAGTCCTAAATGGAGTTGAATCACATGCAGTTTCTAGTCCTAAGAGCATGAGTTGTTTTATGGTAAGAAGAGTCACTATTGCGCTGCCATTGCCATACACAGGACAAATAGCACTGGCGTCTCTTCCCAGCAAGTACAGTGTATTGGACTGAAGAGGATCTACTGTTCTTGTCAGGTTCCTAAGCAGAATTGAACTAGATATTGCCGTGTGTGTAGGAAGTACAGTTCTTTTGTTCTGATCAAGCTCACTGTTTGGACACCATAGGAAACACAGTAGAGTAGAAGAGTGCTCTTTTCTCAAAAGCAGAGTGTGTTTATTGTAAGGCGAGCTAGCGTTTGTTTCCCAGTCCTAAATGGAGTTGAATCACATGCAGTTTCTGGTCCTAAGAGCAAGAGTTGTTTTCTGGTAAGGAAAGTCACTATTGTACTCCCCTTGCTATACATAGTGCAAATAGCTCTCGCGTCTGTTCCCAGCAAGTACAGTGTATCGGACTGAAGAGGAGCTACTGTTCTTGTCAGTTTCCTAAGCAGAGTGGAACTAGATATGGTCCGTGTGTAGGAAGCAGAGTTCTTATGTTCTGAGCAAGCTCACTGTTCTGGCCCTACAGGAAACACAGTAGAGTAGAAGAGTGCTCTTTTCTCAAAAGCAGAGTGTGTTTTTGTAAGGCGAGCTAGCGTTTGTTTCCTAGTCCTAAATGGAGTTGAATCACATGCAGTTTCTGGACCTACGAACAAGAATTGTTTTCTGTTAGGAAAGTCACTATTGCGCTCCCATTGCCCTACACAAGACAAATAGCACTCGCGTCTTTTCCCAGCAAGTACAGTGTATTGGACTGAATAGGAGCTACTGTTCTTGTCAGTTTACTAAGCAGAGTTGAACTAGATGTGGTCCATGTGTGTAGGAAGCATAGTTCTTTTGTTCTGAACAAGCTCACTGTTTGGACCCCATAGGAAACACAGTAGAGTAGAAGAGTGCTCTTTTCTCTAAAGCAGAGTTTGTTTCTTGTAAGGCTAGCTAGCGTTTGTTTCCCAGTCCTAAATGGAGTGGAATAACATGCAGTTTCTGGTCCTACGAGCAAGAGTTGTTTTCTGGTAAGGAAAGTCACTATTGCGCTCTCATTGCCATACACAGTGCAAATAGCCCTCCCGTCTGTTCCCAGCAAGTACAGTGTATTGGACTGAAGAGGAGCTACTGTTCTTGTCAGTTTCCTAAGCAGAGTTGAACTAGATATGGCCCGTGTGTTTAGGAAGTACAGTTCCTTTTTTCTGAGCAAGCTCACTGTTCTGGCCCTATAGGAAACAGTAGAGTAGAAGAGTGCTCTTTTCTCAAAAGCAGAGTGTGTTTCTTGTAAAGCGAGCTAGAGTTTGTTTCCCAGTCCTAAATGGAGTTGAATCACAAGCAGTTTCTTGTCCTATGAGCAAGAGTTATTTTCTGGTAAGAAGAGTCACTATTGCGCTGCCATTGCCCTACACAGGACAAATAGCACTGGCGTCTGTTCCCAGCAAGTACAGTGTATTGGAATGAAGAGGATCTACTGTTCTTGTCAGGTTCCTTAGCAGACTTGAACTAGATATGGCCGTGTGTGTAGGAAGCACAATTTTTTTTTCTGAGCAAGCTCACTTTTCGGAACACATGGGAAACACAGTAGAGTAGAAGAGTGCTCTTTTCTCAAAAGCAGAGTGTGTTTCTTGGAAGTCGAGCTAGTGTTTGTTTCCCAGTCTTAAATGGAGTTGAGTCACATGCAGTTTTTTGTCCTATGAGCAAGAGTTGTTTTCTGGTAAGACAAGTCACTATTGTGCTCCAATTGCCATACACAGTGCAAATAGCACTCGCGTCTGTTCCCCGCAAGTACAGTGTAATCGACTGAAGAGGAGCTACTGTTCTTGTTTGTTTCCTAAGCAGAGTTGAACTAGATATGGCCCGTGTGTGTAGGAAGCACAGTTCTTTTGTTCTGAGCAAGCTCACTGTTTCGAGCCCATAGGAAACACAGTAGAGTAGAAGAGTGCACTTTTCTCAAAAGCAGAGTGTGTTTCATGTAAGGCGAGCTAGCATTTGTTTCCCAGTCCTAAATGGAGTTGAATCACATGCAGTTTCTCCTCCTACGAGCAAGAGTTGTTTTCTGGTAAGGAATGTCACTATTGCGCTCCCATTGCCATACACAGTACAAATAGCACTCGCGTCTGTTCTCAGCAAGTACAGTGTATCGAACTGAAGAGGAGCTACTGTTCTTGTCAGTTTCCTAAGCAGAGTTGAACTAGATATGGCCCGTATGTGTAGCAAGCACAGTTCTTTTGTTCTGAGCAAGCTCACTGTTCTGGCCCTACAGGAAACACAGTAGAGTAGATGAGTGCTCTTTTCTCTAAAGCAGAGTGTGTTTCTTGTAAGGCCAGCTCACGTTTGTTTCCCAGTCCTAAATGGAGTTGAGTCACAGACAGTTTTTGGTCCTACGAGCAAGAGTTGTTTTCTGGTAAGAAGAGTCACTATTGTGCTCTAAATGCCATACACAGTGCAAATAGCACTTGCGTCTGTTCCCAGCAAGTACAGTGTATTGGACTGAATAGGAGCTACTGTTCTTGTCAGTTTTCTAAGCAGAGTTGAACTAGATATGGTCCATGTGTGTAGGAAGCACAGTTCTTTTGTTCTGACCAAGCTCACTGTTTGGACCCCATAGGAAACACAGTAGAGTAGAAGAGTGCTCTTTTCTCAAAAGCAGAGTGTGTTTCTTGTAAGGCGAGCTAGCATTTGTTTCCCAATCCTAAATGGAGTGGAATCACATGCAGTTTTTTGTCCTACGAGCAAGAGTTGTTTTATGGTAAGAATAGTCACTATTGCACTGCCATTGCCATATAAAGGACAAATAGCACTGGCGTCTGTTCCCAGCAAGTACAGTGTATTGGACTGAAGAGGATCTACTGCTCTGGTCAGGTTCCTAAGCAGAATTGAACTAGATATGGCCGTGTGTGTAGGAAGCAAAGTTCCTTTTTTCTGAGCAAGCTCAATGTTAGGACCCCATAGGAAACACAGTAGAGTAGAAGAGTGCTCTTTTCTCAAAAGCAGAGTGTGTTTCTTGTAAAGCGAGCTAGAGTTTGTTTCCCAGTCCTAAATGGAGTTGAATCACATGCAGTTTCTGGTACTACGAGCAAGAGTTGTTTTCTGGTAAGAAGAGTCACTATTGCGCTGCCATTGCCCTACACAGGACAAATAGCACTCGCGTTTGATCCCCGCAAGTACAGTGTATTTGACTGAAGAGGAGCTACTGTTCTTGTTTTTTTCCTAAGCAGAGTTGAACTAGATATGGCCCGTGTGTGTAGGAAGCACAGTTCTTTGGTTCTGAGCAAGCTCACTGTTTGGACCCCATAGGAAACACAGTAGAGTAGAAGAGTGCACTTTTCTCAAAAGCAGAGTGTGTTTCATGTAAGGCGAGCTAGCATTTGTTTCCCAGTCCTAAATGGAGTTGAATCACATGCAGTTTCTCGTCCTACGAGCAAGAGTTGTTTTCTGGTCAGGAAAGTCACTATTGCGCTCCCATTGCCATACACAGTGCAAATAGCACTCGCGTCTGTTCTCAGCAAGTACAGTGTATCGAACTGAAGAGGAGCTACTGTTCTTGTCAGTTTCCTAAGCAGAGTTGAACTAGATATGGCCCGTGTGTGGAGGAAGCACAGTTCTTTTGTTCTGAGCAAGCTCACTGTTCTGGCCCTACAGGAAACACAGTAGAGTAGATGAGTGCTCTTTTCTCTAAAGCAGAGTGTGTTTCTTGTAAGGCCAGCTCACGTTTGTTTCCCAGTCCTAAATGGAGTTGAGTCACTGACAGTTTTTGGTCCTACGACCAAGAGTTGTTTTCTGGTAAGAAGAGTCACTATTGCGCTCTAAATGCCATACACAGTGCAAAGAGCACTCTTGTCTGTTCCCAGCAAGTACAGTGTATTGGACTGAATAGGAGCTACTGTTCTTGTCAGTTTCCTAAGCAGAGTTGAACTAGATATGGTCCATGTGTGTAGGAAGCACAGTTCTTTTGTTCTGACCAAACTCACTGTTTGGACCGCATAGGAAACACAGTAGAGTAGAAGAGTGCTCTTTTCTCTAAAGCAGAGTGTGTTTCTTGTAAGGCGAGCTAGCGTTTGTGTCCCAGTCCTAAATGGAGTTGAATCCCATGCAGTTTCTGGTACTACGAGCAAGAGTTGTTTTCTATTAAGAAGAGTCACTATTGCGCTGCCATTGCCATTCACAGGACAAATAGCACTGGCATCTGTTCGCAGCAAGTACAGTGTATTGGGCTGAAGAGGATCTACTGTTCTTGTCAGTTTCCTAAGCAGACTTGAACTAGATATGGCCCGTGTATGTGAAGCACAGTTCTTTTGTTCTGAGCAAGCTCATTGTTCTGGCCCTATAGGAAACACAGTAGAGTAGAAGAGTGCTCTTTTCTCTAAAGCAGAGTGTGTTTATTGTAAGGTGAGCCAGCTTTTGTTTCAGAGTCCTAAATGGAGTTGAATCACATGCAGTTTCTGGTCCTACAAGCAAGAGTTGTTTTCTGGTAAGAAGAGTCACTATTGTGCTGCCATTGCCATACACAGGACAAATAGCACTGGCGTCTGTTCCCAGCAAGTACAGTGTATTGGACTGAAGAGGATCTACTGTTCTTGTCAGGTTCCTAAGCAGAATTGAACTAGATATGGCCGTGTGTGTAGGAAGCACAGTTCATTTTTTCTGAGCAAGCTCACTGTTCGGGCCCCGTAGGAAACACAGTAGAGTAGAAGAGTGCTCTTTTTTCAAAAGTAGAGTGTGTTTCTTCTAAGTCGAGCTAACATTTGTTTCCCAGTCCTAAATGGAGTTGAGTCACATGCAGTTTTTTGTCCTACGAACAAGAGATGTTTTCTGGTAAGACGAGTCACTATTGTGCTCCAATGCCATACACAGTGCAAATAGCACACGCGTCTGTTCCCCACAAGTACAGTGTATCAGACTGAAGAGGAGCTACTGTTCTTGTCAGGTTCCTAAGCAGAATTGAACTAGATATGGCCATGTGTGTAGGAAGCACAGTTCTAATGTTCTGAGCAAGTTCACTCTTCTGGCTCTATAGGAAACACAGTAGAGAAGAAGAGTGCTCTTTTCTCAAAAGCAGAGTGTGTTTCTTGGAAGTCGAGCTAGCTTTGTTTCCTATTCCTAAATGGAGTTGAGTCACATGCAGTTTTTTGTCCTATGAGCAAGAGTTGTTTTCTGGTAAGACAAGTCACTATTGTGCTCCAATTGCCATACACAGTGCAAATAGCACTCGCGTCTGTTCCCAACAAGTACAGTGTATCGGACTGAAGAGGAGCTACTGTTCTTGTGAGTTTCCTAAGCAGAGTTGAACTAGATATGACCCTTGTGTGTAGGAAGCACAGTTCTTATGTTCTGAGCAAGCTCACTGTTCTGGCCCTATAGGAAACACAGTAGAGTAGAAGAGTGCTCTTTTCTCAAAAGCAGAGTGTGTTTTTGTAAGGCGAGCTAGCGTTTGTTTCCTAGTCCTAAATGGAGTTGAATCACATGCAGTTTCTGGTCCTATGAACAAGAGTTGTTTTCTGGTAAGGAAAGTCACTATTGCGCTCCCATTGCCATACACAGTGCAAATAGCACTCGTGTCTGTATCGGACTGAAGAGGAGCTACTGTTCGTGTCAGTTTCCTAAGCAGAGTTGAACTAGTAATAGCCCGAGTGTAGGAAGCACAGTTATTTTGTTTTGAGCAAGCTCACTGTTCTGGCCCTATAGGAAACACAGTAGAGTATATGAGTGCACTTTTCTCTAAAGCAGTGTGTGTTTCTTGTAAGGCGAGCTAGTGTTTTTTTCCCAGTCCTAAATGGAGTTGAATCACATGCAGTTTCTAGTCCTAAGATCATGAGTTGTTTTATGGTAAGAAGAGTCACTATTGCGCTGCCATTGCCATACACAGGACAAATAGCACTGGCGTCTGTTCCCAGCAAGTACAGTGTATTGGACTGAAGAGGATCTACTGTTCTTGTCAGGTTCCTAAGCAGAATTGAACTAGATATGGCCGTGTGTGTAGGAAGCACAGTTCTTTTGTTCTGAGCAAGCTCACTGTTCGGACACCATAGGAAACACAGTAGAGTAGAAGAGTGCTCTTTTCTCAAATGCAGAGTGTGTTTCTTGTAAGGCGAGCTAGTGTTTGTTTCCCAGTCCTAAAAGGAGTTGAATCCCATGCAGTTTCTGGTCCTAAGAGCAAGAGTTGTTTTCTGGTAAGGAAAGTCACTATTGCGCTCCCCTTGCCATACATAGAGCAAATAGCTCTCGCGTCTGTTCCCAGCAAGTACAGTGTATCGGACTGAAGAGGAGCTACTGTTCTTGTCAGTTTCCTAAGCAGAGTGGAACTAGATATGGCCCGTGTGTAGGAAGCACAGTTCTTTTGTTCTGAGCAAGCTCACTGTTCTGGCCCTACAGGAAACACCGTAGAGTAGAAGAGTGCTCTTTTCTCAAAAGCAGAGTGTGTTTTTGTAAGGCGAGTTAGCGTTTGTTTCCTAGTCCTAAATGGAGTTGAATCCCATGCAGTTTCTGGTCATACGAACAAGAGTTGTTTTATGGTAAGAATAGTCACTATTGCGCTGCCATGCCCTACACAGGACAAATAGCACTGGCGTCTGTTCCCATTAAGTACAGTGTATTGGACTGAAGAAGATCTACTATTCTTGTCAGGTTCCTAAGCAGACTTGAACGAGATATGGCCGTGTGTGTAGGAAGCACAGTTTTTTTGTTCTGAGCAAGCTCACTTTTCGGAACACATAGGAAACACAGTAGAGTAGAAGAGTGCTCTTTTTTCAAAAGCAGAGTGTTTTTCTTGGAAGTCGATCTAGCGTTTGTTTCCCAGTCCTAAATGGAGTTGAGTCACATGCAGTTTTTTGTCCTACGAGCAAGAGTTGTTTTCTGGTAAGACAAGTCACTATCGTGCTCCAATTGCCATACACAGTGCAAATAGCACTCGCGTCTGTTCCCCGCAAGTACAGTGTATTCGACTGAAGAGGAGCTACTGTTCTTGTTTGTTTCCTAAGCAGAGTTGAACTAGATATGGCCCGTGTGTGTAGGAAGCACAGTTCTTTTGTTCTGAGCAAGCTCACTCTTTGGACCCCATAGGAAACACAATAGAGTAGAAGAGTGCTCTTTTCTCAAAAGCAGAGTGTGTTTCATGTAAGGCGAGCTAGCATTTGTTTCCCAGTCCTAAATGGAGTTGAATCACATGCAGTTTCTGGTCCTACGAGCAAGAGTTGTTTTCTGGTAAGGAAAGTCACTATGGCGCTCCCATTGCCAAACACAGTGCAAATAGCACTCGCGTCTGTTCTCAGCAAGTACAGTGTATCGAACTGAAGAGGAGCTACTGTTCTTGTCAGTTTCCTAAGCAGAGTTGAACTAGATATGGCCCGTGTGTGTAGAAAGCACAGTTCTTTTGTTCTGAGCAAGCTCACTATTCTGGCCCTACAGGAAACACAGTAGAGTAGATGAGTGCTCTTTTCTCTAAAGCAGAGTGTGTTTCTTGTAAGGCGAGCTAGCGTTTGTGTCCCAGTCCTAAATGGAGTGGAATCACATGCAGTTTCTGGTCCTACGAGCAAGAGTTGTTTTATGGTAAGAATAGTCACTATTGCGCTGCCATTGCCATACACAGGACAAATAGCACTGGTGTCTGATCCCAGCAAGTACAGTGTATTGGACTGAAGAGGATCTACTGTTCTTGTCAGGTTCCTAAGCAGAATTGAACTAGATATGGCCGTGTGTGTAGGAAGCACAGTTCTTTTGTTCTGAGCAAGCTCACTGTTCGGACCCCATAGGAAACACAGTAGAGTAGAAGAGTGCTCTTTTCTCAAAAGCAGAGTGTGTTTCTTGAAAGTCGAGCTAGCGTTTGTTTCCCAGTCCTAAAAGGAGTTGAATCACGTGCAGTTTCTGGTCCTAAGAGCAAGAGTTGATTTCTGGTAAGGAAAGTCACTATTGCGCTCCCCTTGCTATACATAGTACAAATAGCTCTCACGTCTGTTCCCAGCAAGTACAGTGTATCGGACTGAAGAGGATCTACTGTTCTTGTTAGTTTCCTAAGCAGAGTAGAACTACATATGGCCCGTGTGTAGGAGCACAGTTCTTAGGTTCTGAGCAAGCTCATTGTTCTGGCCCTACATGAAACACAGTAGAGTAGAAGAGTGCTCTTTCCTCAAAAGCAGAGTGTGTTTTTGTAAGGCGAGCTAGCGTTTGTTTCCTAGTCGTAAATGGAGTTGAATCACATGCAGTTTCTGGTCCTAAGAGCAAGAGTTGTTTTCTGGTAAGGAAAGTCACTATTGTGCTCCCATTGCCATACACAGGGCAAATAGAACTAGCGTCTTTTACCAGCAAGTACAGTGTATTGGACTGAATAGGAGCTACTGTTCTTGTCAGTTTACTAAGCAGAGTTGAACTAGATATGGCCCGTGTGTGGGAAGCACAGTTCTTATGTTCTGAGCATGCTCACTGTTCTGGTCCTATAGGAAACACAGTAGAGTAGAAGAGTGCTCTTTTTTAAAGGAGAGTGTGTTTCTTGTAAGGGGAGCTCGCGTTTGTTTCCCAGTCTTAAATGGAGTTGAGTCACATGCAGTTTTTGGTCCTATGAGCAAGAGTTGTTTTCTGGTAAGAAGAGTCACTATTGTGCTCCAAATGCCATACACAGTGCAAATAGCACTCGGGTCTGTTCCCAGCAAGTACAGTGTATTGGACTGAATAGGAGCTACTGTTCTTGTCAGTTTCATAAGCAGAGTTGAACTAGATATGATCCATGTGTGTAGGAAGAACAGTTCTTTTGTTCTGAGCAAGCTCACTGTTTGGACCCCATAGGAAACACAGTAGAGTAGGAGAGTGCTCTTTTCTCTAAAGCAGTGTGTTTGTTGTAAGTCGAGCTAGCATTTCTTTCCCAGTCCTAAATGGAGTTGAATCACATGCAGTTTCTGGTCCAGGAGCAAGAGTTGTTTTCTGGTAAGGAAAGTCACTATTGCGCTCCCATTGCCATACACAGTGCAAATAGCCCTCCTGTCTGTTCCCAGCAAGTACAGTGTATTGGACTGAAGAGGAGCTACTGTTCTTGTCAGTTTCCTAAGAAGAGTTGAACTAGATATGGCCCGTGTGGGTAGGAAGCACAGTTCTTTTTTTCTGAGCAAGCTCACTGTTCTGGCCCTATAGGAAACACAGTAGAGTAGAATAGTGCTCTTTTTCTAAAGGAGAGTGTGTTTCTTGTAAGGAGAGCGAGCGTTTGTTTCCCAGTCCTAAATGGAATTGAATCACATGGAGTTTCTGGTCCTAGGAGCAAGATTTTTTTGTGGTAAGAATAGTCACTATTGCGCTGCCATTGCCATACACAGGACAAATAGCACTGGCGTCTGTTCCCAGCAAGTACAGTGTATTGGACTGAAGAGGATCTACTGTTCTTGTCAGGTTCCTAAGCAGAATTGAACTAAATATGGCTATGTGTGTAGGAAGCACAGTTCTTTTGTTCTGAGCAAGCTTACTGTTTTGGCCCTATAGGAAACATAGTAGAGATCAGTGCTCTTTTCTCAAAAGCAGAGTGTGTTTCTTTTAAGGCGAGCTAGCATTTGTTTCCCAGTCCTAAATGGAGTTGAATCACATGCAGTTTCTGGTCCTACGAGGAAGAGTTGTTTTCTGGTAGGAAAGTCACTATTGTTCTCGCTTTGCCATACACAGTGCAAATAGCACTCGCGTCTGTTCCCAGAAAGTACAGTGTATCGGACTGAAGAGGAGCTACTGTTCTTGTCAGTTTCCTAAGCAGAGTTTAACTAGATATGGCCTGTGTGTTTAGGAAGCAGAGTTAATATGTTCTGAGCAAGCTCACTGTTCTGGCCCTATAGGAAACACAGTAGAGTAGAAGAGTGCTCTTTTCTCTAAAGCAGAGTGTGTTTCTTGTAAGGCGAGCTCGCGTTTGTTTCCCAGTCTTCAATGGAGTTGAGTCACATGCAGTATTTGGTCCTATGAGCAAGAGTTGTTTTTTGGTAAGAAGAGTCACCATTGTGCTCCAAATGCCATACACAGTGCAAATAGCACTCGGGTCTGTTCCCAGCAAGTACAGTGTATTGGACTGAATAGGAGCTACTGTTCTTGTCAGTTTCATAAGCAGAGTTGAACTAGATATGATCCATGTGTGTAGGAAGCACAGTTCTTTTGTTCTGAGCAAGCTCACTGTTTGGACCCCATAGGAAACACAGTAGAGTAGAAGGGTGCTCTTTTCTCTAAAGCAGTGTGTTTGTTGTAAGTCGAGCTAGCATTTCTTTCCCAGTCCTAAATGGAGTTGAATCACATGCAGTTTCTGGTCCAGGAGCAAGAGTTGTTTTCTGGTAAGGAAAGTCAATATTGCGCTCCCATTGCCATACACAGTGCAAATAGCCCTCCTGTCTGTTCCCAGCAAGTACAGTGTATTGGACTGAAGAGGAGCTACTGTTCTTGTCAGTTTCCTAAGAAGAGTTGAACTAGATATGGCCCGTGTGGGTAGGAAGCACAGTTCTTTTTTTCTGAGCAAGCTCACTGTTCTGGCCCTATAGGAAACACAGTAGAGTAGAATAGTGCTCTTTTCTGAAAAGCAGAGTGTGTTTCTTGTAAAGTGAGGTAGAGTTTGTTTTCCATTCCTACATGGAGTTGAGTCACAAGCAGTTTTTTGTCCTATGAGCAAGAGTTGTTTTCTGGTAAGACGAGTCACTATTGTGCTCCAATTGCCATACACAGTGCAAATAGCACTGGCGTCTGTTCCCAGCAAGTACAGTGTATTGGACTGAAGAGGATCTACTGTTCTTGTAAGTTTCCTAAGCAGAGTTGAACTAGATATGGCCCGTGTGTGGGAAGCACAGTTCTTTTGTTCTGAGCAAGTTCACTGTTTTGGCCCTATAGGAAACACAGAGGTGTAGAAGAGTGCTCTTTTCTCAAAAGCAGATTGTGTTTCTTGTAAGGCGAGCTAGCCATTGTTTCCCAGTCCTAAATGGAGTTGAATCACATGCAGTTTCTGGTCCTACGAGCAAGAGTTGTTTTCTGGTACGGAAAGTCACTATTCCGCTCCCTTTGCCATACACAGTGCAAATAGCACTCGCGTCTGTTCCCAGCAAGTACAGTGTATTGGAATGAAGAGGAGCTACTGTTCTTGTCATTTTCCTAAGAAGAGTTGAATTAAATATGGCACGTGTGTTTAGGACGCACTGTTATTATTTTCTGAGCAAGCTCACTGTTCTGAACCTATAGGAAACACAGTAGAGTAGAAGAGTGCTCTTTTCTCAAAAGCAGAGTATGATTCTTGTAAGGCGAGCTCGCGGTTGTTTCCCAGTTATAAATGGAGTTGAGTCACATGCAGTTTTTGGTCCTACGAGCAAGAGTTGTTTTCTGGTAAGAAGAGACACTATTGTGCTCCAAATGCCATACACAGTGCAAATAGCACTCGGGTCTGTTTCCAGCAAGTACAGTGTATTGGACTGAATAGGAGCTACTGTTCTTGTCAGTTTACTAAGCAGTGTTGAACTAGATATGGTCCCTGTGTGTAGGAAGCATAGTTCTTTTGTTCTGAACAAGCTCACTGTTTGGACCCCATAGGAAAAACAGTAGAGTAGAAGAGTGCTCTTTTCTCTAAAGGAGAGTGTGTTTCTTGTAAGGCGAGCTAGCGTTTGTTTCCCAGTCCTAATTGGAGTGGAATCACATGCAGTTTCTGGTCCTACGATCAAGAGTTGTTTTCTGGTAAGGAAAGTCACTATTGCGCTCCCATTGCCATACACAGTGCAAATAGCCCTGCTGTCTGTTCCCAGCAAGTACAGTGTATTGGACTGAAGAGGAGCTACTGTTCTTCTGAGTTTCCTAAGCAGAGTTGAACTAGATATGGCCCGTGTGTTTAGGAAGTACAGTTCCTTTTTTCTGAGCAAGCTCACTGTTCTGGCCCTATAGGAAACACAGTAGAGTAGAAGAGTGCTCTTTTCTCAAAAGCAGAGTGAGTTTCTTGTAAGGCGAGCTAGCGTTTGTTTCCTAGTCCTAAATGGAGTGGAATCACATGCAGTTTGTGGTCCTACGAGCAAGAGTTGTTTTATGGTAAGAATAGTCACTATTGCGCTGCCATTGCCACATACAGGACAAATAGCACTGGTGTCTGTTCCCAGCAAGTACAGTGTATTGGACTGAAGAGGATCTACTGCTCTGGTCAGGTTCCTAAGCAGAATTGAACTAGATATGGCCGTGTGTGTAGGAAGCACAGTTTTTTTGTTCTGAGCAAGCTCACTGTTCGGACCCCATAGGAAACACAGTAGAGTAGAAGAGTGCTCTTTTCTGAAAAGCAGAGTGTGTTTCTTTTAAGGCGACCTAGCGTTTTTTTCCCATTCCTAAATGGAGTGGAATCACATGCAGTTTCTAGTCCTACGAGCAAGAGTTGTTTTCTGGTAAGGAAAGTCAATATTGCACTCCTATTGCCATAAACAGTGCAAATAGCCCTCCCGTCTTTTCGCAGCAAGTACAGTGTATTGGACTGAAGAGGACCTACTGTTCTTGTCAGTTTCCTAAGAAGATTTGAACTAGATATGGCCTGTGTGTTTAGGAAGCACAGTTCTTTTTTTCTGAGCAAGCTCACTGTTCTGGCCCTATAGGAAACACAGTAGAGTAAAAGAGTGCTCTTTTCTCAAAAGCAGAGTGTGTTTCTTCTAAAGCAGCTAGAGTTTATTTCCCAGTCTTAAATGGAGTTGAGTCACATGCAGTTATTTGTCCTATGAGCAAGAGTTGTTTTCTGGTAAGACGAGTCACTATTGTGCTCCAATTGCCATACACAGTGCAAATAGCACTGGCATCTGTTCCCAGCAAGTACAGTCTATTGTACTGAAGAGGATCTACTGTACTTGTCAGTTTCCTAAGAAGAGTTGAACTAGATATGGCCCGTGTGTGGGAAGCACAGTTCTTTTGTTCTGAGCAAGCTCACTGTTCTGGCCCTGTAGGAAACACAGTAGAGTAGAAGAGTGCTTTTTTCTCTAAAGCAGTGTGTTTCTTGTAAGGCGAGCTAGCGTTTGTTTCCCAGTCCTAAATGGAGTTGAATCACATGCAGTTTCTGATCCTACGAGCAAGAGTTGTTTCTGGTAATGAAAGTCACTATTGAGCTCCCTTTGTCATACACAGTGCAAATAGCACATGCGTCTGTTCCCAGCAAGTACAGTGTATTGGGCTGAAGAGGACCTACTGTTCTTCTCAGTTTCCTAAGCAGAGTTGAACTAGATATGGCACGTGTGTAGGAAGCACAGTTCTTATGTTCTGAGCAAGCTCACTCTTCTGGCTCTATAGGAAACACAGTAGAGTAGAAGAGTGGTCTTTTTCTAAAGCAGAGTGTGTTTCTTGTAAGGAGAGCTAGCGTTTGTTTCCCAGTCCTAAATGTAGTTGAATCACATGAAGTTTCTGGTCCTAGAGGCAAGAGTTTTTTTTATGGTAAGAATAGTCACTATTGCGCTGCCATTGCCATACACAGGACAAAAAGCACTGGCGTCTGTTCCCAGCAAGTACAGTGTATTGGACTGAAGAGGAGCTACTGTTCTTCTCAGTTTCCTAAGCAGAGTTGAACTAGATATTGCCCGTGTGTCTAGGAAGCACAGTTCATTTGTTCTGAGCAAGCTCACTGTTCTGGCCCTATTGGAAACACAGTAGAGTAGAAGAGTGCTCTTTTCTCAAAAGCAGAGTGTGTTTCTTGTAAGGCGAGCTAGCATTTTTTTCCCAGTCCTAAATGGAGTTGAGTCACATGCAGTTTTTTGTCCTACGAGCAAGAGTTGTTTTCTGGTAAGACGAGTCACTATTGTGCTCCAATTGCCATACACAGTGCAAATAGCACTCTCGTATGTTCCCAGCAAGTACAGTGTATTGGACTGAATAGGAGCTACTGTTCTTGTCAGTTTCCTAAGCAGAGTTGAACTAGATATGGTCCATGTGTGTAGGAAGCACAGTTCTTTTGTTCTGAGCAAGCTCACTGTTCGGACCCTATAGGAAACACAGTAGAGTAGAAGAGTGCTCTTTTCTCAAAAGCAGAGTGTGTTTCTTGTAAGGCCAGCAAGCGTTTTTTTCCCAGTCCTAAATGGAGTTGAATCACATGCAGTTTGTGGTCCTACGCGCAAGAGTTGTTTTATGGTAAGAATAGTCACTATTGCGCTGCCATTGCCATACACAGGACAAATAGCACTGGCGTCTGTTCCCAGCAAGTACAGTGTATTGGACTGAAGAAGATCTACTGCTCTGGTCAGGTTCCTAAGCAGAATTGAACTAGATATGGCCGTGTGTGTAGGAAGCACAGTTCTTTTGTTCTGAGCAAGCTCACTGTTCGGACCCCATATGAAACACAGTAGAGTAGAAGAGTGCTCTTTTCTCAAAAGCAGAGTGTGTTTCTTGTAAGGCGAATTAGCGTTTGTTTCTGAGTCCTAAATGGAGTTGAATCACATGCAGTTTCTGGTCCTACGAGCAAGAGTTGTTTTCTTGTAAGGAAAGTCACTATTGTGCTCCCATTGCCATACAGAGTGCAAATAGCACTGGCGTCTGTTCCCAGCAAGTACAGTGTATCGGACTGAAGAGGAGCTACTGTTCTTGTTTGTTTCCTAAGCAGAGTTGAACTAGATATGGCCCGTGTGTGTAGGAAGCACAGTTCTTTTGTTCTGAGCAAGCTCACTCTTTGGACCCCATAGGAAACACAGTAGAGTAGAAGAGTGCTCTTTTCTCAAAAGCAGAGTGTGTTTCATGTAAGGCGAGCTAGCATTTGTTTCCCAGTCCTAAATGGAGTTGAATCACATGCAGTTTCTGGTCCTACGAGCAAGAGTTGTTTTCTGGTAAGGAAAGTCACTATTGCGCTCCCATTGCTATACACAGTGCAAATAGCACTCGCGTCTGTTCTCAGCAAGTACAGTGTATCGAACTGAAGAGGAGCTACTGTTCTTGTCAGTTTCCTAAGCAGAGTTGAACTAGATATGGCCCGTGTGTGTAGGAAGCACAGTTCTTTTGTTCTGAGCAAGCTCACTGTTCTGGCCCTACAGGAAACACAGTAGAGTATATGAGTGCTTTTTTCTCTAAAGCAGAGTGTGTTTATTGTAAGGCCAGCTCGCGTTTGTTTCCCAGTCCTAAATGGAGTTGAGTCACAGACAGTTTTTGGTCCTAAAAGCAAGAGTTGTTTTCTGGTAAGAAGAGTCACTATTGCGCTCTAAATTCCATACACAGTGCAAATAGCACTCGCGTCTGTTCCCAGCAAGTACAGTGTATTGGACTGAATAGGAGCTACTGTTCTTGTCAGTTTCCTAAGCAGAGTTGAACTAGATATGGTCCATGTGTGTAGGAAGCACAGTTCTTTTGTTCTGACCAAGATCACTGTTTGGACCCCATAGGAAACACAGTAGAGTAGAAGAGTGCTCTTTTCTCAAAAGCAGAGTGTGTTTCTTGTAAGGCGAGCTAGCGTTTGTTTCCCAGTCCTAAATGGAGTGGAATCACATGCAGTTTGTGGTCCTATGAGCAAGAGTTGTTTTATGATAAGAATAGTCACTATGGCGCTGCCATTGCCATATACAGGACAAATAGCACTGGCGTCTATTCCCAGCAAGTACAGTGTATTGGACTGAAGAGGATCTACTGCTCTGGTCAGGTTCCTAAGCAGAATTGAACTAGATATGGCCGTGTGTGTAGGAAGCACAGTTCTTTTGTTCTGAGCAAGCTCACTGTTCGGACCCCATAGGAAACACAGTAGAGTAGAAGAGTGCTCTTTTCTCAAAAGCAGAGTGTGTTTCTTGCAAGGCGAGCTAGCGTTTGTTTCCCAGTCCTAAATGGAGTTGAATCACATGCAGTTTCTGGTCCTACGAACAAGAGTTGTTTTCTGGTAAGGAAAGTCACTATTGCGCTCCCATTGCCATACTAGGGCAAATAGCACTCGCGTCTCTTCCCAGCAAGTACAGTGTATTGGACTGAATAGGAGCTACTGTTCTTGTCAGTTTCCTAAGCAGAGTTGAACTACATATGGTCCTCGTGTGTAGGAAGCACAGTTCTTTTGTTCTGAGCAATCTCACTGTTTGGACCCCATATGAAACACAGTAGAGTAGAAGAGTGCTCTTTTCTCTAAAGCAGAGTGTGTTTCTTGTAAGGCGAGCTAGCGTTTGTGTCGCAGTCCTAAATGGAGTTGAAACAGATGCAGTTTCTGGTCCTACGAGCAAGAGTTGTTTTATGGTAAGAATAGTCACTATTGCGCTGCCATTGCCATACACAGGACAAATAGCACTGGTGTCTGTTCCCAGCAAGTACAGTGTATTGGACTGAAGAGGATCTACTGTTCTTGTCAGGTTTCTAAGCAGACTTGAACTAGAGATGGCCGTGTGTGTAGGAAGCACAGTTTTTTTGTTCTGAGCAAGCTCACTGTTCGGACCCCTTAGGAAACACAGTAGAGTAGAAGAGTGCTTTTTTCTCAAAAGCAGAGTGTGTTTCTTTTAAGGCGAGCTAGCCTTTTTTTCCCATTCCTAAATGGAGTGGAATCACATGCAGTTTCTGGTCCTAAGAGCAAGAGTTGTTTTCTCGTAAGGGAAGTCTATATTGCACTCCCATTGCCATAAACAGTGCAAATAGCCTTCCCGTCTTTTCCCAGCAAGTACAGCGTATTGGACTGAAGAGGAGCTGCTGTTCTTGTCAGTTTACTAAGCAGAGTTGAACTAGATATGGTCCGTGTGTGTAGGAAGCATAGTTCTTTTGTTCTGAACAAGCTCACTGTTTGGACCCCATAGGAAACACAGTAGAGTAGAAGAGTGCTCTTTTCTCAAAAGCAGAGTGTTTTTCTTGGAAGTCGAGCTAGCGTTTGTTTCCCAGTCCTAAATGGAATTGAGTCACATGCAGTTTTTTGTGCTACGAGCAAGAGTTGTTTTCTGGTAAGGAAAGTCACTATTGCGCTCCCATTGCCATACACAGTGCAAATATCTCTCGCGTCTGTTCCCAGCAAGTACAGTGTATCGGACTGAAGAGGAGCTACTGTTCTTGTCAGTTTCCTAAGCAGAGTTGAACTACATATGGTCCTTGTGTGTAGGAAGCACAGTTCTTTTGTTCTGAGCAAGCTCACTCTTTGGACCCCATAGGAAACACAGTAGAGTAGAAGAGTGCTCTTTTCTCTAAATCAGAGTGTGTTTCTTGTAAGGTGAGCTAGCCTTTGTTTCCCAGTCCTAAATGGAGTGGAATCACATGCAGTTTCTGTCCTACGAGCAAGAGTTGTTTTATGGTAAAAATAGTCACTATTGTGCTGCCATTGCCACACACAGGACAAATAGCACTGGCGTCTGTTCGCAGCAAGTACAGTGTATTGGACTGAAGAGGATCTACTGTTCTTGTCAGGTTCCTAAGCAGAATTGAACTAGATATGGCCGTCTGTGTAGGAAACACAGTTCTTTTGTTCTGAGCAAGCTCACTGTTCGGACCCCATAGGAAACACAGTAGAGTAGAAGAGTGCTCTTTTCTCAAAAGCAGAGTGTGTTTTTTGTAAGGCAAGCTATCATTTGTTTCCCAGTCCTAAATGGAGTTGAATCACATGCAGTCTCTGGTCCTACGAGCAAGAGTTGTTTTCTGGTAAGGAAAGTCACTATTGTGCTCCCTTTGCCATACACAGTGCAAATAGCCCTCGCGTCTGTTCCCAGCAAGTACAGTGTATCGGACTGACGAGGAGCTACTGTTCTTGTCAGTTTCCTAAGCAGAGTTGAACTAGATATGGTCCATGTGTGTAATAAGCACAGTTCTTTGTTCTGAGCAAGCTCACTGTTCTGGCCCTGTAGGAAACACAGTAGAGTAGAAGAGTGCTCTTTTCTCTAAAGCATTGTGTTTCTTGTAAGGCGAGCTAGCGTTTGTTTCCCAGTCCTAAATCGAGTTGAATCACAGGCAGTTTCTGGTCCTATGAGCAAGAGTTGTTTTCTGGTAAGGAAAGTCACTATTGCGCTCCCATTGCCATACACAGTGCAAATAGCACATGCGTCTGTTCCCAGCAAAGAAAGTGTATTGGACTGAAGAGGAGCTACTGTTCTTGTCAGTTTCCTCAGCAGAGTTGAACTAGATATGGTCCGTGTGTGGGAAGCACAGTTCTTTTGTTCTGAGCAAGTTCACTCTTTGGACCCCTTTGGAAACACAGTAGAGTAGAAGAGTGCTCTTTTCTCAAAAGCAGAGTGTGTTTCATGTAAGGCGAGCTAGCAGTTGTTTCCCAGTCCTAAATGGAGTTGAATCACATGCAGTTTCTGGTCCTACGAGCAAGAGTTGTTTTCTGGTAAGGAAGTCACTATTGTGCTCCCGTTGCCATACACAGTGCAAATCGTACTCGCGTCTGTTCCCAGCAAGTACAGTGTATTGGACTGAAGAGGAGCTACTGTTCTTGTTAGTTTCCTAAGTAGAGTTGAACAAGATATGGCCCGTGTGTGTAGGAAGCACAGTTCTTTTGTTCTGAGCAAGCTCACTGTTTGGACCCATAGGAAACACAGTAGAGTAGAAGAGTGCTCTTTTCTCTAAAGCAGAGTGTTTTTCTTGTAAGGTGAGCTCGCGTTTGTTTCCCAGTCCTAAATGGAGTTGAGTCACATGCAGTTTTTGGTCCTATGAGCAAGAGTTGTTTTCTGGTAAGAAGAGTCACTATTGCGCTGCAAATGCCATACACAGTGCAAATAGTACTCGCGTCTGCTCCCTTCAAGTACAGTGTATTGGACTGATTAGGAGCTACTGTTTTTGTCAGTTTCCTCAGCAGAGTTGAACTAGATAAGGTCCGTGTGTGGGAAGCACAGTTCTTTTGTTCTGAGCAAGCTCACTGTTGGACCCCATAGGAAACACAGTAGAGTAGAAGAGTGCTCTTTTCTCAAAAGCAGAGTGTGTTTCTTGGAAGACGAGCCGAGCTAGCGTTTGTTTCCCAGTCCTAAATGGAGTTGAATCACATGCAGTTTCTGGTCCTAGGAGCAAGAGTTGTTTTCTGGTAAGAAGAGTCACTATTGTGCTCTCATAGTCATTCACAGGGCAAATAGCACTGGCGTCTATTCCCAGCATGTACAGTGTATTGGACTGAAGAGGATCTACTGTTCTTGTCAGGTTCCTAAGCAGAGTTGAACTAGATATGGCCGTGTGTGTAGGAAGCACAGTTCTTTTGTTCTGAGCAAGCTCACTGTTCTGGCCCTATAGGAAACACAGTAGAGTAGAAGAGTGCTCTTTACTCAAAAGCAGAGTGTGTTTCTTGTAAGGCGAGCTAGTGTTTGTTTCCCAGTCCTAAATGGAGTTGAATCACATGCAGTTTCTGGTCCTAGGAGCAAGAGTTGTTTTCTGGTAAGGAAAGTCACTATTGTGCTCCCATTGCCATACACAGTGCAAATAGCACTCGCGTCTGTTCCCAGCAAGTACAGTGTATTGGACTGAAGAGGAGCTACTGTTCTTTTCAGTTTCCTAAACAGAATTGAACTAGATATGGTCGTGTGTGTAGGAAGCTCAGTTCTTTTGTTCTGAGCAAGCTCACTGTTGAGACCCCATAGGAATTACAGTAGAGTAGAAGAGTGCTCTTTTCTCAAAAGCAGAGTGTGTTTCTTGTAAGGCGAGCTTGTGTTTGTTTCCCAGTCAGAAATGGAGTTGAATCCCATGCAGTTTCTGGTCCTACAAGCAAGAGTTGTTTTCTGGTAAGGAAAGTCACTATTGCGCTTCCATTGTCATAAACAGGGCAAATAGCACTGGCGTCGGTTCCCAGCATGTACAGTGTATTGGACTGAAGAGGATCTACTGTTCTTGTCTGTTTCCTAAGCAGAATTGAACTAGATATGGCCGTGTGTGTAGGAAGCACAGTTCTTTTGTTCTGAGCAAGCTCTCTGTTCGCACCCCATAGGAAACACAGTAGAGTAGAAGAGTGCTCTTTTCTCAACAACAGAGTGTGTTTCTTGTAAGGCGAACCAGCGTTTGTTTCCCAGTCCTAAATGGAGTTGAATCACATGCAGTGTCTGGTCCTATGAACAAGAGTTGTTTTCTGGTAAGGAAAGTCACTATTGCCCTCCCATTGCCATACACAGTGCAAAAAGCAATTGTGTCTGTTCCCAGCAAGTACAGTGTATTGGACTGAAGGGGATCTACTGTTCTTATCAGTTTCCTAAGCAGAGTTGAACTAGATATGGTCGGTGTGTGTAGGAATCACAGTTTTTTTGGTATGAGCAAGCTCACTGTTTGGACCCCATAAAAAACACAGTAGAGTAGAAGAGTGCTCTTTTCTCAAAAGCAGAGTGTGTTTCTTGTAAGGCGAGCTAGCGTTTTTTTCCCAGTCCAATATGGAGTTGAATCACATTCAGTTTCTGGTCCTACAAACAAGAGTTGTTTTTTGGTAAGAAGAGTCACTATTGTGCTGCCATTGCGATACAGAGGACAAATAGCACTGGCGTCTTTTCCCAGCAAGTACAGTGTATTGGACGGAAGAGGATCTACTGTTCTTGTCAGGTTCCTAAGCAGATTTGAACTAGATATGGCCGTGTGTAGGAAGCACAGTTTTTTTGTTCTGAGCAAGCTCACTGTTCTAACCCCATAGGAAACACAGTAGAGTAGAAGAGTGCTCTTTTCTCAAAAGCAGAGTGTGTTTCTTGTAAGGCGAGCTCGCGTTTGTTTCCCAGTCCTAAATGGAGTTGAGTCACAGGCAGTTTTTGGTCCTACGAGCAAGAGTTGTTTTCTGGTAAGAAGAGTCACTATTGTGCTCCAAATGCCATACACAGTGCAAATAGCACTCGCATCTGTTTCCATCAAGTACAGTGTATTGGACTGAATAGGAGCTACTGTTCTTGTCAGTTTCCTAAGCAGAGTTGAACGAGATATTTCCCATGTAGGAAGCACAGTTCTTTTGTTCTGAGCTAGCTCACTGTTTGGACCACATAGGAAACACAGTAGAGTAGAAGAGTGCTCTTTTCTCTAAAGCAGAGTGTGTTTCTTGTAAGGCGAGCTATCGTTTGTTTCTCAGTCCTAAATGGAGTTGAATCACATGCAGTTTCTGGTCCTACGAGCAAGAGTTGTTTTCTATTAAGAAGAGTCACTATTGCGCTGCCATTGCCATACACAGGACAAATAGCACTGGCGTCTGTTCCCAGCAAGGACAGTGTATTGGACTGAAGAGGATCTACTGTTATTGTCAGGTTCCTAAGCAGACTTGAACTAGATATGGCCGTGTGTGTAGGAAGCACAGTTCTTTTGTTCTGAGCAAGCTCTCTGTTCGGACCCCATAGGAAACACAGTAGAGTAGAATTGTGCTCTTTTCTCAAAAGCAGAGTGTGTTTCTTATAAGGCGAGCTAGCGTTTGTTTCCCAGTCCTAAATGGAGTTGAATCACATGCAGTTTCTGTTCCTACGAGCAAGAGTTGTTTTCTGGTAAGGAAAGTAACTATTGAGCTCCCATTGCCATACACAGTGCAAATAGCACTCGCGTCTGTTCCCTGCAAATACAGTGTATCGGACTGAAGAGGAGCTACTGTTCTTGTCAGTTTCCTAAGCACAGTTGAACTAGATATGGTCGGTGTGTGTAGGAAGCACAGTTCTTTTGTTCTGAGCAAGCTCACTGTTCGGACCCCATAGGAAACACAGTAGAGTAGAATTGTGCTCTTTTCTCAAAAGCAGAGTGTGTTTCTTGTAAGGCGAGCTAGCGTTTGTTTCCCAGTCCTAAATGTAGTTGAATCCCATGCAGTTTCTGTTCCTACGAGCAAGAGTTGTTTTCTGGTAAGGAAAGTAACTATTGAGCTCCCATTGCCATACACGTGCAAATAGCACTCGCGTCTGTTCCCAGCAAATACAGTGTATCGGACTGAAGTGGAGCTACTGTTCTTGTCAGTTTCCTAAGCAGAGTTGAACTAGATATGGTCGGTGTGTGTAGGAAGCACAGTTCTTTTGTTCTGAGCAAGCTCACTGTTCTGGCCCTATAGGAAACACAGTAGAGTAGAAGAGTGCTCTTTTCTCTAAAGCAGAGTGTGTTTCTTGTAAGGAGAGCTAGCGTTTGTTTCCCAGTCCTAAACGGAGTTGAATCATACGCAGTTTCTGGTCCTAGGAGCAAGAGTTGTTTTATGGTAAGAAGAGTCACTATTGCGCTCCAAATGCAATACACAGTGCAAAGAGCACTCGCGTCTGTTCCCAGCAAGTACAGTGTATTGGACTGAATAGGAGCTACTGTTCTTGTCAGTTTCCTAAGCAGAGTTGAACTAGATATGGCCCGTGTGTAGGAAGCACAGTTCTTAAGTTCTGAGCAAGCTCACTGTATGGCCCTATAGGAAACACAGTAGATTAGAAGAGTGCTCTTTTCTCAAAAGCAGAGTGTGTTTCTTGTAAGGCGAGCTAGCGTTTGTTTCCCAGTCCTAAATGGAGTTGAATCACATGCAGTTTCTGGTCCTACGAGCAAGAGTTGTTTTCTGGTAAGAAGAGTCACTATTGCGCTGCCATTGCCATACACAGGACAAATAGCACTGGCGTCTGTTCCCAGCAAGGACAGTGTATTGGACTGAAGAGGATCTACTGTTCTTGTCAGGTTCCTAAGCAGAATTGAACTAGATATGGCCGTGTGTGTAGGAAGCACAGTTCTTTTGTTCTGAGCAAGCTCTCTGTTCGGACCCCATAGGAGACACTGTAGAGTAGAATTGTGCTCTTTTCTCAAAAGCAGAGTGTGTTTCTTGTAAGGCGAGCTAGCGTTTGTTTCCCAGTCCTAAATGGAGTTGAATCACATGCAGTTTCTGGTCCTACGAGCAAGAGTTGTTTTCTGGTAAGAAGAGTCACTATTGCGCTGCCATTGCCATACACAGGACAAATAGCACTGTTGTCTGTTCCCAGGAGTACAGTGTACTGGACTGAAGAGGATCTACTGTTCTTGTCAGGTTCTTAAGCAGAATTGAACTAGGTGTGGCGGTGTGTGTAGGAAGCACGCTTTTTTTGTTCTGAGCAAGCTCACTGTTCGGACCTCATAGGAAACACAGTAGAGTAAAAGAGTGCTCTTTTCTCAAAAGCAGAGTGTGTTTCTTGTAAGGCGAGCTAGAGTTTGTTTCCTAGTCCTAAATGGAGTTCAATCACAGGCAGTTTCCGGTCCTATGAGCAAGAGTTGTTTTCTGGTAAGGAAAGTTACTATTGTGCTCCCATTGCCATACACAGTGCAAATAGCACTAGCGTCTGATCCCAGGAAGTACAGTGTATTGGACTGAATAGTAGCTACTGTTCTTGTCAGTTTCCTAAGCAGAGTTGAACTAGTTATGGCCGTGTGTGTAGGAAGCACACTTTTTTTGTTCTGAGCAAGCTCACTGTTCGGAAACCATAGGAAACACAGTAGAGTATAGAGTGCTCTTTTCTCAAAAGCAGAGTGTGTATCTTGGAAGGCGACCTAGCGATGATTCCCAGTCATAAATGGAGTTGAGTCACATGCAGTTTTTTGTCCTACGAGCAAGAGTTGTTTTCTGGTAAGACGAGTCACTATTGTGCTCCAATAGCCATACACAGTGCAAATAGCACTCGCGAATGTTCCCCGCAAATACAGTGTATTGGACTGAAGCGGAGCTACTGTTCTTGTCAGTTTCCTAAGCAGAGTTGAACTAGATATGGCCCGTGTGTGTAGGAAGCACTGTTCTTTTGTTCTGAGCAAGCTCACTGTTCAGGCCCTATAGGAAACACAGTAGAGTAGAATAGTGCTCTTTTCTCTAAAGCAGAGTGTGTTTCTTGTAAGGCGAGCTAGCGTTTGTTTCCCAGTCCTAAATGGAGTTGATTCACATGCAGTTTTTGGTCCTACTAGCAAGAGTTGTTTTCTGGTAAGAAGAGTCACTGTTGTGCTCCAAATGCCATATACAGTGCAAACAGCACTCGCGTCTGTTCCCAGCAAGTACAGTGTATCGGACTGAAGAGGAGCTACTGTTCTTGTCAGTATCCTAAGCAGAATTGAACTAGATATGGCCCGTGTGTGAAGGAAGCACAGTTCTTATGTTCTGAGCAAGCTCACTGTTCTGGCCCTATAGGAAACACAGTAGAGTAGAAGAGTGCACTTTTCTTAAAAGCAGAGTGTGTTTCTTGTAAGGCGAACTCGCGTTTGTTTCCCAGTCCTAAATGGAGTTGATTCACATGCAGTTTTTGGTCCTACTCGCAAGAGTTGTTTTCTGGTAAGAAGAGTCACTGTTGCACTCCAAATGCCATATACAGTGCAAATAGCACTCGCGTCTGTTCCCAGCAAGTACAGTGTATCGGACTGAAGAGGAGCTACTGTTCTTGTCAGTATCCTAAGCAGAGTTGAACTAGATATGGCCCGTGTGTGTAGGAAGCACAGTTCTTTTGTTCTGAGGAAGCTCACTGTTTGGACCCCATAGGAAACACAGTAGAGTAGAAGAGTGCTCTTTTCTCTAAAGCAGAGTGTTTTTTCTTGTAAGGTGAGCTCGCGTTTGTTTCCCAGTCATAAATGGAGTTGAGACACATGCAGTTTTTGGTCCTACGAGCAAGAGTTGTTTTCTGGTAAGAAGAGTCACTATTGTGCTCCAAATGCCATACACAGTGCAAATAGTACTCGTGTCTGTTCCCTTCAAGTACAGTGTATTGGACTGATTAGGAGCTTCTGTTCTTGTCCGTTTCCTCAGTAGAGTTGAACTAGATATGGTCCGTGTGTGGGAAGCACAGTTCTTTTGTTCTGAGCAATTTCATTCTTTGGACCCGTTTGGAAACACAGTAGAGTAGAAGAGTGCTCTTTTCTCAAAAGCAGAGTGTGTTTCATGTAAGGCGAGCTAGCATTTGTTTCCCAGCCCTAAATGGAGTTGAATCACATGCAGTTTCTGGTCCTACGAGCAAGAGTTGTTTTCTGGTAAGGAAAGTCACTATTGCGCTCCCATTGCCATACACAGTGCAAATAGCACTCGCGTCTGTACCCAGCAAGTACAGTGTATCGGACTGAAGAGAAGCTACTGTTCTTGTCAGTTTCCTAAGCAGAGGTGAACGAGATATGTCCCGCTTGTGTAGGAAGCACATTTCTTTTGTTCTGAGCAAGCTCACTGTTTGGACCCCATAGGAAACACAGTAGAGTAGAAGAGAGCTCTTTTCTCGAAAGCAGAGTGTGTTTCTTGTAGGGCGAGCTAGCATTTGTTTCCCAGTCCTAAATGGAGTTGAATCACATGCAGTTTTTGGTCCTACGAGCAAGAGTTGTTTTCTGGTAAGGAAAGTCACTATTGCGCTCCCATTTCCATACACAGTGCAAATAGCCCTCCCGTCTGTTCCGAGCAAGTACAGTGTATCGGATTGAAGAGGATCTACTGTTCTTGTCAGGTTCCTAAGCAGACTTGAATTAGATATGGGCGTGTTTGTTGGAAGCACAGTTTTTTTGTTATGAGCAAGCTCACTGTTTGGAACACATAGGAAACAGTAGAGTAGAAGAGTGCTCTTTTCTCAAAAGCAGAGTGTGTTTCTTGGAAGGCGAGCTAGTGTTTGTTTCCCAGTACTAAATGGAGTTGAGTCACATGCAGTTTTTTGTCCTACAAGCAAGAGTTGTTTTCTGGTAAGACGAGTCACTATTGTGCTCCAATTGCCATTCGCAGTGCAAATAGAACTCGCGTCTGTTCCCAGCAAGTACCCTGTATTGGACTGAATAGGAGCTACTGTTCTTGTCAGTTTCCTAAGAAGAGTTGAACGAGATATGGCCGTGTGTGTAGGAAGCACAGTTCTTTTGTTCTGAGCAAGCTCACTGTTTGGACCCCATAGGAAACACAGTAGAGTAGGCGAGTGGTCTTTTCTCTAAAGGAGAGTGTTTTTCTTGCAAGGTGAGCTCGCGTTTGTTTCCCAGTCCTAAATGGATTTGAGTCTCATGCAGTTTTTGGTCCTACGAGCAAGAGTTGTTTTCTGGTAAGAAGAGTCACTATTGCGCTCCAAATGCCATACACAGTGCAAATAGTACTCGCGTCTGTTCCCTTCAAGTACAGTGTATTGGACTGATTAGGAGGTACTGTTCTTGTCAGTTTCCTCAGCAGAGTTGAACTAGATATGGCCGTGTGTGTAGGAAGCACAGTTCTTTTGTTCTGAGCAAGCTCACTGTTCTGGCCCTATAGGAAACACAGTAGAGTAGAAGAGTGCTCTTTTCTCAAAAGCAGATTGTGTTTCTTGTAAGGCGAGCTAGCGTTTGTTTCCCAGTCCTAAATGAAGTTGAATCACATGCAGTTTCTGGTCCTACGACCAAGAGTTGTTTTCTGGTAAGGAAAGTCACTATTGCGCTCCCATTGCCATACACAGTGCAAATAGCACTCACGTCTGTACCCAGCAAGTACAGTGTATCAGACTGAAGAGGAGCTACTGTTCTTGTCAGGTTCCTAAGCAGGCTTGAACTAGATATGGCCGTGTGTGTAGGAAGCAAAGTTTTTTTGTTCTGAGCAAGCTCACTGTTCGGAACCCATAGGAAACACAGTAGAGTAGGCGAGTGCTCTTTTCTCAAAAGCAGAGTGTGTTTCTTGGAAGGCGAGCTAGCGTTTGTTTCCCAGTCCTAAATGGAGTTGAGTCACATGCAGTTTTTTGTCCTACGAGCAAGAGTTGTTTTCTGGTAAGACGAGTCACTATTGTGCTCCAATAGCCATACACAGTGCAAATAGCAGTCCCATCTGTTCCCAGGAAGCACAGTGTATCGGACTGAAGAGGAGCTACTGTTCTTGTCAGTTTCCTAAGCAGAGTTGAACGAGATATGGCCCGAGTGTAGGAAGCACAGTTCTTTTGTTCTGAGCAAGCTCACTGTTCTGGCCCTATAGGAAACACAGTAGAGTAGAAGAGTGCTCTTTTCTCTAAAGCAGAGTGGGTTTCTTGTAAGGCGAGCTAGCGTTTGTTTCCCAGTCCTAAATGGAGTTGAATCACATGAAGTTTCTGGTCCTAAGAGCAAGAGTTGTTTTCTGGTAAGGAAAGTCATTATTGCTCTCCCATTTCCATACACAGTGCAAATATCCCTCCCGTCTGTTCCCAGCAAGTACAGTGTATCGGACAGAAGAGGATCTACTGTTCTTCTCAGGTTCCTAAGCAGACTTGAACTAGATGTGGCCGTGTTTGTAGGAAGCACAGGTTTTTATTCTGAGCAAGCTCACTGTTCGGAACACATAGGAAACAGTAGAGTAGAAGAGTGCTCTTTTCTCAAAAGCAGAGTGTGTTTCTGGGAAGGCGAGCTAGTGTTTGTTTCCCAGTCCTAAATGGAGTTGAGTCACATGCAGTTTTTTGTCCTACGAGCAAGAGTTGTTTTCTGGTAAGACGAGTCACTATTGTGCTCCAATTGCCATACACAGTGCAAATAGCACTCGCGTCTGTTCCGAGCAAGTACAGTGTATTGGACTGAAGAGGAGCTACTGTTCTTGTCAGTTTCCTAAGCAGAGTTGAACTAGATATGGCCCGAGTGTAGGAAGCACAGTTCTTTTGTTCTGAGCTAGCTCACTGTTCTGGCCCTATATGAAACACAGTAGAGTAGAAGAGTGCTCTTTTCTCAAAATCAGAGTGTGTTTCTTGTAAGTCGAGCTAGCGTTTGTTTCCAGTCCTAAATGGAGAGTAATCACATGCAGTTTCTGGTCCTACGAGCAAGAGCTGTTTTATGGTAAGAAGAGTCACTATTGCGCTGCCATTGCCATACACTGGACTAATAGCAGTGTTGTCTGTTCCCAGCAGTACAGTGTATTGGACTGAAGACAATCTACTGTTCTTGTCAGGTTCCTAAGCAGATTTGAACTAGATATGGCCGTGTGTGTAGGAAGCACAGTTCTTTTGTTCTGAGCAAGTTCACTGTTCGGACCTCCTAGGAAACACAATAGAGTAGAAGAGTGCTTTTTTCTCTAAATCAGAGTGTGTTTCTTGTAAGGCGAGTTAGTGTTTGTTTCCCAGTCCTAAGTGGAGTTGTATCACATGCAGTTTCTGGTCCTACGAGCAAGAGTTGTTTTCTGGTAAGAAGAGTCACTATTGTGCTCCCATTGTCATACACAGGGCAAATAGCACACGCGTCTGTTCATAGCATGTACAGTGTATTGGACTGAAGAGGATCTACTGTTCTTGTCAGTTTCCTAAGCAGAGTTGAACTCGATATGGCCGTGTGTGTAGAAAGCACAGTTCTTTTGTTCTGAGCAAGCTCACTGTTCTGGCCCTATAGGAAACACAGTATAGTAGTAGAGTGCTCTTTTCTCAAAAGCAGATTGTTTTTCTTGTAAGGGGAGCTAGCGTTTGTTTCCCAGTCCTATATGGAGTTGAGTCATATGCAGTTTCTGTTCCTACGAGCAAGAGTTTTTTCTGGTAAGAAGAGTCACTGTTGCGCTCCAAATGTCATATACAGTGCAAATAGCACTCGCGTCTGTTCCCAGCAAGTACAGTGTATGGGACTGAATAGGAGCTACTGTTCTTGTCAGTTTCCTAAGCAGACTTGAACTAGATATGGCCGTGTGTGTAGGAAGCACAGTTTTTTTGTTCTGAGCAAGCTCACTGTTCGGAACACATGAGAAACACAGTAGAGTAGAAGAGTGCTCTTTTCTCAAAAGCAGAGTGTGTTTTTGGAAGGCGAGCTAGCGTTTGTTTCCCAGTCCTAAATGGATTTGAGTCACATGCAGTTTTTTGTCCTACGAGGAAGAGTTGTTTTCTGGTAAGACGAGTCACTATTGTGCTCCAATTGCCATACACAGTGCAAATAGCACTCGCGTCTCTTCCGAGCAAGTACAGTGTATTGGACTGAAGAGGAGCTACTGTTCTTGTCAGTTTCATAAACAGAGTTGAACTAGATATGGCCCGTGTGTGTAGGAAGCACAGTTCTTTTGTTCTGAGCACCTCACTGTTTGGACCCCATAGGAAACACAGTAGAGTAGAAGAGTGCTCTTTTCTCTAAAGCAGAGTGTGTTTCTTATAAGGCGAGCTAGCGTTTGTTTCCCAGTCCTAAATTGAGTGGAATCACATACAGTTTCTGGTCCAATGAGCAAGAGTTGTTTTCTGGTAAGGAAAGTCACTATAGCGCTCCCATTGCCATACACAGTGCAAATAGCACATGCGTCTGTTCCCAGCAATTACAGTGTATCAGACTGAAAAGGAGCTACTGTTCTTGTCAGTTTCCTAAGCAGAGTTGAACTAGATATGGCCCGTGTGTGTAGGAAGCACAGTTCTTATGTTCTGAGCAAACTCACTGTTCTGGTCCTATAGGAAACACAGTAGAGTAGAAGAGTGCACTTTTCTTAAAAGCAGAGTGTGTTTCTTGTAAGGCGAGCTCGTGTTTGTTTCCAAGTCCTAAATGGAGTTGAGTCACATGCATTTTTTGTCCTATGAGCAAGAGTTGTTTTCTGGTAAGAAGAGTCACTGTTGCGCTCCAAATGCCATATACAGTGCAAATAGCACTCGCGTCTGTTCCCAGCAAGTACAGTGTATCAGACTGAATAGGAGCTACTGTTCTTGTCAGTTTCCTAAGCAGACTTGAACTAGATATGGCCGTGTGTGTAGGAAGCACAGTTTTTTTGTTCCGAGCAAGCTCACTGTTCGGAACACATAGGAAACATAGTAGAGTAGAAGAGTGCTCTTTTCTCAAAAGCAGAGTGTGTTTTTGGAAGGCGAGCTAGCGTTTGTTTCCCAGTCCTAAATGGAGTTGAGTCACATGCAGTTTTTTGTCCTACGAGCAAGAGTTGTTTTCTGGTAAGACGAGTCACTATTGTGCTCCAATTGCCATACACAGTGCAAATAGCACTCGCGTCTGTTCCGAGCAAGTACAGTGTATTGGACTGAAGAGGAGCTACTGTTCTTGTCAGTTTCCTAAGCAGAGTTGAACTAGATATGGCCCGTGTGTGTAGGAAGCACAGTTCTTTTGTTCTGAGCAAGCTCACTGTTTAGACCCCATAGGAAACACAGTAGTGTAGAAGAGTGCTCTTTTCTCAAAAGCAGAGTGTGTTTCATGTAAGGCGAGCTAGCATTTGTTTCCCAGTCCTAAATGGAGTTGAATCACATGCAGTTTCTGGTCCTACGAGCAAGAGTTGTTTTCTGGTAAGGAAAGTCATTATTGCGCTCCCATTTCCATACACAGTGCAAATAGCCCTCCCGTCTGTTCCGAGCAAGTACAGTGTATCGGATTGAAGAGAATCTACTGTTCTTGTCAGGTTCCTAAGCAGACTTGAACTAGATATGGCCGTGTTTGTTGGAAGCACAGTTCTTTTGTTCTGAGCAAGCTCACTGTTTGGACCCCATAGGAAACACAGTAGAGTAGAAGAGTGCTCTTTTCTCTAAAGCAGAGTGTTTTTCTTGTAAGGTGAGCTCGCGTTTGTTTCCCAGTCCTAAATGGAGTTGAGTCACATGCAGTTTTTGGTCCTACGATCAAGAGTTGTTTTCTGGTAAGAAGAGTCACTATTGCACTCCAAATGACATACACAGTGCAAATAGTACTCGCGTCTGTTCCCTTCAAGTACAGTGTATTGGACTGATTAAAACTACTGTTCTTGTCAGTTTCCTCAGCAGAGTTGAACTAGATATGGCCGTGTGTGTAGGAAGCACAGTTCTTTTGTTCTGAGCAAGCTCACTGTTCTGGCCCTATAGGAAACACAGTAGAGTAGAAGAGTGCTCTTTTCTCAAAAGCAGATTGTGTTTCTTGTAAGGGGAGCTAGCGTTTGTTTCCCAGTCCTAAATGAAGTTGAATCACATGCAGTTTCTGGTCCTACGACCAAGAGTTGTTTTCTGGTAAGGAAAGTCACTATTGCGCTCCCATTGCCATACACAGTGCAAATAGCACTCACGTCAGTACCCAGCAAGTGCAGTGTATCTGACTGAAGAGGAGCTACTGTTCTTGTCAGTTTCCTAAGCAGAGGTGAACGAGATATGTCCCGCGTGTGTAGGAAGCACAGTTCTTTTGTTCTGAGAAAGCTCACTGTTTGGACCCCATAGGAAACACAGTAGAGTAGAAGAGTGCTCTTTTCTCGAAAGCAGAGTGTGTTTTTTGTAGGGCGAGCTAGCATTTGTTTCCCAGTCCTAAATGGAGTTGAATCACATGCAGTTTCTGGTCCTGCAAGCAAGAGTTGTTTTCTGGTAAGAAGAGTCACTATTGCGCTGCCATTGCCATACACAGGACAAATAACACTGGCGTCTTTTCCCAGCAAGTACAGTGTATTGGATGGAAGAGGATCTACTGTTCTTGTCAGGTTCCTAAGCAGACTTGAACTAGATATGGCCGTGTGTGTAGGAAGCACAGTTTTTTTGTTCTGAGCAAGCTCACTGTTCGGAACCCATAGGAGACACAGTAGAGTAGGCGAGTGCTCTTTTCTCAAAAGCAGAGTGTGTTTCTTGGAAGGCGAGCTAGCGTTTGTTTCCCAGTCCTAAATGGAGTTGAGTCACATGCAGTTTTTTGTCCTACGAGCAAGAGTTGTTTTCTGGTAAGACGAGTCACTATTGTGCTCCAATAGCCATGCACAGTGCAAATAGCCGTCCCGTCTGTTCCCAGGAAGTACAGTGTATCGGACTGAAGAGGAGCTACTGTTCTTGTCAGTTTCCTAAGCAGAGTTGAACTAGATATGGCCCGAGTGTAGGAAGCACAGTTCTTTTATTCTGAGCAAGCTCACTGTTCTGGCCCTATAGGAAACACAGTAGAGTAGAAGAGTGCTCTTTTCTCTAAAGCAGAGTGTGTTTCTTGTAAGGCGAGCTAGCGTTTGTTTCCCAGTCCTAAATGGAGTTGAATCACATGCAGTTTCTGGTCCTACGAGCAAGAGTTGTTTTATGGTAAGAAGAGTCACTATTGCGCTGCCATTGCCATACACAGGACAAATAGCACTGTTGTCTGTTCCAAGCAGTACAGTGTATTGGACTGAAGAGGGTCTACTGTTCTTGTCAGGTTCCTAAGCAGAATTGAACTAGATATGGCCGTGTGTGTAGGAAGCACAGTTCTTTTGTTCTGAGCAAGTTCACTGTTCGGACCTCCTAGGAAACACAATAGAGTAGAAGAGTGCTTTTTTCTCTAAATCAGAGTGTGTTTCTTGTAAGGCGAGTTAGTGTTTGTTTCCCAGTCCTAAGTGGAGTTGTATCACATGCAGTTTCTGGTCCTACGAGCAAGAGTTGTTTTCTGGTAAGAAGAGTCACTATTGTGCTCCCATTGTCATACACAGGGCAAATAGCACACGCGTCTGTTCATAGCATGTACAGTGTATTGGACTGAAGAGGATCTACTGTTCTTGTCAGTTTCCTAAGCAGAGTTGAACTCGATATGGCCGTGTGTGTAGAAAGCACAGTTCTTTTGTTCTGAGCAAGCTCACTGTTCTGGCCCTATAGGAAACACAGTAGAGTAGTAGAGTGCTCTTTTCTCAAAAGCAGATTGTGTTTCTTGTAAGGGGCTCTAGCGTTTGTTTCCCAGTCCTATATGGAGTTGAATCACATGAAGTTTCTGGTCCTACGAGCAAGAGTTGTTTTCTGGTAAGAAGAGTCACTGTTGTGCTCCAAATGTCATATACAGTGCAAATAGCACTCGCGTCTGTTCCGAGCAAGTACAGTGTATTGGACTGAAGAGGAGCTACTGTTCTTGTCAGTTTCCTAAGCAGAGTTGAACTAGATATGGCCCGTGTATGTAGGAAGCACAGTTCTTTTTTTCTGAGCAAGCTCACTGTTTGGACTCCATAGGAAAAACTGTAGAGTAGAAGAGTGCTCTTTTCTCAAAAGCAGAGTGTGTTTCATGTAAGGCGAGCTAGCGTTTGTTTCCCAGTCCTAAATGGAGTTGAGTCACATGCAGTTTTTTGTCCTACGAGCAAGAGTTATTTTCTGGTAAGAAGAGTCACTGTTGCGCTCCAAATGCCATATACAGTGCAAATAGCACTCTCGTCTGTTCCCAGCAAGTACAGTGTATCGTACTGAATAGGAGCTACTGTTCTTGTCAGTTTTCTAAGCAGACTTGAACTAGATATGGCCGTGTGTGTAGGAAGCAGAGTTTTTTTGTTCTGAGCAAGTTCACTGTTCAGAACACATAGGAAACACAGTAGAGTAGAAGAGTGCTCTTTTCTCAAAAGCAGAGTGTGTTTTTGGACGGCGAGCTAGCGTTTGTTTCCCAGTCCTAAATGGAGTTGATTCACATGCAGTTTTTTGTCCTACGAGCAAGAGTTGTTTTCTGGTAAGACGAGTCACTATTGTGCTCCAATTGCAATACACAGTGCAAAAAGAACTCGCGTCTGTTCCCAGCAATTACAGTGTATTGGACTGAATAGGAGCTACTGTTCTTGTCAGTTTCCTAAGCAGAGTTGAACTAAATATGGCCGTGAGTGTAGGAAGCACAGTTCTTTTGTTCTGAGCAAGCTCACTGTTCTGGCCCTATAGAAAACACAGTAGAGTAGAAGAGTGCTCTTTTCTCAAAAGCAGAGTGTGTTTCATGTAAGGCGAGCTAGCGTTTGTTTCCCAGTCCTAAATGGAGTGGAATCACATGCAGTTTCTGGTCCTATGAGCAAGAGTTGTTTTCTGGTAAGGAAAGTCACTATTGCGCTCCCATTGCCATACACAGTGCAAATAGCACTCCCGTCTGTTCCCAGAAAGTACAGTGTATCGGACTGAAGAGAAGCTACTGTTCTTGTCAGTTTCCTAAGCAGAGTTGATCGAGATATATCCAGCGTGTATAGGAAGCACAGGTCTTTTGTTATGAGCAAGCTCACTGTTTGGACCCCATAGACACAGTAGTGTAGAAGAGTGCTCTTTTCTCAAAAGCAGAGTGTGTTTCTTGTAAGGCGAGCTAGCGTTTGTTTCCCAGTCCTAAATGGAATTAAATCACATGCAGTTTCAGGTCCTACAAGCAAGAGCTGTTTTCTGGTAAGAAGAGTCACTATTGCGCTGCCAATGCCATACACAGGACAAATAGCACTGGCGTCTTTTCCCAGCAAGTACAGTGTATTGGACTGAAGAGGAGCTACTGTTCTTGTCAGGTTCCTAATCAGACTTGAACTAGATATGGCCATGTGTGTAGGAAGCACAGTTCTTATATTCTGAGCAAGCTCAATGTTCTGGCCCTATAGGAAACACAGTAGAGTAGAAGAGTGCACTTTTCTTAAAAGCAGAGTGTGTTTCTTGTAAGGCGAGCTCGCGTTTGTTTCCCAGTCCTAAATGGAGTTGAGTCACATGCAGTTTTTGGTCCTACGAGCAAGAGTTGTTTTCTGGTAAGAAGAGTCACTGTTGCGCTCCAAATGCCATATACAGTGCAAATAGCACTGGCGTCTGTTCCCAGCAAGTACAGTGTATTGGACTGAAGAGGAGCTATTGTTCTTGTCAGTTTCCTAAGCAGACTTGATATAGATATGGTCCGTGTGTAGGAAGCACAGTTCTTTTGTTCTGAGCAAGCTCACTGTTTGGACCCCATAGGAAACACAGTAGAGTAGAAGAGTGCTCTTTTCTCAAAAGCAGAGTGTGTTTCTTGTAAGGCGAGCTAGCGTTTGTTTCCCAGTCCTAAATGGAGTTGAATCACATGGAGTTTCTGGTCCTACAAGCAAGAGATGTTTTCTGGTAAGAACAGTCACTATTGCGCTGCCATTGCCATACACAGAACAAATAGCACTGGCGTCTTTTCCAAGCAAGTACAGTGTATTGGACGAAAGAGGATCTACTGTTCTTGTCAGGTTCCTAATCAGACTTGAAATAGATATGGCCGTGTGTGTAGGAAGCACAGTTTTTTTTGTTCTGAGCAAGCTCACTGTTCGGACCCCATAGGGAACACAGTAGAGTAGAAGAGTGCTCCTTTCTCTAAAGCAGAGTGTGTTTCTTGTAAGGCGAGCTCGCGTTTGTTTCCCAGTCCTAAATGGAGTTGAGTCACAGGCAGTTTTTGGTCCTACGAGCAAGAGTTGTTTTCTGGTAAGAAGAGTCACAATTGCGCTCCAAATGCAATACACAGTGCAAAGAGCACTCACGTCTGTTCCCAGCAAGTACAGTGTATTGGACTGAATAGGAGCTACTGTTCTTGTCAGTTTCCTAAGCAGAGTTGAAAGAGATATGGCCTGTGTGTAGGAAGCACAGTTCTTTTGTTCTGAGAAAGCTCACTTTTCTGGCCCTATAGGAAACACAGTAGAGTAGAAGAGTGCTCTTTTCTCAAAAGCAGAGTGTGTTTCTTGTAAGGCGAGCTAGCGTTTGTTTCCCAGTCCTAAATGGAGTTGAATCACATGCAGTTTCTGGTCCTACGAGCAAGAGTTGTTTTATGGTAAGTAGAGTCACTATTGCGCTGCCATTGCCATACACAGGACAAATAGCACTGTTGTCTGTTCCTAGGAGCACAGTGTATTGGACTGAAGAGGATCTACTGTTCTTGTCAGGTCCCTAAGCAGACTTGAACTAGATGTGGCAATGTTTGTAGGAAGCACAGTTTTTTTGTTCTGAGCAAGCTCACTGTTCGGAACACATAGGAAACAGTAGAGTAGAAGAGTGCTCTTTTCTCTAAAGCAGAATGTGTTTCTTGTAAGGCGAGCTAGTGTTTGTTTCCCAGTCCTAAATGGAGTTGAATCACATGCAGTTTCTGGTCCTATGAGCAAGAGTTGTTTTCTGGTAAGGAAAGTCACTATAGCGCTCCCATTGCCATACACAGTGCAAATAGCACATGCGTCTGTTCCCAGCTAGTACAGTGTATCAGACTGAAGAGGAGCTACTGTTCTTGTCAGTTTCCTAAGCAGAGTTGAACTAGATATGGCCCGTGTGTGTAGGAAGCACAGTTCTTATGTTCTGAGCAAGCTCACTGTTCTGGTCCTTTAGGAAACACAGTAGAGTAGAAGAGTGCACTTTTCTTAAAAGCAGAGTGTGTTTCTTGTAAGGCGAGCTCGCGTTTGTTTCCCAGTCCTAAATGGAGTTGAGTCACATGCAGTTTTTGGTCCTACGAGCAAGAGTTGTTTTCTGGTAAGAAGAGTCACTGTTGTGCTCCAAATGCCATATACAGTGCAAATAGCACTCGCGTCTGTTCCTAGCAAGTACAGTGTATCAGACTGAATAGGAGCTACTGTTCTTGTCAGTTTCCTAAGCAGACTTGAGCTAGATATGGCTGTGTGTGTAGGAAGCACAGTTTTTTTGTTCTGAGCAAGCTCACTGTTCGGGACACATAGGAAACACAGTAGAGTAGAAGAGTGCTCTTTTCTCAAAAGCAGAGTGTGTTTTTGGAAGGCGAGCTAGCGTTTGTTTCCCAGTCCTAAATGGAGTTGAGTCACATGCAGTTTTTTGTCCTACGAGCAAGAGTTGTTTTCTGGTAAGACGAGTCACTATTGTGCTCCAATTGCCATACACAGTCCAAATAGCCCTCGCGTCTGTTCCGAGCAAGTACAGTGTATTGGACTGAAGAGGAGCTACTGTTCTTTTCAGTTTCCTAAGCAGAGTTGAACTAGATATGGCCCGTGTGTGTAGGAAGCACTGTTCTTTTGTTCTGAGCAAGATCACTGTTTAGACCCCATAGGAAACACAGTAGAGTAGAAGAGTGCTCTTTTCTCAAAAGCAGAGTGTGTTTCATGTAAGGCGAGCTAGCATTTGTTTCCCAGTCCTAAATGGAGTTGAATCACATGCAGTTTCTGGTCCTACGAGCAAGAGTTGTTTTCTGGTAAGGAAAGTCACTATTGCGCTCCCATGCCATACACAGTGCAAATAGTAAATGCCTCTGTTCCCTGCAAGTACAGTGTATCGGATTGAAGAGGATCAACTGTTCTTGTCAGGTTCCTAAGCAGACTTGAACTAGATATGGCCGTGTTTGTTCGAAGCACAGTTTTTTAGTTATGAGCAAGCTCACTGTTCGGAACACATAGGAAACAGTAGAGTAGAAGAGTGCTCTTTTCTCAAAAGCAGAGTGTGTTTCTTGGAAGGCGAGCTAGTGTTTGTTTCCCAGTACTAAATGGAGTTGAGTCACATGCAGTTTTTTGTCCTACGAGCAAGAGTTGTTTTCTCGTAAGACGAGTCACTATTGTGTTCCAATTGCCATCCACAGTGCAAATAGCACTGGCGTATCTTCCCAGCAAGTACAGTGTATTGGACTGAGGAGGAGCTACTGTTCTTGTCAGTTTCCTAAGCAGAGTTGAACTAGATATGGCCCGTGTGTGTAGGAAGCACAGTTTTTTTTTCTGAGCAAGCTCACTGTTCTGGGACTATAGGAAACACAGTAGAGTAGAAGAGTGCTCTTTTCTCTAAAGCAGAGTGTGTTTCTTGTAAGGCGAGCTATCATTTGTTTCCCAGTCCTAAATGGAGTTGAATCACATGCAGTTTCTGGTCCTACGAGCAAGAGTTGTTTTATGGTAAGAAGAGTCACTATTGTGCTCCCATTGCCATATACAGGACAAAGAGCACTGGCGTCTGTTCCAAGCAAGTACAGTGTATTGGACTGAAGAGGATCTACTGTTCTTTCAGGTTCCTAAGCAGAATTGAACTAGATATTGCCGTGTGTGTAGGAAGCACAGTTCTTTTGTTCTGAGCAAGCTCACTGTTTGGACCCTATAGGAAACACAGTAGAGTAGAAGAGTGTGCTTTTCTCAAAAGCAGAGTGTGTTTCTTGAAAGGCGAGATAGCGTTTGTTTCCAAGTCCTAAATGGAGTTGAATCACATGCAGTTTCTGGTCCTATGGGCAAGAGTTGTTTTCTGGTAAGGAAAGTCACTATTGCGCTCCCATTGCCATACACAGTGCAAGTAGCACTTCCGTCTGTTCCCAGCAAGTACAGTGTATCGGACTGAAGAGGAGCTACTTTTCTTGTCAGTTTCCTAAGCAGAGTTGAACTAGATATGACCCGTGTTTGTAGGAAGCACAGTTCTTTTGTTCTTTGCAAGCTCACTGTTTGGACCCCATAGGAAACACAGTAGAGCAGAAGAGTGCTCTTTTCTCTAAAACAGAGTGTGTTACTTGTAAGGCGAGCTAGCGTTTGTTTCGCAGTCCTAAATGGAGTTGAATCCCATGCAGTTTCGGGTACTACGAGCAAGAGTTGTTTTCTGGTAAAAAGAGTCACTATTGCGCTGCCATTGCCATACACAGGACAAATAGCACTGGCGTCTGTTCGCAGCAAGTACAGTGTATTGGACTGAAGAGGATCTACTGTTCTTGTCAGGTTCCTAAGCAGACTTGAACTAGATATGGCCGTGTGTGTAGGAAGCACAGTTTTTTTGTTCTGAGCAAGCTCACTTTTCGGAACACATAGGAAACACAGTAGAGTAGAAGAGTGCTCTTTTCTCAAAAGCAGAGTGTGTTTCTTGGACGTCGAGCTAGCATTTGTTTCCCAGTCCTAAATGGAGTTGAGTCACATGGAGTTTTTTGTCCTATGAGCAAGAGTTGTTTTCTGGTAAGACAAGTCACTATTGGGCTCCAATTGCCATACACAGTGCAAATAGCACTCGTGTCTGTTCCCTGCAAGTACAGTGTATTGGACTGAAGAGGATCTACTGTTCTTGTCAGTTTCCTAAGCAGAGTTGAACTGGATATGGACCGTGTGTGTAGGAAGCACAGTTCTTTTGTTCTGAGCAAGCTCACTGTTCAGACCCCATAGGAAGCACAGTAGAATAGAAGAGTGATCTTTTCTCAAAAGCAGAGTGTGTTTCATGTAAGAAGAGCTAGCATTTGTTTCACAGTCCTAAATGGAGTTGAATCACATGTAGTTTCTGGTCCTACGAGCAAGAGTTGTTTTCTGGTAAGGAAAGTCACTATTGCGCTCCCATTGCCATACACAGTGCAAATAGCACTCGCGTCTGTTCCCAGCAAGTACATTGTATCAGACTGAAGAGGAGCTACTGTTCTTGTCATTTTCCTAAGCAGAGTGGAACTAGTTATGGCCCGTGTGTAGGAAGAACAGCTCTTTTGTTCTGAGCAAGCTCACTGTTCTGGCCCTATAGGAAACACAGTAGAGTAGAAAAGTGCTCTTTTCTCTAAAACAGAGTGTGTTTCTTGTGAGGCGAGCTAGCGTTTGTTTCCCAGTCCTAAATGGAGTTGAATCACATGCAGTTTCTAGTCCTACAAGCAAGAGTTGTTTTATGGTAAGAAGAGTCACTTTTGCGCTGCCATTGCCATACACAGGACAAATAGCACTGGCGTCTGTTCCCAGCAAGTACAGTGTATTGGATTGAAGAGGATCTACTGTTCTAGTCAGGTTCCTAAGCAGAATTGAACTAGATATGGCCGTGTGTGTAGGAAGCACAGTTCTTTTGTTCTGAGCAATTTCAGTGTTCGGACTCCATAGGAAACACAGTAGAGTAGAAGAGTGCTCTTTTCTCAAAAGCAGAGTGTGTTTCTTGTAAGGCGAGCTAGCGTTTGTTTCCCAGTCCTATATGGAGTTGAGTAACATGTAGTTTTTTGTCCTACGAGCAAGAGTTGTTTTCTGGTAAGACGAGTCACTATTGTGCTCTAATTGCCATACACAGAGCAAATAGCACTCGCGTCTCTTCCCCGCAAGTACAGTGTATTGGACTGAAAAGGATCTACTGTTCTTGTCAGTTTCCTAAGCAGAGTTGAACTAGATATGGCCCTTGTGTGTAGGAAGCACAGTTCTTTTGTTCTGAGCAAGCTCACTGTTCGGACCCCATAGGAAACACAGTAGAGTAGAAGAGTGCTCTTTTCTCAAAAGCAGAGTGTGTTTCATGTAAGGCGAGCTAGCATTTGTTTCCCAGACCTAAATGGAGTTGAATCACATGCAGTTTCTGGTCCTATGAGCAAGAGTTTTTTTATGGTAAGGAAAGTCACTATTGTGCTCCCATTGCCCTACACAAGGCAAATAGCACTCGCGTCTTTTCCCAGCAAGTACAGTGTATTGGACTTAATAGGAGCTACTGTTCTTGTCAGTTTACTAAACAGAGTTGAACTAGATATGGCCGTGTGTGTAGGAAGCACAGTTCTTTTGTTCTGAGCAAGCTCACTGTTTGGACCCCATAGGAAACACAGTAGAGTAGAAGAGTGCTCTTTTCTCAAAAGCAGAGTGTGTTTCTTGTAAAGCGAGTTAGAGTTGGATTCCCAGTCCTAAATGGAGTTGAATCACATGCAGTTTCTGGTACTACGAGCATGAGTTGTTTTCTGGTAAGAAGAGTCACTATTGTGCTGCCATTGCCATACACAGGACAAATAGCACTGGAGTCTGTTCCCAGCAAGTACAGTGTATTGGACTGAAGAGGATCTACTGTTCTTGTCAGGTTCCTAAGCAGAGTTGAACTAGATATGGCCCGTGTGTAGGAAGCACAGTTCTTTTGTTCTGAGAAAGCTCACTGTTCTGGCACTATAGGAAACACAGTAGACTAGAAGAGTGCTCTTTTCTCTAAAGCAGAGTGTGTTTCTTGTAAGGTGAGCTAGCTTTTGTTTCCCAGTCCTAAATGGAGTTGAAATACTTGCAGTTTCTGGTCCTATGAGCAAGAGTAGTTTTATGGTAAGAAGAGTCACTATTGCGCTGCCATTGCCATACACAGGACAAATAGCACTGGCGTCTATTCCCAGCAAGTACAGTATATTGCACTGAAGAGGATCTACTGTTCTTGTCAGGTTCCTAAACAGAATTGAACTAGATATGGTCGTGTGTACGAAGCACAGTTCTTTTGTTCTGCGCAAGCTCACTGTTCGGACCCCATAGGGAGCACAGTAGAGTAGAAGAGTGCTCTTTTCTCAAAAGCAGAGTGTGTTTCTTGGACGTCGAGCTAGCATTTGTTTCCCAGTCCTAAATGGAGTTGAGTCACATGCAGTTTTTTGTCCTATGAGCAAGAGTTGTTTTCTGGTAAGACAAGTCACTATTGGGCTCCAATTGCCATACACAGTGCAAATAGCACTCGTGTCTGTTCCCTGCAAGTACAGTGTATTGGACTGTAGAGGATCTACTGTTCTTGTCAGTTTCCTAAGCAGAGTTGAACTGGATATGGACCGTGTGTGTAGGAAGCACAGTTCTTTTGTTCTGAGCAAGCTCACTGTTCAGACCCCATAGGAAGCACAGTAGAATAGAAGAGTGATCTTTTCTCAAAAGCAGAGTGTGTTTCATGTAAGAAGAGCTAGCATTTGTTTCCCAGACCTAAATGGAGTTGAATCACATGCAGTTTCTGGTCCTATGAGCAAGAGTTTTTTTATGGTAAGGAAAGTCACTATTGTGCTCCCATTGCCCTACACAAGGCAAATAGCACTCGCGTCTTTTCCCAGCAAGTACAGTGTATTGGACTTAATAGGAGCTACTGTTCTTGTCAGTTTACTAAACAGAGTTGAACTAGATATGGCCGTGTGTGTAGGAAGCACAGTTCTTTTGTTCTGAGCAAGCTCACTGTTTGGACACCATAGGAAACACAGTAGAGTAGAAGAGTGCTCTTTTCTCAAAAGCAGAGTGTGTTTCTTGTAAAGCGAGTTAGAGTTGGATTCCCAGTCCTAAATGGAGTTGAATCACATGCAGTTTCTGGTACTACGAGCAAGAGTTGTTTTCTGTTAAGAAGAGTCACTATTGTGCTGCCATTGCCATACACAGGACAAATAGCACTGGAGTCTGTTCCCAGCAAGTACAGTGTATTGGACTGAAGAGGATCTACTGTTCTTGTCAGGTTCCTAAGCAGAGTTGAACTAGATATGGCCCGTGTGTAGGAAGCACAGTTCTTTTGTTCTGAGAAAGCTCACTGTTCTGGCACTATAGGAAACACAGTAGACTAGAAGAGTGCTCTTTTCTCTAAAGCAGAGTGTGTTTCTTGTAAGGTGAGCTAGCTTTTGTTTCCCAGTCCTAAATGGAGTTGAAATACTTGCAGTTTCTGGTCCTATGAGCAAGAGTAGTTTTATGGTAAGAAGAGTCACTATTGCGCTGCCATTGCCATACACAGGACAAATAGCACTGGCGTCTGTTCCCAGCAAGTACAGTATATTGCACTGAAGAGGATCTACTGTTCTTGTCAGGTTCCTAAACAGAATTGAACTAGATATGGTCGTGTGTACGAAGCACAGTTCTTTTGTTCTGCGCAAGCTCACTGTTCGGACCCCATAGGGAGCACAGTAGAGTAGAAGAGTGCTCTTTTCTCAAAAGCAGAGTGTGTTTCTTGGACGTCGAGCTAGCATTTGTTTCCCAGTCCTAAATGGAGTTGAGTCACATGCAGTTTTTTGTCCTATGAGCAAGAGTTGTTTTCTGGTAAGACAAGTCACTATTGGGCTCCAATTGCCATACACAGTGCAAATAGCACTCGTGTCTGTTCCCTGCAAGTACAGTGTATTGGACTGAAGAGGATCTACTGTTCTTGTCAGTTTCCTAAGCAGAGTTGAACTGGATATGGACCGTGTGTGTAGGAAGCACAGTTCTTTTGTTCTGAGCAAGCTCACTGTTCAGACCCCATAGGAAGCACAGTAGAATAGAAGAGTGATCTTTTCTCAAAAGCAGAGTGTGTTTCATGTAAGAAGAGCTAGCATTTGTTTCACAGTCCTAAATGGAGTTGAATCACATGCAGTTTCTGGTCCTACGAGCAAGAGTTGTTTTCTGGTAAGGAAAGTCACTATTGCGCTCCCATTGCCATACACAGTGCAAATAGCACTCGCGTCTGTTCCCAGCAAGTACATTGTATCAGACTGAAGAGGAGCTACTGTTCTTGTCATTTTCCTAAGCAGAGTTGAACTAGATATGGCCCGTGTGTGTAGGAAGCACAGTTTTTTTTTTTCTGAGCAAGCTCACTGTTCTGGCCCTATAGGAAACACAGTAGAGTAGAAGAGTGCTCTTTTCTCTAAAGCAGAGTGTGTTTCTTGTAAGGCAAGCTATCTTTTGTTTCCCAGTCCTAAATGGAGTTGAATCACATGTAGTTTCTGGTCCTACCAGCAAGAGTTGTTTTCTGGTAAGAAGAGTCACTATTGTGCTGCCATTGCCATATACAGGACAAATAGCACTGGCGTCTGTTCCCAGCAAGTACAGTGTATGGGACTGAAAAGGAGCTACTGTTCTTGTCAGTTTCCTAAGCAGAGTTGAAGTAGATATGGCCCGTGTGTGTAGGAAGCACAGTTCTTATGTTCTGAGCAAGCTCACTGTTCTGGCCCTATAGGAAACACAGTAGAGAAGAAGAGTGCTCTTTTCTCAAAAGCGGAGTGTGTTTCTTGTTAGGCGAGCTAGCGTTTGTTTCCTAGTCCTAAATGGAGTTGAATCACATGCAGTTTCAGGTCCTATGATCAACAGTTCTTTTCTGGTAAGGAAAGTCACATTGCTTTCCCATTGCCATACACAGTGCAAATAGCACTCGCGTCTGTTCCCAGCATGTACAGTGTATTGGACTGGATAGGTGCTAATGTTCTTGTCAGTTTCCTAAGCAGAGTTGAACTAGATATGATCCGTGTTTGTAGGAAGCACAGTTCTTTTGTTCTTTGCAAGCTCACTGTTTGGACCCCATAGGAAACACAGTAGAGTAGAAGAGTGCTCTTTTCTCTAAAGCAGAGTGTATTTCTTGTAAGGCGTGCTAGCGTTTGTTTTGCAGTCCTAAATGGAGTTGTATCCCATGCAGTTTCTGGTACTACGAACAAGAGTTGTTTTATGGTAAGAAGAGTCACTATTGCACTGCCATTGCCATACACAGGACAAGGAGCACTGGCATCTGTTCGCAGCAAGTACAGTGTATTGGGCTGAAGAGGATCTACTGTTCTTGTCAGGTTCCTAAGCAGACTTGAACTAGATATGGCTGTGTGTGTAGGAAGCACAGTTTTTTATTCTGAGCAAGCTCACTGTTCGGACCCCATAGGAAACACAGTAGAGTAGAAGAGTGCTTTTTTCTCAAAAGCAGAGTGTGTTTCATTTAAGGCGAGCTAGCGTTTGTTTCCCATTCCTAAATGGAGTGGAATCACATGCAGTTTGTTTTCCTACGAGAAAGTGTTGTTTTCTGGTAAGGAAAGTCACTATTGTGCTCCCATTGCCATACACAGTGCAAATAGCCCTCCCATCTTTTCCCAGCAAGTACAGTGTATTGGACTAAAGAGGCGCTACTGTTCTTCTCAGATTCCTAAGCAGAGTTGAACTAGATATGGCCCGTGAGTGTAGGAAGCACAGTTCTTTTTTTCTGAGCAAGCTCACTGTTCTGGCCCTATAGGAAACACAGTAGAGTAGAAGAGTGCTCTTTTCTCAAAAGCAGAGTGTGTTTCTTGTAAAGCGAGCTAGAGTTTGTTTCCCAGTCCTAAATGGAGTTGAATCACATGCAGTTTCTGGTCCACGAGCAAGAGTTGTTTTCTGGTAAGAAGAGTCACTATTGCGCTGCCATTGCCATACACAGGACAAATAGCACTGGCGTCTGTTCCCAGCAAGTACAGTGTATTGGACTGAAGAGGATCTACTGTTCTTGTCAGTTTCCTAAGCAGACTTGAACTAGATATGGCCGTGTGTGTAGGAAGCACAGTTCTTTTGTTCTGAGCAAGCTCACTGTTCAGACCCTATAGGAAACACAGTAGAGTAGAAGAGTGCTATTTTCTCAAAAGCAGAGTGTGTTTCTTGTAAGGCGAGCTAGCGTTTGTTTCCCAGTCCTAAATGGAGTTGAATCAAATGCAGTTTCTGGTCCTACGAGCAAGAGTTGTTTTCTGGTAAGGAAAGTCACTATTGTGCTCCCATTGCCATACACAGTGCAAGTAGCACTCGCGTCTGTTCCCAGAAAGTACAGTGTATCGGACTGAAGAGGAGCTACTGTTCTTGTCAGTTTCCTAAGCAGAGTTGAACTAGATATGGCCCATGTGTAGGAAGCACAGTTCTTTTGTACTGAGCAAGCTCACTGTTCTGGCCCAATGGGAAACACAGTAGAGTAGAAGAGTGCTCTTTTCTCTAATGCAGAGTGTGTTTCTTGTAAGGCGAACTAGTGTTTGTTTCCCCGTCCTAAATGGATTTGAATCACATGCAGTTTCTGGTCCTACGAGCAAGAGTTGTTCTATTGTAAGAAGAGTCACTATTGCGCTGCCATTGCCATACACAGGACAAATAGCACTGGCGTCTGTTCCCAGCAATTACAGTGTATTGAACTGAAGATGATCTACTGTTCTTGTCAGGTTCCTAAGCAGACTTCAACTAGATATGGCCGTGTGTAGGAAGCACAGTTCTTATGTTCTGAGCAAGCTCACTGTTCAGACCCCATAGGAAACACAGTAGAGTAGAAGAGTGCTCTTTTCTCAAAAGCAGAGTGTATTTCATGTAAGGCGAACTAGTGTTTGTTTCCCAGTCCTAAATGGAGTTGAATCACATGCAGTTTCAGGTCCTACGAACAAGAGTTTTTTTCTGGTAAGGAAAGTCACATTGCGCTCCCATTGCCATACAATGTGCAAATAGCACTCGCGTCTGTTCCCAGCAAGTACAGTGTATTGGACTGAAGAGGATCTACTGTTCTTGTCAGGTTCCTAAGCAGACTTGAACTAGATATGGCCGTGTGTGTAGGAAGCACAGTTCGTTTGTTCTGAGCAAGCTCATTCTTCGGACCCCATAGGAAACACAGTAGAGTAGATGAGTGCTCTTTTCTCCAAAGCAGAGTGTGTTTCTTGTAAGGTGAGCAAGTGTTTGTTTCCCAGTCCTAAATGGAGTTGAATCACATGCAGTTTCTGGTCCTACGACCAAGAGTTGTTTTCTGGTAAGGAAAGTCACTATTGTGCTCCCATTGCCATACACAGTGCAAATAGCACATGCGTCTGTTCCCAGCAAGTACAGTGTATTGGACTGAAGAGGAGCTACTGTTCTTCTCAGTTTCCTAAGCAGAGTTGAACTAGATATGGCCCGTGTGTCTAGGAAGCACAGTTCATTTGTTCTGAGCAAGCTAACTCTTCTGGCCCTATAGGAAACCCAGTAGAGTGGAAGAGTGCTCTTTTCTCAAAAGCAGAGTGTGTTTCTTATAAGGTGAGCTAGAGTTTGTTTCCCAGTCCTAAATGGAGTTGAGTCACATGCAGTTTTTGGTCCTATGAGCAAGAGTTGTTTTCTGGTAAGACGAGTCACTATTGTGCTCCAATTGCCATACACAGTGCACATAGCACTCGCGTCTGTTCTCAGCAAGTACAGTGTATCGGACTGAAGAGGAGCTGCTGTTCTTGTCAGTTTCCTAAGCAGAGTTGAAATAGATATGGCCCGTGTGTTTAGGAAGCACAGTTTTTTTGTTCTGAGCAAGCTCACTGTTCGGACCCCATAGAAAACACAGTAGAGTAGAAGAGTGCTTTTTTCTCAAACGTAGAGTGTGTTTCTTTTAAGGCGAGCTAGCTTTTGTTTCCCATTCCTAAATGGAGTGGAATCACATGCAGTTTCTGGTCCTATGAGCAAGAGTTGTTTTCTGGTAAGGAAAGTCACTATTGTGCTCCCATTGCCATACACAGTGCAAATAGCCCTCCCGTCTGTTCCCAGCAAGTACAGTGTATTGGACTGAAGAGGAGCTACTGTTCTTGTCAGTTTCCTAAGAAGAGTTGAACTAGATATGGCCCGTGTGTTTAGGAAGCACAGACCTTTTTTTCTGAGCAAGCTCACTGTTCTGGCCCTATAGGAAGCACAGTCAAGTAGAAGAGTGCTCTTTTCTCAAAAGCAGAGTGTGTTTCTTGTAAAGCGAGCTAGAGTTTGTTTCCCAGTCCTAAATGGAGTTGAGTCACACGCAGTTTTTTGTTCTATGAGCAAGAGTTGTTTTCTGGTAAGACGAGTCACTATTGTGCTCCAATTGCCATACACAGTGCAAATAGCACTGGTGTCTGTTCCCAGCAAGTACAGTGTATTGGACTGAAGAGGAGCTACTGTTCTTGTCAGTTTCCTAAGCAGAGTTGAAATACATATGGTCCGTGTGTGTAGGAAGCACAGTTCTTTTGTTTTGAGCAAGCTAACTGTTCTGGCCCTATAGGAAACACAGTAGAGTAGAAGAGTGCTCTTTTCCCAAAAGTAGAATGTGTTTCTTGTAAGGTGAGCTAGAGTTTGTTTTCCAAACCTAAATGGAGTTGAGTCACATGCAGTTTCTGGTCGTACGAGCAAGAGTTGTTTTCTGGTAAGATGAGTCACTATTGTGCTCCAATTGCCATACACAGTGCAAATAGCACTCGCGTCTGTTCTCAGCAAGTACAGTGTATCGGACTGAAGAGAAGCTGCTGTTCTTGTCAGTTTCCTAAGCAGAGTTGAACTAGATATGGCCCGTGTGTTTAGGAAGCACAGTTATTATGTTCTGAGCAAGCTCACTGTTCTGGTCCTACAGGAAACACAGTAGAGTAGAAGAGTGCTCTTTTCTCTAAAGCAGAGTGTGTTTCTTGTAAGGCGAGCTCGCGTTTGTTTCCCAGTCCTAAATGGAGTTGAATCACAGACAGTTTTTGGTCCTACGAGCAAGAGTTGTTTTCTGGTAAGAAGAGTCACTATTGCGCTCCAAATGCCATACACAGTGCAAATAGCACTCGTGTCTGTTCCCAGCAAGTACAGTGTATTGGACTGAATAGGAGCTACTGTTCTTGTCAGTTTCCTAAGCAGAATTGAACTAGATATGGCCGTGTGTGTAGGAAGCACAGTTCTTTTGTTCTGAGCAAGCTCACAGTTCGGACCCCATAGAAAACAAAGTAGAGTAGAAGGGTGCTCTTTTCCCAAAAGCAGAGTATGTTTCTTGTAAGGCGAGCTAGCGTTTGTTTCCCAGTCCTAAATGGAGTTGAATCACATGCAGTTTGTGTTCCTAGGAGCAAGAGTTGTTTTCTGTTAAGGAAAGTCACTATTGCGCTCTCATTGACATACACAGTGCAAATAGCACTCGCGTCTGTTCCCAGCAAGCACAGTTTATTGGACTGAAGAGGAGCTACTGTTCTTGTCAGTTTCCTAAGCAGAGTTGAACTAGATATGGTCCGTGTGTGTAGGAAGCACAGTTCTTATGTTCTAAGCAAGCTCACTCTTCTGGCCGTATAGGAAACATAGTAGAGTAGAAGATTGCTCTTTTCTCAAAAGCAGAGTGTGTTTCTTGTAAGGCAAGCTAGCGTTTGTTTCCTAGTCCTAAATGGAGTTGAATCACATGCAGTTTCAGGTCCTACGAACAAGAGTTGTTTTCTGGTAAGGAAATTCACATTGCGCTCCCATTGCCATACACTGTGCAAATAGCACTCGCGTCTGTTCCCAGCAAGTACAGTGTATTGGACTGAAGAGGATCTACTGTTCTTGTCAGGTTCCTAAGCAGACTTGAACTAGATATGGCCGTGTTTGTAGGAAGCACAGTTTTTTTGTTCTGAGCAAGCTCACTGTTCGGACCCCATAGAAAACACAGTAGAGTAGAAGAGTGCTTTTTTCTCAAACTTGGAGTGTGTTTCTTTTAAGGCGAGCTAGCTTTTGTTTCCCATTCCTAAATGGAATGGAATCACACGCAGTTTCTGGTCCTACGAGCAAGAGTTGTTTTCTGGTAAGGAAAGTCACTATTGTGCTCCCATTGCCATACACAGTGCAAATAGCCCTCCCGTCTGTTCCCACCAAGTACAGTGTATTGGGCTGAAGAGGAGCTACTCTTCTTCTCAGTTTCCTAAGAAGAGTTGAACTAGATATGGCACGTGTGTAGGAAGCACAGTTCTTTTTTTCTGAGCAAGCTCACTGTTCTGGCCCTATAGGAAATACAGTAGAGTAGAAGAGTGCTCTTTTCTCAAAAGCAGAGTGTGTTTCTTGTAAAGCGAGCTAGAGTTTGTTTCCCAGTCCTAAATGGAGTTGAGTCACATGCAGTTTTTTGTTCTATGAGCAAGAGTTGTTTTCTGGTAAGACGAGTCACTATTGTGCTCCAATTGCCATACACAGTGCAAATAGCACTGGCGTCTGTTCCCAGCAAGTACAGTGTATTGGACTGAAGAGGATCTACTGTTCTTGTCAGTTTCCTAAGCAGAGTTGAACTAGATATGGCCCGTGTGTGGGAAGCACAGTTCTTTTGTTCTGAGCAAGCTCACTGTTCTGGCCCTGTAGGAAACACAGTAGAGTAGAAGAGTGCTCTTTTTCTAAAGCAGAGTGTGTTTCTTGTAAGGCGAGCTAGCATTTGTTTCCCAGTCCTAAATGGCGTTGAATCACATGCAGTTTTTGGTCCTACGAGCAAGAGTTGTTTTCTGGTAAGCAAAGTCACTATTGCACTCTAATTGCCATACACAGTGTAAATAGCACTCGCGTGTGTTCCCAGCAAGTACAGTGTATTGGACTGAAGAGGAGCTACTGTTCTTGTCAGTTTCCTAAGCAGAGTTGAACTAGATATCCCCTGTGTGTAGGAAGCACAGTCCTTTTGTTGTGAGCAAGCTCACTGTTCTGGCCATAGAGGAAACAGAGTAGTGTAGAAGAGTGCTCTTTTCTCAAAAGCAGAGTGTGTTTCTTGTAAGGCAAGCTAGCGTTCGTTTCCCATTCCTAAATGGAGTTGAATCACATGCAGTTTCTGGTCCTACGAGCAAGAGTTGTTTTCTGGTAAGGAAAGTCACTATTGCGCTCCCATTGCCATACACTGTGCAAATAGCACTCGCGTCTGTTCCCAGCAAGTACAGTGTATTGGACTGAAGAGGATCTACTGTTCTTGTCAGGTTCCTAAGCAGACTTGAACTAGATATGGCCGTGTGTGTAGGAAGCACTGTTTTTTTGTTCTGAGCAAGCTCACTGTTCGGACACCATAGAAAACACAGTAGAGTAGAAGAGTGCTTTTTTCTCAAACGTAGAGTGTGTTTCTTTTAAGGCGAGCTAGCTTTTGTTTCCCATTCCTAAATGGAGTGGAATCACACGCAGTTTCTGGTCCTACGAGCAAGAGTTGTTTTCTGGTAAGGAAAGTCACTATTGTGCTCCCATTGCCATACACAGTGCAAATAGCCCTCCCGTCTGTTCCCAGCAAGTACAGTGTATTGGACTGAAGAGGAGCTACTGTTCTTGTCAGTTTCCTAAGAAGAGTTGAACTAGATATGGCCCGTGTGTTTAGGAAGCACAGTTCTTTTTTTCTGAGCAAGCTCACTGTTCTGGCCCTATAGGAACACAGTAGAGTAGAAGAGTGCTCTTTTCTCAAAAGCAGAGTGTGTTTCTTGTAAAGCGAGCTAGAGTTTGTTTCCCAGTCCTAAATGGAGTTGAGTCACATGCAGTTTTTTATTCTATGAGCAAGAGTTGTTTTCTGGTAAGACGAGTCACTATTGTGCTCCAATTGCCATACACAGTGCAAATAGCACTGGCCTCTGTTCCCAGCAAGTACAGTGTATTGGACTGAAGAGGAGCTACTGTTCTTGTCAGTTTCCTAAGCAGAGTTGAACTAGATATGGCCCGTGTGTGGGAAGCACAGTTCTTTTGTTCTGAGCAAGCTCACTGTTCTGGCCCTATAGGAAACACAGTAGAGTAGAAGAGTGCTCTTTTTCTAAAGCAGAGTGTGTTTCTTGTAAGGCGAGCTAGCATTTGTTTCCCAGTCCTAAATGGCGTTGAATCACATGCAGTTTGTGGTCCTACGAGCAAGAGTTGTTTTCTGGTAAGCAAAGTCACTATTGCACTCTAATTGCCATACACAGTGTAAATAGCACTCGCGTGTGTTCCCAGCAAGTACAGTGTATTGGACTGAAGAGGAGCTACTATTCTTGTCAGTTTCCTAAGCAGAGTTGAACTACATATGGTCCGTGTGTGTAGGAAGCACAGTTCTTTTGTTCTGAGCAAGCTAACTGTTCTGGCCCTATAGGAAACACAGTAGAGTAGAAGAGTGCTCTTTTCCCAAAAGTAGAATGTGTTTCTTGTAAGGTGAGCTAGAGTTTGTTTCCCAGTCCTATATGGAGTTGAGTCACATGCAGTTTCTGGTCGTATGAGCAAGAGTTGTTTTCTGGTAAGGAAAGTCACTATTGCGCTCTCATTGACATACACAGTGCAAATAGCACTCGCGTCTGTTCCCAGCAAGTACAGTGTATTGGACTGAAGAGGAGCTACTGTTCTTGTCAGTTTCCTAAGCAGAGTTGAACTAGATGTCCCCTGTGTGTAGGAAGCACAGTCCTTTTGTTTTGAGCACGCTCACTGTTCTGGCCATAGAGGAAACACAGTAGAGTAGAAGAGTGCTCTTTTCTCAAAAGCAGAGTGTGTTTCTTGTAAGGCGAGCTAGCGTTTGTTTCCCAGTCATAAATGGAGTTGAATCACATGCAGTTTTTGGTCCTACGAGCAAGAGTTGTTTCCTGGTAAGACAAGTCACTATTGTGCTCCAATTGCCATACACAGTGCAAATAGCACTCGCGTCTGTTCCCCGCAAGTACAGTGTATTGGACGGAAGAGGAGCTACTGTTCTTGTCAGTTTCCTAAGCAGAGTTGAACTAGATATGGCCCATGTGTAGGAAGCACAGTTCTTTTGTTCTGAGCAAGCTCACTATTCTGGCCCTATAGGAAAAACAGTAGAGTAGAAGAGTGCTCTTTTCTCAAAAGCAGAGTGTGTTTCATGTAAGGCGAGCTAGCATTTGCTTCCCAGTCCTAAATGGAGTTGAATCACATGAAGTTTCTGGTCTTACGAGCAAGAGTTGTTTTATTGTAAGGAAAGTCACTATTGCGCTCCCATTGCCATACACAGTGCAAATAGCACTCGCGTCTGTTCCCAGCAAGTACAGTGTATCGGACTGAAGAGGAGCTACTGTTCTTGTCAGTTTCCTAAGCAGAGTTGAACTAGTTATGGCCCGTGTGTAGGAAGCACAGTTCTTTTGTTCTGAGCAAGCTCACTCTTCTGGCCCTATAGGAAACACAGTAGAGTGGAAGAGTGCGCTTTTCTCAAAAGCAGTGTGTGTTTCTTGTAAGGCGAGCTAGCGTTTGTTTCCCAGTCCTAAATGGAGTTGAATCACATGCAGTTTCTAGTCCTACGAGCAAGAGTTGTTTTCTGGTAAGAAGAGTCACTATTGTGCTGCCATTGCCATACATAGGACAAATAGCACTGGCGTCTGTTCCCAGCAAGTACAGTGTATTGGACTGAAGAGGATCTACTGTTCTTGTCAGGTTCCTAAGCAGAAATGAACTAGATATGGCCGTGTGTGTAGGAAGCACAGTTCTTTTGTTCTGAGCAAGCTCACTGTTCGGACACCATAGGAAACTTAGTAGTGTAGAAGAGTGCTCTTTTCTCTAAAGCAGAGTGTGTTTCTTGTAAGGCGAGCTAGCGTTTGTTTCCCAGTCCTAAATGGGGTTGAGTCACATGCAGTTTTTTGTCCTATGAGCAAGAGTTGTTTTCTGGTAAGGAAAGTCACTATTGCGCTCCCTTGCCATACATAGTGCAAATAGCTCTCGCGTCTGTTCCCAGCAAGTACAGTGTATCGGACTGAAGAGGAGCTACTTTTCTTGTCAGTTTCCTAAGCAGAGTTGAACTAGATATGGCCCGTGTGTGTAGGAAGCACCGTTCTTATGTTCTGAGCAAGCTCACTGTTCTGGCCCTATAGGAAACACAGTAGAGTAGAAGAGTGCTCTTTTCTCAAAAGCAGAGTGTGTTTTTGTAAGGTGAGCTAGCGTTTGTTTCCTAGTCTTAAATGGAGTTGAATCACATGCAGTTTCTGGTCCTACGAACAAGAGTTTTTTTCTGATAAGGAAAGTCACTATTGCGCTCCCATTGCCCTACACAAGGCAAATACCACTCGCGTATTTTCCCAGCAAGAACAGTGTATTGGACTGAATAGGAGCTACTGTTCTTGTCAGTTTCCTAAGTAGAGTTGAACTAGATATGGTCCGTGTGTGTAGGAAGCACAGTTCTTTTGTTCTGAGCAAGCTCACTGTTTGGACCCCATAGGAAACACAGTAGAGTAGAAGAATGCTCTTTTCTCTAAAGCAGAGTGTGTTTCTAGTAAGGCGAGCTAGAGTTTGTTTCCCAGTCCTAAATGTAGTGGAATCACATGCAGTTTCTGGTCCTACGAGCAAGAGTTGTTTTCTGGTAAGAAGAGTCACTATTGCGCTGCCATTGCCATACACAGGACAAATAGCACTGGCGTCTGTTCCCAGCAAGTACAGTGTATTGGACTGAAGAGGTTCTACTGTTCTTGTCAGGTTCCTAAGCAGACTTGAACTAGATATGGCCGTGTGTGTAGGAAGCACAGTTTTTTTGTTCTGAGCAAGCTCACTTTTCGGAACACATAGGAAACACAGTAGAGTAGAAGAGTGCTCTTTTTTCAAAAGCAGAGTGTGTTTCTCGAGAGTCGAGCTAGCGTTTGTTTCCCAGTCCTAAATGGAGTTGAGTCACATGCAGTTTTTTGTCCTAGGAACAAGAGTTGTTTTCTGGTAAGACAAGTCACTATTGTGCTCCAATGCCATACACAGTGCAAATAGCACTCGCGTCTGTTCCCCGCAAGTACAGTGTATTGGAGTGAAGAGGAGCTACTGTTCTTGTTTGTTTCCTAAGCAGAGTTGAACTAGATATGGCCCGTGTGTGGAGAAAGCACAGTTCTTTGTTCTGAGCAAGCTCACTGTTTGGACCCCATAGGAAACACAGTAGAGTAGAAGAGTGCTCTTTTCTCTAAAGCAGAGTGTGTTTCTTGTAAAGCGAGCTAGAGTTTGTTTCCCAGTCCTAAATGGAGTTGAATCACATGCAGTTTCTGGTCCTACGAGCAAGAGTTGTTTTCTAGTAAGAAGAGTCACTATTGCGCTGCCATTGCCATACACAGGACAAATAGCACTGGCGTCTGTTCCCAGCAAGTACAGTGTATTGAACTGAAGAGGATCTACTGTTCTTGTCAGGTTCCTAAGCAGACTTGAACTAGATATGGCCGTGTGTGTAGGAAGCACAGTTTTTTTGTTCTTAGCAAGCTCACTTTTCGGAACACATAGGAATCACAGTAGAGTAGAAGAGTGCTCTTTTCTCAAAAGCAGAGTGTGTTTTTGTAAGGCGAGCTAGCGTTTGTTTCCTAGTCCTAAATGGAGTTGAATCACATGCAGTTTCTGGTCCTATGAACAAGAGTTGTTTTCTGGTAAGGAAAGTCACTATTGCGCTCCCATTGCCCTTTACAAGGCAAATAGCACTCGCGTATTTTCCCAGCAAGTACTGTGTATTGGACTGAATAGGAGCTACTGTTCTTGTCAGTTTACTAAGCACAATTGAACTAGATATGGTCCGTGCGTGTAGGAAGCACAGTTCTTTTGTTCTGAGCAAGCTCACTGTTTGGACCCCATAGGAAACACAGTAGAGTAGAAGAGTGCTCTTTTCTCAAAAGCAGAGTGTGTTTCTTGTAAGGCGAGCTAGCGTTTGTTTCCCAGTCCTAAATGGAGTTGAATCACATGCAGTTTCTGGTCCTAAGAGCAAGAGTTGTTTTCTGGTAAGGAAAGTCACTATTGCTCTCCCCTTGATACATAGTGCAAATAGCTCTCGCGTCTGTTCCCAGCAAGTACAGTGTATCGGACTGAAGAGGAGCAACTGTTCTTGTCAGTTTCCTAAGCAGAGTTGAACTAGATATGGCCCGTGTGTGTAGGAAGCACCGTTCTTATGTTCTGAGCAAGCTCACTGTTCTGGCCCTATAGGAAACACAGTAGAGTAGAAGAGTGCTCTTTTCTCAAAAGCAGAGTGTGTTTTTGTAAGGCGAGCTAGCGTTTGTTTCCTCGTCCTAAATGGAGTTGAATCACATGCAGTTTCTGGTCCTACGAACAAGAGTTTTTTTCTGGTAAGAAAAGTCACTATTGCGCTCCCATTGCCCTACACAAGGCAAATAGCACTCGCGTCTTTTCCCAGCAAGTACAGTGTATTGGACTGAAGAGGAGCTACTGTTCTTGTCAGTTTCCTAAGCAGAGTTGAACTAGATATGGTCCGTGTGTGTAGGAAGCACAGTTCTTTTGTTCTGAGCAAGCTCACTGTTTGGAACCCATAGGAAAAACAGTAGAGTAGAAGAGTGCTCTTTTCTCTAAAGCAGAGTGTGTTTCTTTTAAGGCGAGATAGCGTTTGTTTCCCAGTTCTAAATGGAGTTGAGTCCCATGCAGTTTTTTGTCCTATGAGCAAGAGTTGTTTTCTGGTAAGACGAGTCACTATTGTGCTCCAATTGCCATACACAGTGCAAATATCACTCGCGTCTGTTCCCAGCAAGAAAAGTGTATCGGACTGAAGAGCAGCTACTGTTCTTGTCAGTTTCCTAAGCAGAGTTGAACTAGATATGGCCTGTGTGTAGGAAGCACAGTTCTTTTGTTCTCAGCAAGCTCACTGTTCTGGCCCTATAGGAAACACAGTAGAGTAGAAGAGTGCTCTTTTCTCTAAAGCAGAGTGTGTTTCTCGTAAGTCGAGCTAGCGTTTGTTTCCCAGTCCTAAATGGAGTTGAGTCACATGCAGTTTTTTGTCCCACGAGCAAGAGTTGTTTTCTGGTAAGAAGAGTCACTATTGCGCTCCCATTGCCCTACACAAGGCAAATAGCACTGGCGTCTTTTCCCAGCAAGTACAGTGTATTGGACTGAATAGAGGCTACTGTTCTTGTCAGTTTACTAAGCAGAGTTGAACTAGATATGGTCCGTGTGTGTAGGAAGCACAGTTCTTTTGTTCTGAGCAAGCTCACTGTTTGGACCCCATAGGAAACACAGTAGAGTAGAAGAGTGCTCTTTTCTCTAAAGCAGAGTGTGTTTCTTGTAAGGCGAGCTAGCGTTTGTTTCCCAGTCCTAAATGGAGTTGAATAACATGCAGTTTCTGGTCCTACGAGCAAGAGTTGTTTTCTGGTAAGGAAAGTCACTATTGTGCTCCCATTGCCATACACAGTGCAAATAGCCCTCCCGTCTGTTCCCAGCAAGTACAGTGTATTGGACTGAAGAGCAGCTACTGTTCTTCTCAGTTTCCTAAGCAGAGTTGAACTAGATATGTCCCGTGTGTGTAGGAAGCACAGTTCTTTTTTTCTGAGAAAGCTCACTGTTCTGGCCCTATAGGAAACACTGTAGAGTAGAAGAGTGCTCTTTTCTCAAAAGCAGAGTGTGTTTCTTGTAAAGCGATCTAGAGTTTGTTTCCCAGTCCTAAATGAGGTTGAATTACATGCAGTTTCTGGTCCTACAAGCAAGAGTTGTTTTCTGGTAAGAAGAGTCACTATTGCACTGCCTTTGCCATACACAGGACAAATAGCACTAACGTCTGTTCCCAGCAAGTACAGTGTATTTGACTGAAGAGGATCTACTGTTCTTGTCAGGTTGCTAAGCAGAATTTAACTAGATATGGCCGTGTGTGTAGGAAGCACAGTTTTTTTGTTCTGAGCAAGCTCACTGTTCGGAACACATAGGAAACACAGTAGAGTAGAAGAGTGCTCTTTTCTCAAAAGCAGAGTGTATTTCTTGGAAGTCGAGCTAGCGTTTGTTTCCCAGTCCTAAATGGAGTTGAGTCACATGCAGTTTTTTTCCTACGAGCAAGAGTTGTTTTCTGGTAAGGAAAGTCACTATTGTGCTCCCATTGCCATACACAGTGCAAATAGCACTCGCGTCTGTTCCCAGCAAGTACAGTGTATCGGACTGAAGAGGAGCTACTGTTCTTGTCAGTTTCCTAAGCAGAGTTGAACTAGTTATTGCCCGTGTGTAGGAAGCACAGTTCTTTTGTTCTGAGCAAGCTCACTGTTCTGGCCCTATAGGAAACACAGTAGAGTAGAAGAGTGCTCTTTTCCCTAAAGCAGAATGTGTTTCTTGTAAGGCGAGCTAACGTTTGTTTCCCAGTCTTTTTTTTTTTTTTTTTTTTTTGTTTTTCGAGACAGGGTTTCTCTGTGTAGCTTTGCGCCTTTCCTGGAACTCACTTGGTAGCCCAGGCTGGCCTCGAACTCACAGAGATCCGCCTGGCTCTGCCTCCCAAGTGCTGGGATTAAAGGCGTGCGCCACCACCGCCCGGCTGTTTCCCAGTCTTAAATGGAGTTGAATCACATGCAGTATCTAGTCCTACGAGCACGAGTTGTTTTATGGTAAGAAGAGTCACTATTGCGCTGCCATTGCCATACACAGGACAAATAGCACTGGCGTCTGTTCCCAGCAAGTACATTGTATTGTAATGAAGAGGATCTACTGTTTTTCTCAGGTTCCTAAACAGAATTGAACTAAATATGGCCGTGTGTGTAGGAAGCACAGTTCTTATGTTCCGAGCAAGTTCACTCTTGTGGCCCTATAGGATACACAGTAGAGTAGATGAGTGCTTATTTCTCAAAAGCAGAGTGTGTTTTTGTAAGGCGAGCTGGCGTTTGTTTCCCAGTCCTAAATGGAGTTGAATCATATGCAGTTTCTGGTCCTATGAACAAGAATTGTTTTCTGGTAAGGAAAGTCACTATTGTGCTCCCATTGCCCTACACAAGGCATATAGCACTCGCGTCTTTTCCCAGCAAGTACAGTGTATTGGACTGAATAGGAGCTACTGTTCTTGTCAGTTTACTAAGCAGAGTTGAATTAGATATGGTCCGTGTTTGTAGGAAGCACAGTTCTTTTGTTCTGAGCAAGCTCACTGTTTGGACCCCATAGGAAACACAGTAGAATAGAAGAGTGCTCTTTTCTCTAAAGCAGAGTGTGTTTCTTGTAAGGCGAGCTACCGTTTGTTTCCCAGTCCTAAATGGAGTGGAATCACATGCAGTTTTTGGTCCTACGAGCAAGAGTTGTTTTCTGGTAAGGAAAGTCACCATTGTGCTCCCATTGCCATACACAGTGCAAATAGCCCTCCCGTCTGTTCCCAGCAATTACAGTGTATTGGACTGAAGAGGAGCTACTGTTCTTCTCAGTTTCCTAAGCAGAGTTGAACTAGATATGGCCCGTGTGTGTAGGAAGCACAGTTCTTTTTTTCTGAGCAAGCTCACTGTTCTGGCCCTATAGGAAACACAGTAGAGTAGAAGAGTGCTCTTTTCTCAAAAGCAAAGTGTGTTTCTTGTAAGGCGAGCTACCGTTCGTTTCCCAGTCCTAAATGGAGTGGAATCACATGCAGTTTTTGGTCCTACGAGCAAGAGTTGTTTTCTGGTAAGGAAAGTCACTATTGTGCTCCAATTGCCATACACAGTGCAAATAGCACTCGCGTCTGTTCGCCGCAAGTACAGTGTATTGTACTGAAGAGGATCTACTGTTCTTGTCAGTTTCCTAAGCAGAGTTGAACTAGATATGGCCCGTGTGTGTAGAAAGCACAGTTGTTTTGTTCTGAGCAAGCTCACTTTTCGGAACACATAGGAAACACAGTAGAGTAGAAGAGTGCTCTTTTCTCAAAAGCAGAGTGTGTTTCATGTGAGGTGAGCTAGCTTTTGTTTCCCAGTCCTAAATGGAGTTGAATCACATGCAGTTTCTGGTCCTACGAGCAAGAGTTGTTTTCTGGAGAGAAGAGTCACTATTGTGCTGCCATTGCCATACACAGGACAAATAGCACTGGCGTCTGTTCCCAGCAAGTACAGTGTATTGGACTGAAGAGGATCTACTGTTCTTGTCAGGTTCTTAAGCAGAATTGAACTATATATGGCCGTGTGTGTAGGAAGCACAGTTCTTTGTTCTGAGCAAGCTCACTGTTCTGACCCCATAGGAAACACAGTAGAGTAGAAGAGTGCTCTTTTCTCAAAAGCAGAGTGTGTTTCTTGTAAGGCGAGCTAGCATTTGTTTCCCAGTCCTAAATGGAGTTGAGTCACATGCAGTTTTTTGTCCTATGAGCAAGAGTTGTTTTCTGGTAAGGAAAGTCACTATTGCGCTCCCTTGCCATACATAGTGCAAATAGCTCTCGCGTCTGTTCCCAGGAAGTACAGTGTATCGGACTGAAGAGGAGCTACTGTTCTTGTCAGTTTCCTAAGCAGAGTTGAACTAGATATGGCCCGTGTGTGTAGGAAGCACCGTTCTTATGTTCTGAGCAAGCTCACTGTTCTGGCCCTATAGGAAACACAGTAGAGTAGAAGAGTGCTCTTTTCTCTAAAGCAGAGTGTGTTTCTTGTAAGGCGAGCTAGCGTTTGTGTCCCAGTCCTAAATGGAGTTGAATCCCATGCAGTTTCTGGTACTACGAGCAAGAGTTGTTTTCTATTAAGAAGAGTCACTATTGCGCTGCCATTGCCATACACAGGACAAATAGCACTGGCATCTGTTCGCAGCAAGTACAGTGTATTGGGCTGAAGAGGATCTACTGTTCTTGTCAGTTTCCTAAGCAGACTTGAACTAGATATGGCCCTGTGTGTAGGAAGCACAGTTTTTTTGTTCTGAGCAAGCTCACTGTTCGGACCCCATAGGAAACACAGTAGAGTAGAAGAGTGCTCTTTTCTCAAAAGCAGAGTGTGTTTCTTGAAAGGCGAGCTAGCGTTTGTTTTCCAGTCCTAAATGGAGTTGAATCACATGCAGTTTCTGGTCCTAAGAGCAAGAGTTGATTTCTGGTAAGGAAAGTCACTATTGAGCTCCTCTTGCCATACATAGTGCAAATAGCTCTCGCGTCTGTTCCCAGCAAGTACAGTGTATCGGACTGAAGAGGATCTACTGTTCTTGTCAGTTTCCTAAGCAGAGTGGAACTAGATATGGCCTGTGTGTAAGAGCACAGTTCTTATGTCCTGAGCAAGCTCATTGTTCTGGCCCTACAGGAAACACTGTAGAGTAGAAGAGTGCTCTTTTCTCAAAAGCAGAGTGGGTTTTTGTAAGGCGAGCTAGCGTTTGTTTCCTAGTCCTAAATGGAGTTGAATCACATGCAGTTTATGGTCCTACGAATAAGAGTTGTTTTCTGGTAAGGAAAGTCACTATTGTGCTCCCATTGCCATACACAAGACAAAGAGCACTCGCGTCTTTTCCCAGCAAGTACAGTGTATTGGACTGAGTAGGAGCTACTGTTCTTGTCAGTTTACTAAGCAGAGTTGAACTAGATATGGCTCGTGTGTGGGAAGCACAGTTCTTTTGTTCTGAGCAAGCTCACTGTTCTGGCCCTGTAGGAAACACAGTAGAGTAGAAGAGTGCTCTTTTCTCTAAAGCAGTGTGTTTCTTGTAAGGCGAGCTAGCGTTTGTTTCCCAGTCCTAAATGGAGTTGAATCACATGCAGTTTCTGGTCCTATGAGCAAGAGTTGTTTTCTGGTAAGGAAAGTCACTATTGTTCTCTTTTTGCCATACACAGTGCAAATAGCACTCGCGTCTGTTCCCAGCAAGTACAGTCTATCGGACTGAAGAGGAGCTACTGTTCTTGTCAGTTTCCTAAGCAGAGTTGAACTATATATGGTCCATGTGTGTAAGAAGCACAGTTCTTTGTTCTGAGCAAGCTAACTGTTTGGACCCCATAGGAAACACAGTAGAGTAGAAGAGTGCTCTTTTCTCTAAAGCAGAGTGTGTTTCTTGTAAGACGAGCTACCGTTTGTTTCCCAGTCCTAAATGGAGTTGAATAACATGCAGTTTCTGGTCCTACGAGCAAGAGTTGTTTTCTGGTAAGGAAAGTCACTATTGTGCTCCCATTGCCATACACAGTGCAAATAGCCCTCCCGTCTGTTCCCAGCAAGTACAGTGTATTGGACTGAAGAGCAGCTACTGTTCTTCTCAGTTTCCTAAGCAGAGTTGAACTAGATATGTCCCGTGTGTGTAGGAAGCACAGTTCTTTTTTTCTGAGAAAGCTCACTGTTCTGGCCCTATAGGAAACACTGTAGAGTAGAAGAGTGCTCTTTTCTCAAAAGCAGAGTATGTTTCTTGTAAAGCGATCTAGAGTTTGTTTCCCAGTCCTAAATGAGGTTGAATTACATGCAGTTTCTGGTCCTACAAGCAAGAGTTGTTTTCTGGTAAGAAGAGTCACTATTGCACTGCCTTTGCCATACACAGGACAAATAGCACTAACGTCTGTTCCCAGCAAGTACAGTGTATTTGACTGAAGAGGATCTACTGTTCTTGTCAGGTTGCTAAGCAGAATTTAACTAGATATGGCCGTGTGTGTAGGAAGCACAGTTTTTTTGTTCTGAGCAAGCTCACTGTTCGGAACACATAGGAAACACAGTAGAGTAGAAGAGTGCTCTTTTCTCAAAAGCAGAGTGTATTTCTTGGAAGTCGAGCTAGCGTTTGTTTCCCAGTCCTAAATGGAGTTGAGTCACATGCAGTTTTTTTCCTACGAGCAAGAGTTGTTTTCTGGTAAGGAAAGTCACTATTGTGCTCCCATTGCCATACACAGTGCAAATAGCACTCGCGTCTGTTCCCAGCAAGTACAGTGTATCGGACTGAAGAGGAGCTACTGTTCTTGTCAGTTTCCTAAGCAGAGTTGAACTAGTTATTGCCCGTGTGTAGGAAGCACAGTTCTTTTGTTCTGAGCAAGCTCACTGTTCTGGCCCTATAGGAAACACAGTAGAGTAGAAGAGTGCTCTTTTCCCTAAAGCAGAATGTGTTTCTTGTAAGGCGAGCTAACGTTTGTTTCCCAGTCTTTTTTTTTTTTTTTTTTTTTGTTTTTTTTTTTTGTTTTGTTTTGTTTTTCGAGACAGGGTTTCTCTGTGTAGCTTTGCGCCTTTCCTGGAACTCACTTGGTAGCCCAGGCTGGCCTCGAACTCACAGAGATCCGCCTGGCTCTGCCTCCCAAGTGCTGGGATTAAAGGCGTGCGCCACCACCGCCCGGCTGTTTCCCAGTCTTAAATGGAGTTGAATCACATGCAGTATCTAGTCCTACGAGCACGAGTTGTTTTATGGTAAGAAGAGTCACTATTGCGCTGCCATTGCCATACACAGGACAAATAGCACTGGCGTCTGTTCCCAGCAAGTACATTGTATTGTAATGAAGAGGATCTACTGTTTTTCTCAGGTTCCTAAACAGAATTGAACTAAATATGGCCGTGTGTGTAGGAAGCACAGTTCTTATGTTCCGAGCAAGTTCACTCTTGTGGCCCTATAGGATACACAGTAGAGTAGATGAGTGCTTATTTCTCAAAAGCAGAGTGTGTTTTTGTAAGGCGAGCTGGCGTTTGTTTCCCAGTCCTAAATGGAGTTGAATCATATGCAGTTTCTGGTCCTATGAACAAGAATTGTTTTCAGGTAAGGAAAGTCACTATTGTGCTTCCATTGCCCTACACAAGGCATATAGCACTCGCGTCTTTTCCCAGCAAGTACAGTGTATTGGACTGAATAGGAGCTACTGTTCTTGTCAGTTTACTAAGCAGAGTTGAATTAGATATGGTCCGTGTTTGTAGGAAGCACAGTTCTTTTGTTCTGAGCAAGCTCACTGTTCTGGCCCTATAGGAAACACAGTAGAGTAGAAGAGTGCTCTTTTCCCTAAAGCAGAATGTGTTTCTTGTAAGGCGAGCTATCGTTTGTTTACCAGTCCTAAGTGGAGTTGAATCACATGCAGTATCTAGTCCTACGAGCACGAGTTGTTTTATGGTAAGAAGAGTCACTATTGCGCTGCCATTGCCATACACAGGACAAATAGCACTGGCGTCTGTTCCCAGCAAGTACATTGTATTGTAATGAAGAGGATCTACTGTTTTTCTCAGGTTCCTAAAGAGAATTGAACTAAATATGGCCGTGTGTGTAGGAAGCACAGTTCTTATGTTCTGAGCAAGTTCACTCTTGTGGCCCTATAGGATACACAGTAGAGTAGATGAGTGCTTATTTCTCAAAAGCAGAGTGTGTTTTTGTAAGGCGAGCTGGTGTTTGTTTCCCAGTCCTAAATGGAGTTGAATCATATGCAGTTTCTGGTCCTATGAACAAGAATTGTTTTCTGGTAAGGAAAGTCACTATTGTGCTCCCATTGCCCTACACAAGGCATATAGCACTCGCATCTTTTCCCAGCAAGTACAGTGTATTGGACTGAATAGGAGCTACTGTTCTTGTCAGTTTACTAAGCAGAGTTGAATTAGATATGGTCCGTGTTTGTAGGAAGCACAGTTCTTTTGTTCTGAGCAAGCTCACTGTTTGGACCCCATAGGAAACACAGTAGAATAGAAGAGTGCTCTTTTCTCTAAAGCAGAGTGTGTTTCTTGTAAGGCGAGCTACCGTTTGTTTCCCAGTCCTAAATGGAGTGGAATCACATGCAGTTTTTGGTCCTACGAGCAAGAGTTGTTTTCTGGTAAGGAAAGTCACCATTGTGCTCCCATTGCCATACACAGTGCAAATAGCCCTCCCGTCTGTTCCCAGCAATTACAGTGTATTGGACTGAAGAGGAGCTACTGTTCTTCTCAGTTTCCTAAGCAGAGTTGAACTAGATATGGCCCGTGTGTGTACGAAGCACAGTTCTTTTGTTCTGAGCAAGCTCACTGTTCTGGCCCTATAGGAAACACAGTAGAGTAGAAGAGTGCTCTTTTCTCAAAAGCAAAGTGTGTTTCTTGTAAGGCGAGCTACCGTTTGTTTCCCAGTCCTAAATGGAGTGGAATCACATGCAGTTTTTGGTCCTACGAGCAAGAGTTGTTTTCTGGTAAGGAAAGTCACTATTGTGCTCCAATTGCCATACACAGTGCAAATAGCACTCGCGTCTGTTCGCCGCAAGTACAGTGTATTGTACTGAAGAGGATCTACTGTTCTTGTCAGTTTCCTAAGCAGAGTTGAACTAGATATGGCCCGTGTGTGTAGAAAGCACAGTTGTTTTGTTCTGAGCAAGCTCACTTTTCGGAACACATAGGAAACACAGTAGAGTAGAAGAGTGCTCTTTTCTCAAAAGCAGAGTGTGTTTCATGTGAGGTGAGCTAGCTTTTGTTTCCCAGTCCTAAATGGAGTTGAATCACATGCAGTTTCTGGTCCTACGAGCAAGAGTTGTTTTCTGGAGAGAAGAGTCACTATTGTGCTGCCATTGCCATACACAGGACAAATAGCACTGGCGTCTGTTCCCAGCAAGTACAGTGTATTGGACTGAAGAGGATCTACTGTTCTTGTCAGGTTCTTAAGCAGAATTGAACTATATATGGCCGTGTGTGTAGGAAGCACAGTTCTTTGTTCTGAGCAAGCTCACTGTTCTGACCCCATAGGAAACACAGTAGAGTAGAAGAGTGCTCTTTTCTCAAAAGCAGAGTGTGTTTCTTGTAAGGCGAGCTAGCATTTGTTTCCCAGTCCTAAATGGAGTTGAGTCACATGCAGTTTTTTGTCCTATGAGCAAGAGTTGTTTTCTGGTAAGGAAAGTCACTATTGCGCTCCCTTGCCATACATAGTGCAAATAGCTCTCGCGTCTGTTCCCAGCAAGTACAGTGTATCGGACTGAAGAGGAGCTACTGTTCTTGTCAGTTTCCTAAGCAGAGTTGAACTAGATATGGCCCGTGTGTGTAGGAAGCACCGTTCCTATGTTCTGAGCAAGCTCACTGTTCTGGCCCTATAGGAAACACAGTAGAGTAGAAGAGTGCTCTTTTCTCTAAAGCAGAGTGTGTTTCTTGTAAGGCGAGCTAGCGTTTGTGTCCCAGTCCTAAATGGAGTTGAATCCCATGCAGTTTCTGGTACTACGAGCAAGAGTTGTTTTCTATTAAGAAGAGTCACTATTGCGCTGCCATTGCCATACACAGGACAAATAGCACTGGCATCTGTTCGCAGCAAGTACAGTGTATTGGGCTGAAGAGGATCTACTGTTCTTGTCAGTTTCCTAAGCAGACTTGAACTAGATATGGCCCTGTGTGTAGGAAGCACAGTTTTTTTGTTCTGAGCAAGCTCACTGTTCGGACCCCATAGGAAACACAGTAGAGTAGAAGAGTGCTCTTTTCTCAAAAGCAGAGTGTGTTTCTTGAAAGGCGAGCTAGCGTTTGTTTTCCAGTCCTAAATGGAGTTGAATCACATGCAGTTTCTGGTCCTAAGAGCAAGAGTTGATTTCTGGTAAGGAAAGTCACTATTGCGCTCCTCTTGCCATACATAGTGCAAATAGCTCTCGCGTCTGTTCCCAGCAAGTACAGTGTATCGGACTGAAGAGGATCTACTGTTCTTGTCAGTTTCCTAAGCAGAGTGGAACTAGATATGGCCCGTGTGTAAGAGCACAGTTCTTATGTCCTGAGCAAGCTCATTGTTCTGGCCCTACAGGAAACACTGTAGAGTAGAAGAGTGCTCTTTTCTCAAAAGCAGAGTGGGTTTTTGTAAGGCGAGCTAGCGTTTGTTTCCTAGTCCTAAATGGAGTTGAATCACATGCAGTTTATGGTCCTACGAATAAGAGTTGTTTTCTGGTAAGGAAAGTCACTATTGCGCTCCCTTTGCCATACACAAGACAAAGAGCACTCGCGTCTTTTCCCAGCAAGTACAGTGTATTGGACTGAGTAGGAGCTACTGTTCTTGTCAGTTTACTAAGCAGAGTTGAACTAGATATGGCTCGTGTGTGGGAAGCACAGTTCTTTTGTTCTGAGCAAGCTCACTGTTCTGGCCCTGTAGGAAACACAGTAGAGTAGAAGAGTGCTCTTTTCTCTAAAGCAGTGTGTTTCTTGTAAGGCGAGCTAGCGTTTGTTTCCCAGTCCTAAATGGAGTTGAATCACATGCAGTTTCTGGTCCTATGAGCAAGAGTTGTTTTCTGGTAAGGAAAGTCACTATTGTGCTCCCATTGCCATACACAGTGCAAATAGCACATGCGTCTGTTCCCAGCAAGTACAGTGTATTGGACTGAAGAGGACCTACTGTTCTTCTCAGTTTCCTAAGCAGAGTTGAACTAGATATGGCCCGTGTGTGTAGGAAGCACAGTTCTTATGTTCTGAGCAAGCTCACTGTTCTGGCCCTATAGGAAACACAGTAGAGTAGAAGAGTGCTCTTTTCTCTAAAGCAGAGTGTGTTTCTTGTAAGGAGAGCTAGCGTTTGTTTCCCAGTCCTAAATGGAGTTGAATCACATGCAGTTTCTGGTCCTAGGAGCAAGAGTTTTTTTATGGTAAGAATAGTCACTATTGCGCTGCCATTGCCATACACAGGACAAATAGCACTGGCGTCTGTTCCCAGCAAGTACAGTGTATTGGACTGAAGAGGATCTACTGTCCTTGTCAGGTTCCTAAGCAGAATTGAACTAAATATGGCCGTGTGTGTAGGAAGCACAGTTCTTTTGTTCTGAGCTAGCTTACTGTTTTGGCCCTATACGAAACACAGTAGAGAACAGTGCTCTTTTCTCTAAAGCAGAGTGTGTTTCTTGTAAGGCGAGCTAGCATTTGTTTCCCAGTCCTAAATGGAATGCATGAATCACATGCAGTTTCTGGTCCTACGAGCAAGAGTTGTTTTCTGGTAAGGAAAGTCACTATTGCTCTCGCTTTGCCATACACAGTGCAAATAGCACTCGCGTCTGTTCCCAGAAAGTACAGTGTATCGGACTGAAGAGGAGCTACTGTTCTTGTCAGTTTCCTAAGCAGAGTTGAACTAGATATGGCCCGTGTGTTTAGGAAGCAGAGTTATTATGTTCTGAGCAAGCTCACTGTTTGGACCTCATAGGAAACACAGTAGAGTAGAAGAGTGCTCTTTTCTCTAAAGCAGTGTGTTTGTTGTAAGTCGAGCTAGCATTTCTTTCCCAGTCCTAAATGGAGTTGAATCACATGCAGTTTCGGGTCCTAGGAGCAAGAGTTGTTTTCTGGTAAGGAAAGTCACTATTATGCTCCCATTGCCATACACAGTGCAAATAGCCCTCCCGTCTGTTCCCAGCAAGTACAGTGTATTGGACTGAAGAGGAGCTACTGTTCTTGTCAGTTTCCTAAGAAGAGTTGAACTAGATATGGCCAGTGTGGGTAGGAAGCACAGTTCTTTTTTTCTGAGCAAGCTCACTGTTCTGGCCCTATAGGAAACACAATAGAGTAGAATAGTGCTCTTTTCTCAAAAGCAGAGTGTGTTTCTTGTAAAGTGAGCTAGAGTTTGTTTTCCAGTCCTAAATGGAGTTGAGTCACATGCAGTTTTTTGTCCTATGAGCAAGAGTTGTTTTCTGGTAAGACGAGTCACTATTGTGCTCCAATTGCCATACACAGTGCAAATAGCACTGGCGTCTGTTCCCAGCAAGTACAGTGTATTGGACTGCAGAGGATCTACTGTTCTTGTCAGTTTCCTAAGCAGAGTTGAACTAGATATGGCCCGTGTGTGGGAAGCACAGTTCTTTTGTTCTGAGCAAGCTCACTGTTCTGGCCTTGTAGGAAACACAGTAGAGTAGAAGAGTGCTCTTATTCTAAAGCAGAGTGTGTATCTTGTAAGGAGAGCTAGCGTTTGTTTCCCAGTCCTAAATGGACTTGAATCACATGCAGTTTCTGGTCCTAGGAGCAAGAGATTTTTATGGTATGAAAAGTCACTATTGCGCTGCCATTGCCATACTCAGAACAAATAGCACTGGCGTCTGTTCCCAGCAAGTACAGTGTATTGGACTGAAGAGGATCTACTGTTCTTGTCAGATTTATAAGCAGAATTGAACTAAATATGGCCATGTGTGTAGGAAGCACAGTTCTTTTGTTCTGAGCAATCTCACTGTTTTGACCCTATAGGAAACACAGTAGTGTAGAAGAGTGCTCTTTGATCAAAAGCAGATTGTGTTTCTTGTAAGGCGAGCTAGCGTTTGTTTCCCAGTCCTAAATGTAGTTGAATCACATGCAGTTTCTGGTCCTACGAGCAAGAGTTGTTTTCTGGTAAGGAAAGTCACTATTCCGCTCCCTTTGCCATACACAGTGCAAATAGCACTGGCGTCTGTTCCCAGCAAGTAAGTGTATCAGAATGAAGAGGAGCTACTGTTCTTGTCATTTTCCTAAGAAGAGTTGAATTAGATATGGCACGTGTGTTTAGGAAGCACTGTTATTATTTTCTGAGTAGGCTCACTGTTCTGAACCTATAGGAAACACAGTAGAGTAGAAGAGTGCTTTTTTCTCTAAAGCAGAGTATGATTCTTGTAAGGCGAGCTCGCGGTTGTTTCCCAGTTATAAATGGAGTTGAGTCACATGCAGTTTCTGTCCTATGAGCAAGAGTTGTTTTCTGGTAAGAAGAGTCACTATTGTGCGCCAAATGCCATACATAGTGCAAATAGCACTCTGGTCTGTTCCCAGGAAGTACAGTGTATTGGACTGAATAGGAGCTACTGTTCTTGTAAGTTTCATAAGCAGAGTTGAACTAGATATGGTCCATGTGTGTAGGAAGCACAGTTCTTTTGTTCTGAGCAAGCTCACTGTTTGGACTCCATAGGAAACACATTAGAGAAGAAGAGTGCTCTTTTCTCAAAAGCACAGTGTGTTTCTTGTAAGGCGAGCTAGCATTTGTTTCCCAGTCCTAAATGGCATTGAATCACATGCAGTTTGTGGTCCTACGAGCAAGAGTTGTTTTCTGGTAAGGAAAGTCACTATTGCGCTCTCATTGCCATACACAGTGTAAATAGCACTCGTGTCTGTTCCCAGCAAGTACAGTGTATTGGACTGAAGAGGAGCTACTGTTCTTGTCAGTTTCCTAAGCAGAGTTGAACTACATATGGTCCATGTGTGTAGGAAGCACAGTTCTTTTGTTCTGATCAAGCTCACTGTATGGACCCCATAGGAAACACAGTAGAGTAGAAAAGTGCTCTTTTCTAAAGCAGTGTGTTTCTTGTAAGGCGAGCTAGCGTTTGTTTCCCAGTCCTAAATGGAGATGAATCACATGCAGTTTCTGGTCCTACGAGCAAGAGTTGTTTTCTGGTAGGAAAGTCACTATTGTACTCCCAATGCCATACACAATGCAAATAGCACATGCGTCTGTTCCCAGCAAGTACAGTGTATTGGACTGAAGAGGAGCTACTGTTCTTGGCAGTTTCCTAAGCAGAGTTGAACTAGATATGTCCCGTGTGTCTAGGAAGCACAGTTCATTTGTTCTGAGCAAGCTCACTGTTCTGGCCCTATAGGAAACACAGTAGAGTAGAAGAGCGCTCTTTTCTCAAAAGCAGAGTGTGTTTCTTGTAAGGCGAGCTAGAGTTTGTTTCCCAGTCTTAAATGGAGTTGAGTCACATGCAGTTTTTTGTCCTACGAGCAAGAGTTGTTTTCTGGTAAGACGAGTCACTATTGCGCTCCAAATGCCATACACATTGCAAATAGTACTCGCGTCTGTTCCCAGCAAGTACAGTGTATTGGACTGAATAGGAGCTACTGTTCTTGTCAGTTCTTAAGCAGAGTTGAACTAGATAAGATCCATGTGTGTAGGAAGCACAGTTCTTTTGTTCTGAACAAGCTCACTGTTCCGACCCCATAGGAAACACAGTAGAGTAGAAGAGTGCTCTTTTCTCTAAAGCAGTGTGTTTCTTGTAAGGCGAGCTAGCGTTTGTTTCCCAGTCCTAAATGGAGTTGAATCACATGCAGTTTCTGGTCCTACGAGCAAGAGTTTTTTTATGGTAAGAATAGTCACTATTGCGCTGCCATTGCCATACACAGGACAAATAGCACTGGTGTCTGTTCCCAGCAAGTACAGTGTATCGAACTGAAGAGGAGCTACTGTTCTTGTCAGTTTCCTAAGCAGAGTTGAACTAGATATGGCCCGTGTGTTTAGGAAGCACAGTCATTATGTTCTGAGGAAGCTCACTGTTCTGGCCCTATAGGAAACACAGTAGAGTAGAAGAGTGCTCTTTTCTCAAAAGCAGAGTGTGTTTCTTGTAAGGCGAGCTAGAGTTTGTTTCATAGTCGTAAATGGAGTTGAGTCACATGCAGTTTTTTGTCCTACGAGAAAGATTTGTTTTCTGGTATGACGAGTCAGTATTGTGCACCAATTGTGATTCACAGTTCAAATTGCACTCGCGTCTGTTCTCAGCAAGAACAGTGTATCGGTGTGAAGAGGAGCTACTGTTCTTGTCAGTTTCCTAAGCAGAGTTGAACTACATATGGTCCTTGTGTGAAGGAAGCACAGTTCTTTTGTTCTGAGCAAGCTCACTCTTTGGACCCCATAGGAAACACAGTAGAGTAGAAGAGTGCTCTTTTCTCTAAATCAGAGTGTGTTTCTTGTAAGGTGAGCTAGCCTTTGTTTCCCAGTCCTAAATGGAGTGGAATCACATGCAGTTTCTGTCCTACGAGCAAGAGTTGTTTTATGGTAAAAATAGTCACTATTGTGCTGCCATTGCCACACACAGGACAAATAGCACTGGCGTCTGTTCGCAGCAAGTACAGTGTATTGGACTGAAGAGGATCTACTGTTCTTGTCAGGTTCCTAAGCAGAATTGAACTAGATATGGCCGTGTGTGTAGGAAGCACAGTTCTTTTGTTCTGAGCAAGCTCACTGTTCGGACCCCATAGGAAACACAGTAGAGTAGAAGAGTGCTCTTTTCTCAAAAGCAGAGTGTGTTTTTTGTAAGGTAAGCTATCATTTGTTTCCCAGTACTAAATGGAGTTGAATCACATGCAGTTTCTGGTCCTACGAGCAAGAGTTGTTTTCTGGTAAGGAAAGTCACTATTGTGCTCCCTTTGCCATATACAGTGCAAATAGCCCTCGCGTCTGTTCCCAGCAAGTACAGTGTATCGGACTGACGAGGAGCTACTGTTCTTGTCAGTTTCCTAAGCAGAGTTGAACTAGATATGGTCCATGTGTGTAGGAAGCACAGTTCTTTGTTCTGAGCAAGCTAACTGTTTGGACCCCATAGGAAACACAGTAGAGTAGAAGAGTGCTCTTTTCTCAAAAGCAGAGAGTGTTTCATGTAAGGCGAGCTAGCATTTGTTTCCCAGTCCTAAATGGAGTTGAATCACATGCAGTTTCTGGTCCTACGAGCAAGAGTTGTTTTCTGGTAAGGAAAGTCACTATTGCGCTCCCATTGCCATACACAGTGCAAATATCTCTCGCGTCTGTTCCCAGCAAGTACAGTGTATCGGACTGAAGAGGAGCTACTGTTCTTGTCAGTTTCCTAAGCAGAGTTGAACTAGATATGGCTGTGTGTGTAGGAAGCACAGTTCTTTTGTTCTGAGCAAGCTCACTGTTTGGACCCCATAGGAAACACAGTAGAGTAGAAGAGTGCTCTTTTCTCAGAAGCAGAACGTGTTTCTTGTAAGGCGAGCTAGCATTTGTTTCCCAGTCCTAAATGGCGTTGATTCTCATGCAGTTTGTGTTCCTACGAGCAAGAGTTGTTTTCTGGTAAGGAAAGTCACTATTGCGCTCCCTTTGCCATACACAGGGCAAATAGCACTCGCGTCTTTTCCCAGCAAGTACAGTGTATTGGACTGAATAGGAGCTACTGTTCTTGTCAGTTTCCTAAGCAGAGTTGAACTACATATGGTCCTTGTGTGTAGGAAGCACAGTTCTTTTGTTCTGAGCAAGCTCACTGTTTGGACCCCATAGGAAACACAGTAGAGTAGAAGAGTGCTCTTTTCTAAAAAGCAGAGATTGTTTCTTGTAAGGTGAGCTAGCGTTTGTTTCCCAGTCCTAAATGGAGTTGAATCACATGCAGTTTCTGGTCCTATGAGCAAGAGTTGTTTTCTGGTAAGGAAAGTAACTATTGCGCTCCCATTGCCAGACACAGTGCAAATAGCACTGGCATCTGTTCCCAGCAAGTACAGTGTACTGGACTGAAGAGGAGCTACTGTTCTTCTCAGTTTCCTAAGCAGAGTTAAACTAGATATGGCCCGTGTGTGTAGGAAGCACAGTTCTTTTGTTGTGAGCAAGCTCACTTATCTGGCCCTATAGGAAACACAGTAGAGTAGAAGAGTGCTCTTTTCTCAAAAGCAGAGTGTGTTTCTTGTAAGGCGAGCTCGGGTTTGTTTCCCAGTCCTAAATGGAGTTGAGTCACAGACAGTTTTTGGTCCTACGAGCAAGAGTTGTTTTATGGTAAGAATAGTCACTATTGCGCTGCCATTGCCATACACAGGACAAATAGCACTGGCGTCTGTTCCCAGCAAGTACAGTGTGTTGGACTGAAGAGAATCTACTGTTCTAGTAAGGTTCGTAAGCAGAATTGAACTAGATATGGCCGTGTGTGTAGGAAGCACAGTGCTTTTGTTCTGAGCAAGATCACTTTTCAGACCCCTAGGAAACACAGTAGAGTAGAAGAGTGCTCTTTTCTCAAAAGCAGAGTGTGTTTCTTGTAAGGCGAGCTAGCGTTTTTTTCCCAGTCCTAAATGGAGTTGAATCACATGCAATTTCTGGTCCTATGAGCAAGAGTTGTTTTCTGGTAAGGAAAGTAACTATTGCGCTCCCATTGCCATACACAGTGCAAATAGCACTCGTGTCTGTTCCCAGCAAGTAAAGTGTATCCGACTGAAGAGGAGCTACTGTTCTTGTCAGTTTCCTAAGCAGAGTTGAACTAGATAAGGACCGTGTGTGTAGAAAGCACAGTTCTTATGTTCTGAGCAAGCTCACTGTTCTGGCCCTATAGGAAACACAGTAGAGTAGAAGAGTGCTCTTTTCTCAAAAGCAGAGTGTGGTTCTTGTAAGGCGAGCTTGCGTTTTTTTCCTAGTCCTAAATGGAGTTGAATCACATGCAGTTTCTGGTCCTATGAACAAGAGTTGTTTTCTGGTAAGGAAAGTCACTATTGCGCCCCTCATTGCCATACACAGTGCAAATAGCACTCGCGTCTTTTCCCAGCAAGTACAGTGTATTGGACTGAATAGGAGCTACTGTTCTTGTCAGTTTCCTAAGCAGAGTTGAACTACATATGGTCCTTGTGTGTAGGAAGCACAGTACTTTTGTTCTGAGCAAGCTCACTGTTTGGAAGCCAAGGAAACACAGTAGAGTAGAAGAGTGCTCTTTTCTCTAAAGCAGAGTGTGTTTCTTGTAAGGCGAGCCAGCGTTTGTTTCCCAGTCCTAAATGGAGTTGAATCATATGCAGTTTCTGGTCCTACGAGCAAGAGTTGTTTTCTGGTAAGGAAAGTCACTATTGCGCTCCCATTGCCATACACAGTGCAAATTGCACTGGCATCTGTTCCCAGCAAGTACAGTGTATTGGACTGAAGAGTAGCTACTGTTCTTCTCTGTTTCCTAAGCAGAGTTGAACTAGATATGGCCCGTGAGTCTAGGAAGCACAGTTCATTTGTTCTGAGCAAGCTCACTGTTCTGGCCCTATAGGAAACACAGTAGAGTAGAAGAGTGCTCTTTTCTCAAAAGCAGAGTGTGTTTCTTCTAAGGCGAGCTAGAGTTTGTTTCATAGTCGTAAATGGAGTTGAGTCACATGCAGTTTTTTGTCCTATAAGCAAGAGTTGTTTTCTGGTAAGACGAGTCACTATTGTGCTCCAATTGCGATTCACAGTTCAAATAGCACTCACGTCTGTTCTCAGCAAGAACAGTGTATCGGACTGAAGAGGAGCTACTGTTCTTGTCAGTTTCCTAAGCAGAGTTGAACTAGATATGGTCCATGTGTGTAGGAAGCACAGTTCTTTTGTTCTGAGCAAGCTCAAAGTTCTGGCTATATAGGAAACACAGTAGAGTAGAAGAGTGCTCTTTTCTCTAAAGCAGAGTGTGTTTCTTGTAAGGCGAGCTCACGTTTGTTTCCCAGTCTTAAATGGAGTTGAGTCACAGACAGTTTTTGGTCCTACGAGCAAGAGTTGTTTTCTGGTAAGAAGAGTCACTATTGCGCTCCAAATGCCATACACAGTGCAAATAGCACTCGCGTCTGTTCCCAGCAAGTACAGTGTATCGGACTGAAGAGGAGCTATTGTTCTTGTCAGTTTCCTAAGCAGAGTTGAACTAGATAAGGACCGTGTGTGTAGAAAGCACAGTTCTTATGTTCTGAGCAAGCTCACTGTTCTAGACCTATAGAAAACACAGTAGAGTAGAAGAGTGCTCTTTTCTCAAAAGCAGAGTGTCTTTCTTCTAAGGCGAGCTAGCATTTGTTTCCTAGTCCTAAATGGAGTTGAATCACATGCAGTTTCTGGTCCTACGAGCAAGAGTTGTTTTCTGGTAAGACAAGTCACTATTGCGCTCCCATTGCCATACACAGGGCAAATAGCATTTGCATCTTTTCCCAGCAAGTACAGTGTATTGGACTGAATAGGAGCTACTGTTCTTGTCAGTTTCCTAAGCAGAGTTGAACTACATATGGTCCTTGTGTGTAGGAAGCACAGTTCTTTTGTTCTCAGCAAGCTCACTGTTTGGACCCCATAGGAAACACAGTAGAGTAGAAGAGTGCTCTTTTCTCTAAAGCAGAGTGTGTTTCTTGTAAGGCGAGCTAGCGTTTGTTTCCCAGTCCTAAATGGAGTTGAATCACATGCAGTTTCTGGTCCTACGAGCAAGAGTTGTTTTCTGGTAAGGAAAGTCACTATTGTGCTCCCTTTGCCATACACAGTGCAAATAGCACTCGCGTTTGTTCCCAGCAAGTACAGTCTATCGGACTGAAGAGGAGCTACTGTTCTTGTCAGTTTCCTAAGCAGAGTTGAACTATATATGGTCCATGTGTGTAAGAAGCACAGTTCTTTGTTCTGAGCAAGCTAACTGTTTGGACCCCATAGGAAACACAGTAGAGTAGAAGAGTGCTCTTTTCTCAAAACCAGAGAGTGTTTCATGTAAGGCGAGCTAGCATTTGATTCAAAGTGCTAAACGGAGTGGAATCACATGCAGTTTCTGGTCCTATGGGCAAGAGTTGTTTTCTGGTAAGGAAAGTCACTATTGCGCTCCCATTGCCATACACAGTGCAAATAGCCCTCGCGTCTGTTCCCAGCAAGTACAGTGTATCGGACTGAAGAGGAGCTACTGTTCTTGTCAGTTTCCTAAGCAGAGTTGAACTAGATATGGCCCGTGTGTAGGAAGCACAGTTCTTTTGTTCTGAGCAAGCTCACTGTTCTGGCCCTATAGGAAACACAGTAGAGTAGAAGAGTGCTCTTTTCTCAAAAGCAGAGTGTGTTTTTTGTAGGGTTAGCTATCGTTTGTTTCCCAGTCCTAAATGGAGTTGAATCACATGCAGTTTCTGGTCCTACGAGCAAGAGATGTTTTCTGGTAAGGAAAGTCACTATTGCGCTCCCTTTGCCATACACAGTGCAAATAGCACTCGCGTCTGTTCCCAGCAAGTACAGTGTATTGGACTGAATAGGAGCTACTGTTCTTGTCAGTTCTTAAGCAGAGTTGAACTAGATAAGATCCATGTGTGTAGGAAGCACAGTTCTTTTGTTCTGAACAAGCTCACTGTTCCGACCCCATAGGAAACACAGTAGAGTAGAAGAGTGCTCTTTTCTCTAAAGCAGTGTGTTTCTTGTAAGGCGAGCTAGCGTTTGTTTCCCAGTCCTAAATGGAGTTGAATCACATGCAGTTTCTGGTCCTACGAGCAAGAGTTTTTTTATGGTAAGAATAGTCACTATTGCGCTGCCATTGCCATACACAGGACAAATAGCACTGGTGTCTGTTCCCAGCAAGTACAGTGTATCGAACTGAAGAGGAGCTACTGTTCTTGTCAGTTTCCTAAGCAGAGTTGAACTAGATATGGCCCGTGTGTTTAGGAAGCACAGTCATTATGTTCTGAGTAAGCTCACTGTTCTGGCCCTATAGGAAACACAGTAGAGTAGAAGAGTGCTCTTTTCTCAAAAGCAGAGTGTGTTTCTTGTAAGGCGAGCTAGAGTTTGTTTCATAGTCGTAAATGGAGTTGAGTCACATGCAGTTTTTTGTCCTACGAGAAAGATTTGTTTTCTGGTATGACGAGTCAGTATTGTGCACCAATTGCGATTCACAGTTCAAATTGCACTTGCGTCTGTTCTCAGCAAGAACAGTGTATCGGTGTGAAGAGGAGCTACTGTTCTTGTCAGTTTCCTAAGCAGAGTTGAACTACATATGGTCCTTGTGTGAAGGAAGCACAGTTCTTTTGTTCTGAGCAAGCTCACTCTTTGGACCCCATAGGAAACACAGTAGAGTAGAAGAGTGCTCTTTTCTCTAAATCAGAGTGTGTTTCTTGTAAGGTGAGCTAGCCTTTGTTTCCCAGTCCTAAATGGAGTGGAATCACATGCAGTTTCTGTCCTACGAGCAAGAGTTGTTTTATGGTAAAAATAGTCACTATTGTGCTGCCATTGCCACACACAGGACAAATAGCACTGGCGTCTGTTCGCAGCAAGTACAGTGTATTGGACTGAAGAGGATCTACTGTTCTTGTCAGGTTCCTAAGCAGAATTGAACTAGATATGGCCGTGTGTGTAGGAAGCACAGTTCTTTTGTTCTGAGCAAGCTCACTGTTCGGACCCCATAGGAAACACAGTAGAGTAGAAGAGTGCTCTTTTCTCAAAAGCAGAGTGTGTTTTTTGTAAGGTAAGCTATCATTTGTTTCCCAGTCCTAAATGGAGTTGAATCACATGCAGTTTCTGGTCCTACGAGCAAGAGTTGTTTTCTGGTAAGGAAAGTCACTATTGTGCTCCCTTTGCCATATACAGTGCAAATAGCCCTCGCGTCTGTTCCCAGCAAGTACAGTGTATCGGACTGACGAGGAGCTACTGTTCTTGTCAGTTTCCTAAGCAGAGTTGAACTAGATATGGTCCATGTGTGTAGGAAGCACAGTTCTTTGTTCTGAGCAAGCTAACTGTTTGGACCCCATAGGAAACACAGTAGAGTAGAAGAGTGCTCTTTTCTCAAAAGCAGAGAGTGTTTCATGTAAGGCGAGCTAGCATTTGTTTCCCAGTCCTAAATGGAGTTGAATCACATGCAGTTTCTGGTCCTACGAGCAAGAGTTGTTTTCTGGTAAGGAAAGTCACTATTGCGCTCCCATTGCCATACACAGTGCAAATATCTCTCGCGTCTGTTCCCAGCAAGTACAGTGTATCGGACTGAAGAGGAGCTACTGTTCTTGTCAGTTTCCTAAGCAGAGTTGAACTAGATATGGCTGTGTGTGTAGGAAGCACAGTTCTTTTGTTCTGAGCAAGCTCACTGTTTGGACCCCATAGGAAACACAGTAGAGTAGAAGAGTGCTCTTTTCTCAGAAGCAGAACGTGTTTCTTGTAAGGCGAGCTAGCATTTGTTTCCCAGTCCTAAATGGCGTTGATTCTCATGCAGTTTGTGTTCCTACGAGCAAGAGTTGTTTTCTGGTAAGGAAAGTCACTATTGCGCTCCCTTTGCCATACACAGGGCAAATAGCACTCGCGTCTTTTCCCAGCAAGTACAGTGTATTGGACTGAATAGGAGCTACTGTTCTTGTCAGTTTCCTAAGCAGAGTTGAACTACATATGGTCCTTGTGTGTAGGAAGCACAGTTCTTTTGTTCTGAGCAAGCTCACTGTTTGGACCCCATAGGAAACACAGTAGAGTAGAAGAGTGCTCTTTTCTAAAAAGCAGAGATTGTTTCTTGTAAGGTGAGCTAGCGTTTGTTTCCCAGTCCTAAATGGAGTTGAATCACATGCAGGTTCTGGTCCTATGAGCAAGAGTTGTTTTCTGGTAAGGAAAGTAACTATTGCGCTCCCCATTGCCAGACACAGTGCAAATAGCACTGGCATCTGTTCCCAGCAAGTACAGTGTACTGGACTGAAGAGGAGCTACTGTTCTTCTCAGTTTCCTAAGCAGAGTTAAACTAGATATGGCCCGTGTGTGTAGGAAGCACAGTTCTTTTGTTGTGAGCAAGCTCACTTATCTGGCCCTATAGGAAACACAGTAGAGTAGAAGAGTGCTCTTTTCTCAAAAGCAGAGTGTGTTTCTTGTAAGGCGAGCTCGGGTTTGTTTCCCAGTCCTAAATGGAGTTGAGTCACAGACAGTTTTTGGTCCTACGAGCAAGAGTTGTTTTATGGTAAGAATAGTCACTATTGCGCTGCCATTGCCATACACAGGACAAATAGCACTGGCGTCTGTTCCCAGCAAGTACAGTGTGTTGGACTGAAGAGGATCTACTGTTCTAGTAAGGTTCGTAAGCAGAATTGAACTAGATATGGCCGTGTGTGTAGGAAGCACAGTGCTTTTGTTCTGAGCAAGATCACTTTTCGGACCCCTAGGAAACACAGTAGAGTAGAAGAGTGCTCTTTTCTCAAAAGCAGAGTGTGTTTCTTGTAAGGCGAGCTAGCGTTTTTTTCCCAGTCCTAAATGGAGTTGAATCACATGCAATTTCTGGTCCTATGAGCAAGAGTTGTTTTCTGGTAAGGAAAGTAACTATTGCGCTCCCCATTGCCATACACAGTGCAAATAGCACTCGTGTCTGTTCCCAGCAAGTAAAGTGTATCCGACTGAAGAGGAGCTTCTGTTCTTGTCAGTTTCCTAAGCAGAGTTGAACTAGATAGGGACCGTGTGTGTAGAAAGCACAGTTCTTATGTTCTGAGCAAGCTCACTGTTCTGGCCCTATAGGAAACACAGTAGAGTAGAAGAGTGCTCTTTTCTCAAAAGCAGAGTGTGGTTCTTGTAAGGCGAGCTTGCGTTTTTTTCCTAGTCCTAAATGGAGTTGAATCACATGCAGTTTCTGGTCCTATGAACAAGAGTTGTTTTCTGGTAAGGAAAGTCACTATTGCGCCCCTCATTGCCATACACAGTGCAAATAGCACTCGCGTCTTTTCCCAGCAAGTACAGTGTATTGGACTGAAATAGGAGCTACTGTTCTTGTCAGTTTCCTAAGCAGAGTTGAACTACATATGGTCCTTGTGTGTAGGAAGCACAGTACTTTTGTATCTGAGCAAGCTCACTGTTGGAAGCCAAGGAAACACAGTAGAGTAGAAGAGTGCTCTTTTCTCTAAAGCAGAGTGTGTTTCTTGTAAGGCGAGCCAGCGTTTGTTTCCCAGTCCTAAATGGAGTTGAATCATATGCAGTTTCTGGTCCTACGAGCAAGAGTTGTTTTCTGGTAAGGAAAGTCACTATTGCGCTCCCCATTGCCCATACACAGTGCAAATTGCACTGGCATCTGTTTCCCAGCAAGTACAGTGTATTGGACTGAAGAGTAGCTACTGTTCTTCTCTGTTTCCTAAGCAGAGTTGAACTAGATATGGCCCGTGAGTCTAGGAAGCACAGTTCATTTGTTCTGAGCAAGCTCACTGTTCTGGCCCTATAGGAAACACAGTAGAGTAGAAGAGTGCTCTTTTCTCAAAAGCAGAGTGTGTTTTCTTCTAAGGCGAGCTAGAGTTTGTTTCATAGTCGTAAATGGAGTTGAGTCACATGCAGTTTTTTGTCCTATAAGCAAGAGTTGTTTTCTGGTAAGACGAGTCACTATTGTGCTCCAATTGCGATTCACAGTTCAAATAGCACTCGCGTCTGTTCTCAGCAAGAACAGTGTATCGGACTGAAGAGGAGCTACTGTTCTTGTCAGTTTCCTAAGCAGAGTTGAACTAGATATGGTCCATGTGTGTAGGAAGCACAGTTCTTTTGTTCTGAGCAAGCTCAAAGTTCTGGCCCTATAGGAAACACAGTAGAGTAGAAGAGTGCTCTTTTCTCTAAAGCAGAGTGTGTTTCTTGTAAGGCGAGCTCACGTTTGTTTCCCAGTCTTAAATGGAGTTGAGTCACAGACAGTTTTTGGTCCTACGAGCAAGAGTTGTTTTCTGGTAAGAAGAGTCACTATTGCGCTCCAAATGCCATACACAGTGCAAATAGCACTCGCGTCTGTTCCCAGCAAGTACAGTGTATCGGACTGAAGAGGAGCTACTGTTCTTGTCAGTTTCCTAAGCAGAGTTGAACTAGATAAGGACCGTGTGTGTAGAAAGCACAGTTCTTATGTTCTGAGCAAGCTCACTGTTCTAGACCTATAGAAAACACAGTAGAGTAGAAGAGTGCTCTTTTCTCAAAAGCAGAGTGTCTTTCTTCTAAGGCGAGCTAGCATTTGTTTCCTAGTCCTAAATGGAGTTGAATCACATGCAGTTTCTGGTCCTACGAGCAAGAGTTGTTTTCTGGTAAGACAAGTCACTATTGCGCTCCCATTGCCATACACAGGGCAAATAGCATTTGCGTCTTTTCCCAGCAAGTACAGTGTATTGGACTGAATAGGAGCTACTGTTCTTGTCAGTTTCCTAAGCAGAGTTGAACTACATATGGTCCTTGTGTGTAGGAAGCACAGTTCTTTTGTTCTCAGCAAGCTCACTGTTTGGACCCCATAGGAAACACAGTAGAGTAGAAGAGTGCTCTTTTCTCTAAAGCAGAGTGTGTTTCTTGTAAGGCGAGCTAGCGTTTGTTTCCCAGTCCTAAATGGAGTTGAATCACATGCAGTTTCTGGTCCTACGAGCAAGAGTTGTTTTCTGGTAAGGAAAGTCACTATTGTGCTCCCTTTGCCATACACAGTGCAAATAGCACTCGCGTCTGTTCCCAGCAAGTACAGTCTATCGGACTGAAGAGGAGATACTGTTCTTGTCAGTTTCCTAAGCAGAGTTGAACTATATATGGTCCATGTGTGTAAGAAGCACAGTTCTTTGTTCTGAGCAAGCTAACTGTTTGGACCCCATAGGAAACACAGTAGAGTAGAAGAGTGCTCTTTTCTCAAAACCAGAGAGTGTTTCATGTAAGGCGAGCTAGCATTTGATTCAAAGTGCTAAACGGAGTGGAATCACATGCAGTTTCTGGTCCTATGGGCAAGAGTTGTTTTCTGGTAAGGAAAGTCACTATTGCGCTCCCATTGCCATACACAGTGCAAATAGCCCTCGCGTCTGTTCCCAGCAAGTACAGTGTATCGGACTGAAGAGGAGCTACTGTTCTTGTCAGTTTCCTAAGCAGAGTTGAACTAGATATGGCCCGTGTGTAGGAAGCACAGTTCTTTTGTTCTGAGCAAGCTCACTGTTCTGGCCCTATAGGAAACACAGTAGAGTAGAAGAGTGCTCTTTTCTCAAAAGCAGAGTGTGTTTTTTGTAGGGTTAGCTATCGTTTGTTTCCCAGTCCTAAATGGAGTTGAATCACATGCAGTTTCTGGTCCTACGAGCAAGAGTTGTTTTCTGGTAAGGAAAGTCACTATTGCGCTCCCTTTGCCATACACAGTGCAAATAGCACTCGCGTCTGTTCCCAGCAAGTACAGTGTATTGGACTGAATAGGAGCTACTGTTCTTGTCAGTTCTTAAGCAGAGTTGAACTAGATAAGATCCATGTGTGTAGGAAGCACAGTTCTTTTGTTCTGAACAAGCTCACTGTTCCGACCCCATAGGAAACACAGTAGAGTAGAAGAGTGCTCTTTTCTCTAAAGCAGTGTGTTTCTTGTAAGGCGAGCTAGCGTTTGTTTTCCAGTCCTAAATGGAGTTGAATCACATGCAGTTTCTGGTCCTACGAGCAAGAGTTTTTTTATGGTAAGAATAGTCACTATTGCGCTGCCATTGCCATACACAGGACAAATAGCACTGGTGTCTGTTCCCAGCAAGTACAGTGTATCGAACTGAAGAGGAGCTACTGTTCTTGTCAGTTTCCTAAGCAGAGTTGAACTAGATATGGCCCGTGTGTTTAGGAAGCACAGTCATTATGTTCTGAGTAAGCTCACTGTTCTGGCCCTATAGGAAACACAGTAGAGTAGAAGACTGCTCTTTTCTCAAAAGCAGAGTGTGTTTCTTGTAAGGCGAGCTAGAGTTTGTTTCATATTCGTAAATGGAGTTGAGTCACATGCAGTTTTTTGTCCTACGAGAAAGATTTGTTTTCTGGTATGACGAGTCAGTATTGTGCACCAATTGCGATTCACAGTTCAAATTGCACTCGCGTCTGTTCTCAGCAAGAACAGTGTATCGGTGTGAAGAGGAGCTACTGTTCTTGTCAGTTTCCTAAGCAGAGTTGAACTACATATGGTCCTTGTGTGAAGGAAGCACAGTTCTTTTGTTCTGAGCAAGCTCACTCTTTGGACCCCATAGGAAACACAGTAGAGTAGAAGAGTGCTCTTTTCTCTAAATCAGAGTGTGTTTCTTGTAAGGTGAGCTAGCCTTTGTTTCCCAGTCCTAAATGGAGTGGAATCACATGCAGTTTCTGTCCTACGAGCAAGAGTTGTTTTATGGTAAAAATAGTCACTATTGTGCTGCCATTGCCACACACAGGACAAATAGCACTGGCGTCTGTTCGCAGCAAGTACAGTGTATTGGACTGAAGAGGATCTACTGTTCTTGTCAGGTTCCTAAGCAGAATTGAACTAGATATGGCCGTGTGTGTAGGAAGCACAGTTCTTTTGTTCTGAGCAAGCTCACTGTTCGGACCCCATAGGAAACACAGTAGAGTAGAAGAGTGCTCTTTTCTCAAAAGCAGAGTGTGTTTTTTGTAAGGTAAGCTATCATTTGTTTCCCAGTCCTAAATGGAGTTGAATCACATGCAGTTTCTGGTCCTACGAGCAAGAGTTGTTTTCTGGTAAGGAAAGTCACTATTGTGCTCCCTTTGCCATATACAGTGCAAATAGCCCTCGCGTCTGTTCCCAGCAAGTACAGTGTATCGGACTGACGAGGAGCTACTGTTCTTGTCAGTTTCCTAAGCAGAGTTGAACTAGATATGGTCCATGTGTGTAGGAAGCACAGTTCTTTGTTCTGAGCAAGCTAACTGTTTGGACCCCATAGGAAACACAGTAGAGTAGAAGAGTGCTCTTTTCTCAAAAGCAGAGAGTGTTTCATGTAAGGCGAGCTAGCATTTGTTTCCCAGTCCTAAATGGAGTTGAATCACATGCAGTTTCTGGTCCTACGAGCAAGAGTTGTTTTCTGGTAAGGAAAGTCACTATTGCGCTGCCATTGCCATACACAGAGCAAATATCTCTCGCGTCTGTTCCCAGCAAGTACAGTGTATCGGACTGAAGAGGAGCTACTGTTCTTGTCAGTTTCCTAAGCAGAGTTGAACTAGATATGGCTGTGTGTGTAGGAAGCACAGTTCTTTTGTTCTGAGCAAGCTCACTGTTTGGACCCCATAGGAAACACAGTAGAGTAGAAGAGTGCTCTTTTCTCAGAAGCAGAACGTGTTTCTTGTAAGGCGAGCTAGCATTTGTTTCCCAGTCCTAAATGGCGTTGATTCTCATGCAGTTTGTGTTCCTACGAGCAAGAGTTGTTTTCTGGTAAGGAAAGTCACTATTGCGCTCCCTTTGCCATACACAGGGCAAATAGCACTCGCGTCTTTTCCCAGCAAGTACAGTGTATTGGACTGAATAGGAGCTACTGTTCTTGTCAGTTTCCTAAGCAGAGTTGAACTACATATGGTCCTTGTGTGTAGGAAGCACAGTTCTTTTGTTCTGAGCAAGTTCACTGTTTGGACCCCATAGGAAACACAGTAGAGTAGAAGAGTGCTCTTTTATCTAAAGCAGAGTGTGTTTCTTGTAAGGCGAGCTAGCGTTTGTTTCCCAGTCCTAAATGGAGTTGAATCACATGCAGTTTCTGGTCCTATGAGCAAGAGTTGTTTTCTGGTAAGGAAAGTCACTATTGCGCTCCCTTTGCCATACACAGTGCAAATAGCACTCGCGTCTGTTTCCAGCAAGTACAGTGCACCGGACTGAAGAGGAGCTACTGTTCTTATCAGTTTCCTAAGCAGAGTTGAACTAGATATGGTCCATGTGTGTAGGAAGCACAGTTCTTTGTTCTGAGCAAGCTCACTGTTTGGACCCCATAGGAAACACAGTAGAGTAGAAGAGTGCTCTTTTCTAAAAAGCAGAGATTGTTTCTTGTAAGGTGAGCTAGCGTTTGTTTCCCAGTCCTAAATGGAGTTGAATCACATGCAGTTTCTGGTCCTATGAGCAAGAGTTGTTTTCTGGTAAGGAAAGTAACTATTGCGCTCCCATTGCCAGACACAGTGCAAATAGCACTGGCATCTGTTCCCAGCAAGTACAGTGTACTGGACTGAAGAGGAGCTACTGTTCTTCTCAGTTTCCTAAGCAGAGTTAAACTAGATATGGCCCGTGTGTGTAGGAAGCACAGTTCTTTTGTTGTGAGCAAGCTCACTTATCTGGCCCTATAGGAAACACAGTAGAGTAGAAGAGTGCTCTTTTCTCAAAAGCAGAGTGTGTTTCTTGTAAGGCGAGCTCGGGTTTGTTTCCCAGTCCTAAATGGAGTTGAGTCACAGACAGTTTTTGGTCCTACGAGCAAGAGTTGTTTTATGGTAAGAATAGTCACTATTGCGCTGCCATTGCCATACACAGGACAAATAGCACTGGCGTCTGTTCCCAGCAAGTACAGTGTGTTGGACTGAAGAGGATCTACTGTTCTAGTAAGGTTCGTAAGCAGAATTGAACTAGATATGGCCGTGTGTGTAGGAAGCACAGTGCTTTTGTTCTGAGCAAGATCACTTTTCGGACCCCTAGGAAACACAGTAGAGTAGAAGAGTGCTCTTTTCTCAAAAGCAGAGTGTGTTTCTTGTAAGGCGAGCTAGCGTTTTTTTCCCAGTCCTAAATGGAGTTGAATCACATGCAATTTCTGGTCCTATGAGCAAGAGTTGTTTTCTGGTAAGGAAAGTAACTATTGCGCTCCCATTGCCATACACAGTGCAAATAGCACTCGTGTCTGTTCCCAGCAAGTAAAGTGTATCCGACTGAAGAGGAGCTACTGTTCTTGTCAGTTTCCTAAGCAGAGTTGAACTAGATAAGGACCGTGTGTGTAGAAAGCACAGTTCTTATGTTCTGAGCAAGCTCACTGTTCTGGCCCTATAGGAAACACAGTAGAGTAGAAGAGTGCTCTTTTCTCAAAAGCAGAGTGTGGTTCTTGTAAGGCGAGCTTGCGTTTTTTTCCTAGTCCTAAATGGAGTTGAATCACATGCAGTTTCTGGTCCTATGAACAAGAGTTGTTTTCTGGTAAGGAAAGTCACTATTGCGCCCCTCATTGCCATACACAGTGCAAATAGCACTCGCGTCTTTTCCCAGCAAGTACAGTGTATTGGACTGAATAGGAGCTACTGTTCTTGTCAGTTTCCTAAGCAGAGTTGAACTACATATGGTCCTTGTGTGTAGGAAGCACAGTACTTTTGTTCTGAGCAAGCTCACTGTTTGGAAGCCAAGGAAACACAGTAGAGTAGAAGAGTGCTCTTTTCTCTAAAGCAGAGTGTGTTTCTTGTAAGGCGAGCCAGCGTTTGTTTCCCAGTCCTAAATGGAGTTGAATCATATGCAGTTTCTGGTCCTACGAGCAAGAGTTGTTTTCTGGTAAGGAAAGTCACTATTGCACTCCCATTGCCATACACAGTGCAAATTGCACTGGCATCTGTTCCCAGCAAGTACAGTGTATTGGACTGAAGAGGAGCTACTGTTCTTCTCAGTTTCCTAAGCAGAGTTGAACTAGATATGGCCCGTGAGTCTAGGAAGCACAGTTCATTTGTTCTGAGCAAGCTCACTGTTCTGGCCCTATAGGAAACACAGTAGAGTAGAAGAGTGCTGTTTTCTCAAAAGCAGAGTGTGTTTCTTCTAAGGCGAGCTAGAGTTTGTTTCATAGTCGTAAATGGAGTTGAGTCACATGCAGTTTTTTGTCCTATAAGCAAGAGTTGTTTTCTGGTAAGACGAGTCACTATTGCGCTCCAATTGCGATTCACAGTTCAAATAGCACTCGCGTCTGTTCTCAGCAAGAACAGTGTATCGGACTGAAGAGGAGCTACTGTTCTTGTCAGTTTCCTAAGCAGAGTTGAACTAGATAAGGACCGTGTGTGTAGAAAGCACAGTTCTTATGTTCTGAGCAAGCTCACTGTTCTAGACCTATAGAAAACACAGTAGAGTAGAAGAGTGCTCTTTTCTCAAAAGCAGAGTGTCTTTCTTCTAAGGCGAGCTAGCGTTTGTTTCCTAGTCCTAAATGGAGTTGAATCACATGCAGTTTCTGGTCCTACGAACAAGAGTTGTTTACTGGTAAGGAAAGTCACTATTGCGCTCCCATTGCCATACACAGGGCAAATAGCACTTGCGTCTTTTCCCAGCAAGTACAGTGTATTGGACTGAATAGGAGCTACTGTTCTTGTCAGTTTCCTAAGCAGAGTTGAACTACATATGGTCCTTGTGTGTAGGAAGCACAGTTCTTTTGTTCTGAGCAAGCTCACTGTTTGGACCCCATAGGAAACACAGTAGAGTAGAAGAGTGCTCTTTTCTCTAAAGCAGAGTGTGTTTCTTGTAAGGCGAGCTAGCGTTTGTTTCCCAGTCCTAAATGGCGTTGAATCACATGCAGTTTCTGGTCCTACGAGCAAGAGTTGTTTTCTGGTAAGGAAAGTCACTATTGTGCTCCCTTTGCCATACACAGTGCAAATAGCACTCGCGTCTGTTCCCAGCAAGTACAGTCTATCGGACTGAAGAGGAGCTACTGTTCTTGTCAGTTTCCTAAGCAGAGTTGAACTAGATATGGTCCATGTGTGTAGGAAGCACAGTTCTTTCTTCTGAGCAAGCTCACTGTTTGGACCCCATAGGAAACACAGTAGAGTAGAAGAGTGCTCTTTTCTCAAAAGCAGAGAGTGTTTCATGTAAGGCGAGCTAGCATTTGTTTCCCAGTCCCAAACGGAGTTGAATCACATGCAGTTTCTGGTCTTACGAGCAAGAGTTGTTTTCTGGTAATAAAGTCACTATTGCGCTCCCATTGCCGTACACAGTGCAAATACCACTCGTGTCTGTTCCCAGCAAGTACAGTGTATTGGACTGAAGAGGAGCTACTGTTCTTGTCAGTTTCCTAAGCAGAGTTGAACTAGATATGGTCGATGTGTGTAGGAAGCACAATTCTTTTGTTCTGAGCAAGCTCACTGTTTGGACCCCATAGGAAACACAGTAGAGTAGAAGAGTGCTCTTTTCTCAGAAGCAGAGTGTGTTTATTGTAAGGCGAGCTAGCATTTGTTTCCCAGTCCTAAATGGCGTTGAATCACATGGAGTGTGTGGTCCTACGAGCAAGAGTTGTTTTCTGGTAAGGAAAGTCACTATTGTGCTCCCTTTGCCATACACAGTGCAAATAGCCCTCGCGTCTGTTCCCAGCAAGTACAGTGTATCGGATTGACGAGGAGCTACTGTTCTTGTCAGTTTCCTAAGCAGAGTTGAACTAGATATGGCCCGTGAGTCTAGGAAGCACAGTTCATTTGTTCTGAGCAAGCTCACTGTTCTGGCCCTATAGGAAACACAGTAGAGTAGAAGAGTGCTCTTTTCTCAAAAGCAGAGTGTGTTTCTTCTAAGGCGAGCTAGAGTTTGTTTCATAGTCGTAAATGGAGTTGAGTCACATGCAGTTTTTTGTCCTATAAGCAAGAGTTGTTTTCTGGTAAGACGAGTCACTATTGTGCTCCAATTGAGATTCACAGTTCAAATAGCACTCGCGTCTGTTCTCAGCAAGAACAGTGTATCGGACTGAAGAGGAGCTACTGTTCTTGTCAGTTTCCTAAGCAGAGTTGAACTAGATATGGTCCATGTGTGTAGGAAGCACAGTTCTTTTGTTCTGAGCAAGCTCACTGTTCTGGCCCTATAGGAAACACAGTAGAGTAGAAGAGTGCTCTTTTCTCTAAAGCAGAGTATGTTTCTGGTAAGGCGCACTCACGTTTGTTTCCCAGTCCTAAATGGAGTTGAGTCACATGCAGTTTTTTTTCCTACCAGCAAGAGTTGTTTTCTGGTAAGACGAGTCACTATTGTGCTCCAATTGCCATACACAGTGCAAATAGCACTCGCATATCTTGCCCGCAAGTACAGTGTATTGGACTGAAGAGGAGCTACTGTTCTTGTCAGTTTCCTAAGCAGAGTTGAACTAGATATGGTCGATGTGTGTAGGAAGCACAGTTCTTTTGTTCTGAGCAAGCTCACTGTTTGGACCCCATAGGAAACACAGTAGAGTAGAAGAGTGCTCTTTTCTCAGAAGCAGAGCGTGTTTCTTGTAAGGCGAGCTAGCATTTGTTTCCCAGTCCTAAATGGCGTTGAATCACATGCAGTGTGTGGTCCTACGAGCAAGAGTTGTTTTCTGGTAAGGAAAGTCACTATTGCGCTCCCTTTGCCATACACAGTGCAAATAGCACTCGCTTATGTTCCCAGCAAGTACAGTGTATCGGACTGAAGAGGAGCTACTGTTCTTGTCAGTTTCCTAAGCAGAGTTGAACTAGATATGGTCCATGTGTGTAGGAAGCACAGTTCTTTGTTCTGAGCAAGTTCACTGTTTGGACCCAATAGGAAACACAGTAGAGAAGAAGAGTGCTCTTTTCTCAAAAGCAGAGAGTGTTTCATGTAAGGCGAGCTAGCATTTGTTTCCCAGTCCTAAACGGAGTAGAATCACATGCAGTTTCTGGTCCTACGAGCAAGAGTTGTTTTCTGGTAAGGAAAGTCACTATTGCGCTCCCATTGCCATACACAGGGCAAATAGCACTCGCGTCTTTTCCCAGCAAGTAGAGTGTATTGGACTGAATAGTAGCTACTGTTCTTGTCAGTTTCCCAAGCAGAGTTGAACTACATATGGTCCTTTTGTGTAGGAAGCACAGTTCTTTTGTTCTGACCAAGCTCACTGTTCTGGCCCTGTAGGAAACACAGTAGAGTAGAAGAGTGCTCTTTTCTCTAAAGCAGAGTGTGTTTCTTGTAAGGCAAGCTCACGTTTGTTTCCCAGTCCTAAATGGAGTTGAGTCACAGACAGTTTTTGGTCCTACGAGCAAGAGCTGTTTTCTGGTAAGAAGAGTCACTATTGCGCTCCAAATGCCATACACAGTGCAAATAGCACTCGCATCTGTTCTCAGCAAGTACAGTGTATCGGACTGAAGAGGAGCTACTGTTCTTGTCAGTTTCCTAAGCAGAGTTGAACTAGATATGGCCCGTGTGTGTAGGAAGCACAGTTCTTTTGTTCTGAGCAAGCTCACTGTTCTGGCCCTGTAGGAAACACAGTACAGTAGAAGAGTGCTCTTTTCTCTAAAGCAGAGTGTGTTTCTTGTACGGCGAGCTCACGTTTGTTTCCCAGTCCTAAATGGAGTTGAATCACTTGCAGTTTCTGGTCCTACGAGCAAGAGTTGTTTTCTGGTAAGGAAAGTCACTGTTGCGCTCCCTTTGCCATACACAGTGCAAATAGCACTCGCGTCTGTTCCCAGCAAGTACAGTGTATCGGACTGAAGAGGAGCTACTGTTCTTGTCAGTTTCCTAAGCAGAGTTGAACTAGATATGGTCCATGTGTGTAGTAAGCACAGTTCTTTGTTCTGAGCAAGCTCACTGTTTGGACCCCATAGGAAACACAGTAGAGTAGAAGAGTGCTCTTTTCTCAAAAGCAGAGAGTGTTTCATGTAAGGCGAGCTAGCATTTGTTTCCCAGTCCTAAACGGAGTTGAATCACATGCAGTTTCTGGTCCTACGAGCAAGAGTTGTTTTCTGGTAAGGAAAGTCACTATTGCGCTCCCATTGCCATACACAGTGCAAATAGCACTCGCGTCTGTTCCCAGCAAGTACAGTGTATTGGACTGAAGAGGAGCTACTGCTCTTGTCAGTTTCCTAAGCAGAGTTGAACTAGATATGGTCCATGTGTGTAGGAAGCACAGTTCTTTTGTTCTGAGCAAGCTCACTGTTCGGACCCCATAGGAAACACAGTAGAGTAGAAGAGTGCTCTTTTCTCAAAAGCAGAGTGTGTTTTTTGTAAGGCAAGCTATCATTTGTTTCCCAGTCCTAAATGGAGTTGAATCACATGCAGTTTCTGGTCCTACGAGCAAGAGTTGTTTTCTGGTAAGGAAAGTCACTATTGCGCTCCCTTTGACATACACAGTGCAAATAACACTCGCGTCTGTTCCCAGGAAGTACAGTGTATCAGACTGAAGAGGAGCTACTGTTCTTGTCAGTTTCCTAAGCAGAGTTGAACTAGATATGGTCCATGTGTGTAGGAAGCACAGTTCTTTGTTCTGAGCAAGCTCACTGTTTGGACCCCATAGGAAACACAGTAGAGTAGAAGAGTGCTCTTTTCTCAAAAGCAGAGAGTGTTTCATGTAAGGCGAGCTAGCATTTGTTTCCCAGTCCTAAACGGAGTTGAATCACATGCAGTTTCTGGTCCTACGAGCAAGAGTTTTTTTCTGGTAAGAAGAGTCACTATTGCGCTCCCATTGCCATACACAGTGCAAATAGCACTCGCGTCTGTTCCCAGCAAGTACAGTGTATCGGACTGAAGAGGAGCTACTGTTCTTGTCAGTTTCCTAAGCAGAGTTGAACTAGATATGGCCCGTGTGTAGGAAGCACAGTTCTTTTGTTCTGAAAAAGCTCACGGTTCTGGCCCTATAGGAAACACAGTAGAGTAGAAGAGTGCTCTTTTCTCTAAAGCAGATTGTGTTTCTTGTAAGGTGAGCTAGCGTTTGTTTCCCAGTCCTAAATGGAGTTGAATCACATGCAGTTTCTGGTCCTACGAGCAAGAGTTGTTTTATGATAAGAATAGTCACTATTGCGCTGCCATTGCCATACACAGGACAAAGAGCACTGGCTTCTGTTCCCAGCAGTACAGTGTATTGGACTGAAGAGGAGCTACTGTTCTTGTCAGGTTCCTAAGCAGAATTGAACTAGATATGGCTGTGTGTGTAGGAAGCACAGTTCTTTTGTACTGAGAAAGCTCACTGTTCGGACCCCATAGGAAACACAGTAGAGTAGAAGAGTGCTCTTTTCTCAAAAGCAGAGTGTGTTTCTTGTAAGGCGAGCTCACGTTTGTTTCCCAGTCCTAAATGGAGTTGAGTCACAGACAGTTTTTGGTCCTACGAGCAAGAGCTGTTTTCTGGTAAGAGGAGTCACTATTGCGCTCCAAATGCCATACACAGTGCAAATAGCACTCGCATCTGTTCTCAGCAATTACAGTGTATCGGACTGTAGAGGAGCTACTGTTCTTGTCAGTTTCCTAAGCAGAGTTGAACTAGATATGGCCCGTGTGTCTAGGAAGCACAGTTCTTTCGTTCTGAGCAAGCTCACTGTTCTGGCCCTGTAGGAAACACAGTAGAGTAGAAGAGTGCTCTTTTCTCTAAAGCAGAGTGTGTTTCTTGTACGGCGAGCTCACGTTTGTTTCCCAGTCCTAAATGGAGTTGAGTCACAGACAGTTTTTGGTCCTACGAGCAAGAGTTGTTTTCTGGTAAGAAGAGTCACTATTGCGCTCCAAATGCCATACACAGTGCAAATAGCACTCGCGTCTGTTCCCAGCAAGTACAGTGTATTGGACTGAATAGGAGCTACTGTTCTTGTCAGTTTCCTAAGCAGAGTTGAACTACATATGGTCCTTGTGTGTAGGAAGCACAGTTCTTTTGTTCTGAGCAAGCTCACTGTTTGGACGCCATAGGAAACACAGTAGAGTAGAAGAGTGCTCTTTTCTCAAAAGCAGAGTGTGTTTCTTGTAAGGCGAGCTAGCGTTTGTTTCCCAGTCCTAAATGGAGTTGAATCACATGCAGTTTCTGGTCCTACGAACAAGAGTTGTTTTCTGGTAAGGAAAGTCACAATTGCGCTCCCATTGCCATACACAGGGCAAATAGCACTCGCGTCTTTTCCCAGCAAGTACAGTGTATTGGACTGAATAGGAGCTACTGTTTTTATCAGATTCGTAAGCAGAGTTGAACTACATATGGTCCTTGTGTGTAGGAAGCACAGTTCTTTTGTTCTGAGCAAGCTCACGCTTTGGACCCCATAGGAAACACAGTAGAGTAGAAGAGTGCTCTTTTCTCTAAAGCAGAGTGTGTTTCTTGTAAGGCGAGCTAGCGTTTGTTTCCCAGTCCTAAATGGAGTGGAATCACATGCAGTTTCTGTCCTACGAGCAAGAGTTGTTTTATGGTAAAAATAGTCACTATTGTGCTGCCATTGCCACACACAGGAACAATAGCACTGGCGTCTGTTCGCAGCAAGTACAGTGTATTGGACTGAAGAGGATCTACTGTTCTTGTCAGGTTCCTAAGCAGAATTGAACTAGATATGGCCATGTGTTTAGGAAGCACAGTTCTTTTGTTCTGAGCAAGCTCACTGTTCGAACCCCATAGGAAACACAGTAGAGTAGAAGAGTGCTCTTTTCTCAAAAGCACAGTGTGTTTTTTGTAAGGCAAGCTATCATTTGTTTCCCAGTCCTAAATGGCGTTGAATCACATGCAGTTTCTGGTCCTACGAGCAAGAGTTGTTTTCTGGTAAGGAAAGTCACTATTGTGCTCCCTTTGCCATACACAGTGCAAATAGCACTCGCGTCTGTTCCCAGCAAGTACAGTGTATCGGACTTAAGAGGAGCTACTGTTCTTGTCAGTTTCCTAAGCAGAGTTGAACTAGATATGGTCCATGTGTGTAGGAAGCACAGTTCTTTGTTCTGAGCAAGCTCACTGTTTGGACCCCATAGGAAACACAGGAGAGTAGAAGAGTGCTCTTTTCTCAAAAGCAGAGAGTGTTTCATGTAAGGCGAGCTAGCATTTGTTTCCCAGTCCCAAACGGAGTTGAATCACATGCAGTTTCTGGTCTTACGAGCAAGAGTTGTTTTCTGGTAATAAAGTCACTATTGGGCTCCCATTGCCATACACAGTGCAAATAGCACTCGTGTCTGTTCCCAGCAAGTACAGTGTATTGGACTGAAGAGGAGCTACTGTTCTTGTCAGTTTCCTAAGCAGAGTTGAACTAGATATGGTCGATGTGTGTAGGAAGCACAATTCTTTTGTTCTGAGCAAGCTCACTGTTTGGACCCCATAGGAAACACAGTAGAGTAGAAGAGTGCTCTTTTCTCAGAAGCAGAGTGTGTTTATTGTAAGGCGAGCTAGCATTTGTTTCCCAGTCCTAAATGGCGTTGAATCACATGGAGTGTGTGGTCCTACGAGCAAGAGTTGTTTTCTGGTAAGGAAAGTCACTATTGTGCTCCCTTTGCCATACACAGTGCAAATAGCCCTCGCGTCTGTTCCCAGCAAGTACAGTGTATCGGACTGACGAGGAGCTACTGTTCTTGTCAGTTTCCTAAGCAGAGTTGAACTAGATATGGCCCGTGAGTCTAGGAAGCACAGTTCATTTGTTCTGAGCAAGCTCACTGTTCTGGCCCTATAGGAAACACAGTAGAGTAGAAGAGTGCTGTTTTCTCAAAAGCAGAGTGTGTTTCTTCTAAGGCGAGCTAGAGTTTGTTTCATAGTCGTAAATGGAGTTGAGTCACATGCAGTTTTTTGTCCTATAAGCAAGAGTTGTTTTCTGGTAAGACGAGTCACTATTGTGCTCCAATTGAGATTCACAGTTCAAATAGCACTCGCGTCTGTTCTCAGCAAGAACAGTGTATCGGACTGAAGAGGAGCTACTGTTCTTGTCAGTTTCCTAAGCAGAGTTGAACTAGATATGGTCCATGTGTGTAGGAAGCACAGTTCTTTTGTTCTGAGCAAGCTCACTGTTCTGGCCCTATAGGAAACACAGTAGAGTAGAAGAGTGCTCTTTTCTCTAAAGCAGAGTGTGTTTCTTGTAAGGCGCACTCACGTTTGTTTCCCAGTCCTAAATGGAGTTGAGTCACAGACAGTTTTTGGTCCTACGAGCAAGAGTTGTTTTCTGGTAAGAAGAGTCACTATTGCGCTCCAAATGCCATACACAGTGCAAATAGCACTCGCGTCTGTTCCCAGCAAGTGCAGTGTATCGGACTGAAGAGGAGCTACTGTTCTTGTCAGTTTCCTAAGCAGAGTTGAACTAGATAAGGACCGTGTGTGTAGAAAGCACAGTTCTTATGTTCTGAGCAAGCTCACTGTTTTAGCCCTATAGAAAACACAGTAGAGTAGAAGAGTGCTCTTTTCTCAAAAGCAGAGTGTCTTTCTTCTTAGGCGAGCTAGCATTTGTTTCCTAGTCCTAAATAGAGTTGAATCACATGCAGTTTCTGGTCCTACGAACAAGAGTTGTTTTCTGGTAAGACAAGTCACTATTGTGCTCCAATTGCCACACACAGTGCAAATAGCACTCGCATACCTTGCCCGCAAGTACAGTGTATTGGACTGAAGAGGAGCTACTGTTCTTGTCAGTTTCCTAAGCAGAGTTGAACTAGATATGGTCGATGTGTGTAGGAAGCACAGTTCTTTTGTTCTGAGCAAGCTCACTGTTTGGACCCCATAGGAAACACAGTAGTGTAGAAGAGTGCTCTTTTCTCAGAAGCAGAGCGTGTTTCTTGTAAGGCGAGCTAGCATTTGTTTCCCAGTCCTAAATGGCGTTGAATCACATGCAGTGTGTGGTCCTACGAGCAAGAGTTGTTTTCTGGTAAGGAAAGTCACTATTGCGCTCCCTTTGCCATACACAGTGCAAATAGCACTCGCGTATGTTCCCAGCAAGTACAGTTTATCGGACTGAAGAGGAGCTACTGTTCTTGTCAGTTTCCTAAGCAGAGTTGAACTAGATATGGTCCATGTGTGTAGGAAGCACAGTTCTTTGTTCTGAGCAAGCTCACTGTTTGGACCCAATAGGAAACACAGTAGAGAAGAAGAGTGCTCTTTTCTCAAAAGCAGAGAGTGTTCCATGTAAGGTGAGCTTGCATTTGTTTCCCAGTCCTAAACGGAGTTGAATCACATGCAGTTTCTGGTCCTACGAACAAGAGTTTTTTTCTGGTAAGGAACGTCACTATTGCGCTCCCATTGCCATACACAGGGCAAATAGCACTCGCGACTTTTCCCAGCAAGTAGAGTGTATTGGACTGAATAGGAGCTACTGTTCTTGTCAGTTTCCTAAGCAGAGTTGAACTACATATGGTCCTTGTGTGTAGGAAGCACAGTTCTTTTGTTCTGAGCAAGCTCACTGTTTGGACCCCATAGGAAACACAGTAGAGTAGAAGAGTGCTCTTTTCTCTAAAGCAGAGTGTGTTTCTTGTAAGGCGAGCTAGCGTTTGTTTCCCAGTCCTAAATGTAGTGGAATCACATGCAATTTCTGGTCCTACGAGCAAGAGTTGTTTTCTGGTAAGGAAAGTAACTATTGCACTCCCATTGCCATACACAGTCCAAATAGCACTCGCGTCTGTTCCCAGCAAGTACAGTGTATCGGACTGAAGAGGAGCTACTGTTCTTGTCAGTTTCCTAAGCAGAGTTGAACTAGATAAGGACCGTGTGTGTAGAAAGCACAGTTCTTTTGTTCTGAGCAAGCTCACTGTTCTGGCCCTATAGGAAACACAGTAGAGTAGAAGAGTGCTCTTTTCTATAAAGCAGAGTATGTTTCTTGTAAGGCAAGCTCGCGTTTGTTTCCCAGTCCTAAATGGATTTGAGTCACATGCAGTTTTTGGTCCTATGAGCAAGAGTTGTTTTCTGGTAAGAAGAGTCACTATTGTGCTCCAAATGCCATACACAGTGCAAATAGCACTCGCGTCTGTTCCGAGCATGTACAGTGTATTGGACTGAATAGGAGCTACTGTTCTTGTCAGTTTCCTAAGCAGAGTTGAACTAGATATGGTCGATGTGTGTAGGAAGCACAGTTCTTTTGTTCTGAGCAAGCTCACTGTTCGGACCCCATAGGAAACAGTACAGTAGAAGAGTGCTCTTTTCTCAAAAGCGGAGTGTGTTTTTTGTAAGGCAAGCTATCATTTTTTTCCCAGTCCTAAATGGAGTTGAATCACATGCAGTTTCTGGTCCTACGAGCAAGAGTTGTTTTCTGGTAAGGAAAGTCACTATTGTGCTCCCTTTGACATACACAGTGCAAATAACACTCGCGTCTGTTCCCAGGAAGTACAGTGTATCGGACTGAAGAGGAGCTACTGTTCTTGTCAGTTTCCTAAGCAGAGTTGAACTAGATATGGTCCATGTGTGTAGGAAGCACAGTTCTTTGTTCTGAGCAAGCTCACTGTTTGGACCCCATAGGAAACACAGTAGAGTAGAAGAGTGCTCTTTTCTCAAAAGCAGAGAGTGTTTCATGTAAGGCGAGCTAGCATTTGTTTCCCAGTCCTAAACGGAGTTGAATCACATGCAGTTTCTGGTCCTACGAGCAAGAGTTGTTTTCTGGTAAGAAGAGTCACTATTGCGCTCCCATTGCCATACACAGTGCAAATAGCACTCGCATCTGATCCCAGCAAGTACAGTGTATCGGACTGAAGAGGAGCTACTGTTCTTGTCAGTTTCCTAAGCAGAGTTGAACTAGATATGGCCCGTGTTTGGAAGCACAGTTCTTTTGTTCTGAGAAAGCTCACGGTTCTGGCCCTATAGGAAACACAGTAGAGTAGAAGAGTGCTCTTTTCTCTAAAGCAGATTGTGTTTCTTATAAGGTGAGCTAGCGTTTGTTTTCCAGTCCTAAATGGAGTTGAATCACATGCAATTTCTGGTCCTACGAGCAAGAGTTGTTTTATGATAAGAATAGTCACTATTGCGCTGCCATTGCCATACACAGGACAAAGAGCACTGGCTTCTGTTCCCAGCAGTACAGTGTATTGGACTGAAGAGGAGCTACTGTTCTTGTCAGGTTCCTAAGCAGAATTGAACTAGATATGGATGTGTGTGTAGGGAGCACAGTTCTTTTGTTCTGGTAAAGCTCACTGTTCGTACCCCATAGGAAACACAGTAGAGTAGAAGAGTGCTCTTTTCTCAAAAGCAGAGTGTGTTTCATGTAAGGTGAGCTAGCGTTTGTTTCCCAGACCTAAATGGAGTTGAGTCACATGCAGTTTTTTGTCCTACGAGCAAGAGTTGTTTTCTGGTAAGACGAGTCACTATTGTGATCCAATTGCCATACACAGTGCAAATAGCACTCGCGTCTCTTCCCCGCAAGTACAGTGTATTGGACTGAAGAGGAGCTACTGTTCTTGTCAGTTTCCTAAGCAGAGTTGAACTAGATATGGTCGATGTGTGTAGGAAGCCCAGTTCTTTTGTTCTGAGCAAGCTCACTGTTTGGACCCCATAGGAAACACAGTAGAGTGGAAGAGTGCTCTTTTCTAAAAAGCAGAGAGTGTTTCTTGTAAGGCGAACTAGCATTTGTTTCCCAGTCCTAATTGGAGTTGAATCACATGCAGTTTCTGGTCCTACAAGCAAGAGTTGTTTTCTGGTAAGGAAAGTTACTATTGTGCTCCCATTTCCATACACAGTGCAAATAGCACTGGCATCTGTTCCCAGCAAGTACAGTGTATTGGACTGAAGAGGAGCTACTGTTCTTCTCAGTTTCCTAATCAGAGTTAAACTAGGTATTGTCCGTGTGTGTAGGAAGCACAGTTCTTTTTTTCTGAGCAAGCTCAATGTTCTGGCCCTATAGGAAACACTTTAGATTAGAATACTGCTCTTTTCTCAAAAGCAGAGTGTGTTTCTTGTAAGGCGAGCTAGAGTTTGTTTCCCAGTCCTAAATGGAGTTGAGTCCCATGCAGTTTTTTGTCCTACGAGCAAGAGTTGTTTTCTGGTAAGACGAGTCACTAATGTGCTCTAATTGCCATTCACAGTGCAAATAGCACTCGCGTCTGTTCTCAGCAAGTACAATGTATCAGACTGAAGAGGAGCTACTGTTCTTGTCAGTTTCCTAAGCAGAGTTGAACTAGATATGGCCCGTGTGTGTAGGAAGCACAGTTCTTTTGTTCTGAGCAAGCTCACTGTTCTGGCCCTGTAGGAAACACAGTAGAGTAGAAGAGTGCTCTTTTCTCTAAAGCAGAGTGTGTTTCTTGTAAGGCGAGCTCACGTTTGTTTCCCAGTCCTAAATGGAGTTGAGTCACAGACATTTTTTGGTCCTATGAGCAAGAGCTGTTTTCTGGTAAGAAGAGTCACTATTGCGCTCCAAATGCCATACACAGTGCAAATAGCACTCGCATCTGTTCTCAGCAAGTACAGTGTATCGGACTGAAAAGGAGCTACTGTTCTTGTCAGTTTCCTAAGCAGAATTGAACTAGATATGTCCCGTGTGTGTAGGAAGCACAGTTCTTTTGTTCTGAGCAAGCTCACTGTTCTGGCCCTGTAGGAAACACAGTAGAGTAGAAGAGTGCTCTTTTCTCTAAAGCAGAGTGTGTTTCTTGTATGGCGAGCTCACGTTTGTTTCCCAGTCCTAAATGGAGTTGAGTCACAGACAGTTTTTGGTCCTACGAGCAAGAGTTGTTTTCTGGTAAGAAGAGTCACTATTGCGCTCCAAATGCCATACACAGTGCAAATAGCACTCGCGTCTGTTCCCAGCAAGTACCGTGTATTGGACTGAATAGGAGCTACTGTTCTTGTCAGTTTCCTAAGCAGAGTTGAACTACATATGGTCCTTGTGTGTAGGAAGCACAGTTCTTTTGTTCTGAGCAAGCTCACTGTTTGGACGCCATAGGAAACACAGTAGAGTAGAAGAGTGCTCTTTTCTCAAAAGCAGAGTGTGTTTCTTGTAAGGCGAGCTAGCGTTTGTTTCCCAGTCCTAAATGGAGTTGAATCACATGCAGTTTCTGGTCCTACGAACAAGAGTTGTTTTCTGGTAAGGAAAGTCACAATTGTGCTCCCATTGCCATACACAGTGGAAATAGCACTCGCGTCTGTTCCCTGCATACAGTGTATCGGACTGAAGAGGAGCTACTGTTCTTGTCAGTTTCCTAAGCAGAGTTGAACTTGATATGGTCCATGTGTGTAGGAAGCACAGTTCTTTTTTCTGAGCAAGCTCACTGTTTGGACCCCATAGGAAACACAGTAGAGTAGAAGAGTGCTCTTAACTCAAAAGCAGAGTGTCTTTCTTCTAAGGCGAGCTAGCGTTTGTTTCCTAGTCCTAAATGGAGTTGAATCACATGCAGTTTCTGGTCCTACGAACAAGAGTTGTTTTCTGGTAAGGAAAGTCACTATTGTGCTCCCATTGCCATACACAGGGCAAATAGCACTCGCGTCTTTTCCCAGCAAGTACAGTGTATTGGACTGAATAGGAGCTACTGTTCTTGTCAGTTTCCTAAGCAGAGTTGAACTACATATGGTCCTTGTGTGTAGGAAGCACAGTTCTTTTGTTCTGAGCAAGCTCACTGTTTGGACCCAATAAGAAACACAGTAGAGTAGAAGAGTGCTCTTTTCTCTAAAGCAGAGTGTGTTTCTTGTAAGGCGAGCTAGCGTTTGTTTCCCAGTCCTAAATGGAGTTGAATCACATGCAGTTTCTGGTCCTACGAGCAAGAGTTGTTTTCTGGTAAGGAAAGTCACTATTGTGCTCCCTTTGCCATACACAGTGCAAATAGCACTCGCGTCTGTTCCAGGCAAGTACAGTGTATCGGACTGAAGAGGATCTACTGTTCTTGTCAGTTTCCTAAGCAGAGTTGAACTATATATGGTCCATGTGTGTAAGAAGCACAGTTCTTTGTTCTGAGCAAGCTAACTGTTTGGACCCCATAGGAAACACAGTAGAGTAGAAGAGTGCTCTTTTCTCAAAACCAGAGAGTGTTTCATGTAAGGCGAGCTAGCATTTGTTTCCCAGTGCTAAACGGAGTTGAATCACATGCAGTTTCTGGTCCTATGAGCAAGAGTTGTTTTCTGGTAAGGAAAGTCACTATTGCGCTCCCATTGCCATACACAGTGCAAATAGCACTCGAGTCTGTTCCCAGCAAGTACAGTGTATCGGACTGAAGAGGAGCTACTGCTCTTTTCAGTTTCCTAAGCAGAGTTGAACTAGATATGGCCCGTGTATAGGAAGCACAGTTCTTTTGTTCTGAGCAAGCTCACTGTTCTGGCCCTATAGGAAACACAGTAGAGTAGAAGAGTGCTCTTTTCTCTAAAGCAGATTGTGTTTCTTGTAAGGCGAGCTAGCGTTTGTTTCCCAGTCCTAAATGGAGTTGAATCACATGCAGTTTCTGGTCCTACGAGCAAGAGTTGTTTTATGATAAGAATAGTCACTATTGCGCTGCAATGTCATACACAGGACAAATAGCACTGGAGTCTGTTCCCAGCAGTACAGTGTGTTGGACTGAAGAGGAGCTACTGTTCTTGTCAGGTTCCTAAGCAGAATTGAACTAGATATGGCTGTGTGTGTAGGAAGCACAGTTCTTTTGTTCTGAGAAAGCTCACTGTTCGGACCCCATAGGAAACACAGTAGAGTAGAAGAGTGCTCTTTTCTCTAAAGCAGAGTGTCTTTCTTCTAAGGCGAGCTAGCGTTTGTTTCCCAGACCAAATGGAGTTGAGTCACATGCAGTTTTTTGTCCTACGAGCAAGAGTTGTTTTCTGGTAAGACGAGTCACTATTGTGCTCCAATTGCCATACACAGTGCAAATAGCACTCGCATATCTTGCCCGCAAGTACAGTGTATTGGACTGAAGAGGAGCTACTGTTCTTGTCAGGTTCCTAAGCAGAGTTGAACTAGATATGGTCGATGTGTGTAGGAAGCACAGTTCTTTTGTTCTGAGCAAGCTCACTGTTTGGACCCCATAGGAAACACAGTAGAGTAGAAGAGTGCTCTTTTCTCAGAAGCAGAGCGTGTTTCTTGTAAGGCGAGCTAGCATTTGTTTCCCAGTCCTAAATGGCGTTGAATCACATGCATTTTCTGGTCCTACGAGCAAGAGTTGTTTTCTGGTAAGGAAAGTCACTATTGCGCTCCCTTTGCCATACACAGTGCAAATAGCACTCGCGTATGTTCCCAGCAAGTACAGTGTATCGGACTGAAGAGGAGCTACTGTTCTTGTCAGTTTCCTAAGCAGAGTTGAACTAGATATGGTCCATGTGTGTAGGAAGCACAGTTCTTTGTTCTGAGCAAGCTCACTGTTTGGACCCAATAGGAAACACAGTAGAGAAGAAGAGTGCTCTTTTCTCAAAAGCAGAGAGTGTTTCATGTAAGGCGAGCTAGCATTTGTTTCCCAGTCCTAAACGGAGTTGAATCACATGCAGTTTCTGGTCCTACGAACAAGAGTTGTTTTCTGGTAAGGAAAGTCACTATTGCGCTCCCATTGCCATACACAGGGCAAATAGCACTCGCGTCTTTTCCCAGCAAGTAGAGTGTATTGGACTGAATAGGAGCTACTGTTCTTGTCAGTTTCCTAAGCAGAGTTGAACTACATATGGTCCTTGTGTGTAGGAAGCACAGTTCTTTTGTTCTGAGCAAGCTCACTGTTTGGACCCCATAGGAAACACAGTAGAGAAGAAGAGTGCTCTTTTCTCAAAAGCAGAGAGTGTTTCATGTAAGGCGAGCTAGCATTTGTTTCCCAGTCCTAAACGGAGTTGAATCACATGCAGTTTCTGGTCCTAGGAGCAAGAGTTGTTTTCTGGTAAGGAAAGTCACTATTGCGCTCCCATTGCCATACACAGGGCAAATAGCACTCGCGTCTTTTCCCAGCAAGTAGAGTGTATTGGACTGAATAGGAGCTACTGTTCTTGTCAGTTTCCTAAGCAGAGTTGAACTACATATGGTCCTTGTGTGTAGGAAGCACAGTTCTTTTGTTCTGAGCAAGCTCACTGTTTGGACCCCATAGGAAACACAGTAGAGTAGAAGAGTGCTCTTTTCTCAAAAGCAGAGAGTGTTTCATGTAAGGCGAGCTAGCATTTGTTTCCCAGTCCTAAACGGAGTTGAATCACATGCAGTTTCTGGTCCTAGGAGCAAGAGTTGTTTTCTGGTAAGGAAAGTCACTATTGCGCTCCCATTGCCATACACAGGGCAAATAGCACTCGCGTCTTTTCCCAGCAAGTAGAGTGTATTGGACTGAATAGTAGCTACTGTTCTTGTCAGTTACCCAAGCAGAGTTGAACTACATATGGTCCTTGTGTGTAGGAAGCACAGTTCTTTTGTTCTGACCAAGCTCACTGTTCTGGCCCTGTAGGAAACACAGTAGAGTAGAAGAGTGCTCTTTTCTCTAAAGCAGAGTGTGTTTCTTGTAAGGCAAGCTCACGTTTGTTTCCCAGTCCTAAATGGAGTTGAGTCACAGACAGTTTTTGGTCCTACGAGGAAGAGCTGTTTTCTGGTAAGAAGAGTCACTATTGCTCTCCAAATGCCATACACAGTGCAAATAGCACTCGCATCTGTTCTCAGCAAGTACAGTGTATTGGACTGAAGAGGAGCTACTGTTCTTGTCAGTTTCCTAAGCAGAGTTGAACTACATATGGCCCGTGTGTGTAGGAAGCACAGTTCTTTTGTTCTGAGCAAGCTCACTGTTCTGGCCCTGTAGGAAACACAGTACAGTAGAAGAGTGCTCTTTTCTCTAAAGCAGAGTGTGTTTCTTGTACGGCGAGCTCACGTTTGTTTCCCAGTCCTAAATGGAGTTGAATCACTTGCAGTTTCTGGTCCTACGAGCAAGAGTTGTTTTCTGGTAAGGAAAGTCACTGTTGCGCTCCCTTTGCCATACACAGTGCAAATAGCACTCGCGTCTGTTCCCAGCAAGTACAGTGTATCGGACTGAAGAGGAGCTACTGTTCTTGTCATTTTCCTAAGCAGAGTTGAACTAGATATGGTCCATGTGTGTAGGAAGCACAGTTCTTTGTTCTGAGCAAGCTCACTGTTTGGACCCCATAGGAAACACAGTAGAGTAGAAGAGTGCTCTTTTCTCAAAAGCAGAGAGTGTTTCATGCAAGGCGAGCTAGCATTTGTTTCCCAGTCTTAAACGGAGTTGAATCACATGCAGTTTCTGGTCCTACGAGCAAGAGTTGTTTTCTGGTAAGGAAAGTCACTATTGTGCTCCCATTGCCATACACAGTGCAAATAGCACTCGCGTCTGTTCCCAGCAAGTACAGTGTATTGGACTGAAGAGGAGCTACTGCTCTTGTCAGTTTCCTAAGCAGAGTTGAACTAGATATGGTCCATGTGTGTAGGAAGCACAGTTCTTTTGTTCTGAGCAAGCTCACTGTTCGGACCCCATAGGAAACACAGTACAGTAGAAGAGTGCTCTTTTCTCAAAAGCAGAGTGTGTTTTTTGTAAGGCAAGCTATCATTTTTTTTCCCAGTCCTAAATGGAGTTGAATCACATGCAGTTTCTGGTCCTACGAGCAAGAGTTGTTTTCTGGTAAGGAAAGTCACTATTGCGCTCCCTTTGACATACACAGTGCAAATAACACTCGCGTCTGTTCCCAGGAAGTACAGTGTATCAGACTGAAGAGGAGCTACTGTTCTTGTCAGTTTCCTAAGCAGAGTTGAACTAGATATGGTCCATGTGTAGGAAGCACAGTTCTTTGTTCTGAGCAAGCTCACTGTTTGGACCCCATAGGAAACACAGTAGAGTAGAAGAGTGCTCTTTTCTCAAAAGCAGAGAGTGTTTCATGTAAGGCGAGCTAGCATTTGTTTCCCAGTCCTAAACGGAGTTGAATCACATGCAGTTTCTGGTCCTACGAGCAAGAGTTGTTTTCTGGTAAGAAGAGTCACTATTGCGCTCCCATTGCCATACACAGTGCAAATAGCACTCGCGTCTGTTCCCAGCAAGTACAGTGTATTGGACTGAAGAGGAGCTACTGTTCTTGTCAGTTTCCTAAGCAGAGTTGAACTAGATATGGCCCGTGTGTAGGAAGCACAGTTCTTTTGTTCTGAAAAAGCTCACGGTTCTGGCCCTATAGGAAACACAGTAGAGTAGAAGAGTGCTCTTTTCTCTAAAGCAGATTGTGTTTCTTGTAAGGTGAGCTAGCGTTTGTTTCCCAGTCCTAAATGGAGTTGAATCACATGCAGTTTCTGGTCCTACGAGCAAGAGTTGTTTTATGATAAGAATAGTCACTATTGCGCTGCCATTGCCATACACAGGACAAAGAGCACTGGCTTCTGTTCCCAGCAGTACAGTGTATTGGACTGAAGAGGAGCTACTGTTCTTGTCAGGTTCCTAAGCAGAATTGAACTAGATATGGCTGTGTGTGTAGGAAGCACAGTTCTTTTGTTCTGAGAAAGCTCACTGTTCGGACCCCAAAGGAAACACAGTAGAGTAGAAGAGTGCTCTTTTCTCAAAGCAGAGTGTGTTTCTTGTAAGGCGAGCTCACGTTTGTTTCCCAGTCCTAAATGGAGTTGAGTCACAGACAGTTTTTGGTCCTACGAGCAAGAGCTGTTTTCTGGTAAGAGGAGTCACTATTGCGCTCCAAATGCCATACACAGTGCAAATAGCACTCGCATCTGTTCTCAGCAAGTACAGTGTATCGGACTGTAGAGGAGCTACTGTTCTTGTCAGTTTCCTAAGCAGAGTTGAACTAGATATGGCCCGTGTGTGTAGGAAGCACAGTTCTTTTGTTCTGAGCAAGCTCACTGTTCTGGCCCTGTAGGAAACACAGTAGAGTAGAAGAGTGCTCTTTTCTCTAAAGCAGAGTGTGTTTCTTGTACGGCGAGCTCACGTTTGTTTCCCATTCCTAAATGGAGTTGAGTCACAGACAGTTTTTGGTCCTACGAGCAAGAGTTGTTTTCTGGTAAGAAGAGTCACTATTGCGCTCCAAATGCCATACACAGTGCAAATAGCACTCGCGTCTGTTCCCAGCAAGTACAGTGTATTGGACTGAATAGGAGCTACTGTTCTTGTCAGTTTCCTAAGCAGAGTTGAACTACATATGGTCCTTGTGTGTAGGAAGCACAGTTCTTTTGTTCTGAGCAAGCTCACTGTTTGGACGCCATAGGAAACACAGTAGAGTAGAAGAGTGCTCTTTTCTCAAAAGCAGAGTGTGTTTGTTGTAAGGCGAGCTAGCGTTTGTTTCCCAGTCCTAAATGGAGTTGAATCACATGCAGTTTCTGGTCCTACGAACAAGAGTTGTTTTCTGGTAAGGAAAGTCACAATTGCGCTCCCATTGCCATACACAGGGCAAATAGCACTCGCGTCTTTTCCCAGCAAGTACAGTGTATTGGACTGAATAGGAGCTACTGTTTTTATCAGTTTCGTAAGCAGAGTTGAACTACATATGGTCCTTGTGTGTAGGAAGCACAGTTCTTTTGTTCTGAGCAAGCTCACACTTTGGACCCCATAGGAAACACAGTAGAGTAGAAGAGTGCTCTTTTCTCTAAAGCAGAGTGTGTTTCTTGTAAGGCGAGCTAGCGTTTGTTTCCCAGTCCTAAATGGAGTGGAATCACATGCAGTTTCTGTCCTACGAGCAAGAGTTGTTTTATGGTAAAAATAGTCACTATTGTGCTGCCATTGCCACACACAGGAACAATAGCACTGGCGTCTGTTCGCAGCAAGTACAGTGTATTGGAATGAAGAGGATCTACTGTTCTTGTCAGGTTCCTAAGCAGAATTGAACTAGATATGGCCATGTGTTTAGGAAGCACAGTTCTTTTGTTCTGAGCAAGCTCACTGTTCGAACCCCATAGGAAACACAGTAGAGTAGAAGAGTGCTCTTTTCTCAAAAGCACAGTGTGTTTTTTGTAAGGCAAGCTATCATTTGTTTCCCAGTCCTAAATGGCGTTGAATCACATGCAGTTTCTGGTCCTACGAGCAAGAGTTGTTTTCTGGTAAGGAAAGTCACTATTGCGCTCCCTTTGACATACACAGTGCAAATAACACTCGCGTCTGTTCCCAGGAAGTACAGTGTATCGGACTGAAGAGGAGCTACTGTTCTTGTCAGTTTCCTAAGCAGAGTTGAACTAGATATGGTCCATGTGTGTAGGAAGCACAGTTCTTTGTTCTGAGCAAGCTCACTGTTTGGACCCCATAGGAAACACAGTAGAGTAGAAGAGTGCTCTTTTCTCAAAAGCAGAGAGTGTTTCATGTAAGGCGAGCTAGCATTTGTTTCCCAGTCCTAAACGGAGTTGAATCACATGCAGTTTCTGGTCCTACGAGCAAGAGTTGTTTTCTGGTAAGAAGAGTCACTATTGCGCTCCCATTGCCATACACAGTGCAAATAGCACTCGCATCTGATCCCAGCAAGTACAGTGTATCGGACTGAAGAAGAGCTACTGTTCTTGTCAGTTTCCTAAGCAGAGTTGAACTAGATATGGCCCGTGTGTAGGAAGCACAGTTCTTTTGTTCTGAGAAAGCTCACGGTTCCGGCCCTATAGGAAACACAGTAGAGTAGAAGAGTGCTCTTTTCTCTAAAGCAGATTGTGTTTCTTATAAGGTGAGCTAGCGTTTGTTTTCCAGTCCTAAATGGAGTTGAATCACATGCAATTTCTGGTCCTACGAGCAAGAGTTGTTTTATGATAAGAATAGTCACTATTGCGCTGCCATTGCCATACACAGGACAAAGAGCACTGGCTTCTGTTCCCAGGAGTACAGTGTATTGGACTGAAGAGGAGCTACTGTTCTTGTCAGGTTCCTAAGCAGAATTGAACTAGATATGGATGTGTGTGTAGGGAGCACAGTTCTTTTGTTCTGGTAAAGCTCACTGTTCGGACCCCATAGGAAACACAGTAGAGTAGAAGAGTGCTCTTTTCTCAAAAGCAGAGTGTGTTTCTTGTAAGGTGAGCTAGCGTTTGTTTCCCAGACCTAAATGGAGTTGAGTCACATGCAGTTTTTTGTCCTACGAGCAAGAGTTGTTTTCTGGTAAGACGAGTCACTATTGTGCTCCAATTGCCATACACAGTGCAAATAGCACTCGCGTCTCTTCCCCGCAAGTACAGTGTATTGGACTGAAGAGGAGCTACTGTTCTTGTCAGTTTCCTAAGCAGAGTTGAACTAGATATGGTCGATGTGTGTAGGAAGCCCAGTTCTTTTGTTCTGAGCAAGCTCACTGTTTGGACCCCATAGGAAACACAGTAGAGTGGAAGAGTGCTCTTTTCTAAAAAGCAGAGAGTGTTTCTTGTAAGGCGAACTAGCATTTGTTTCCCAGTCCTAATTGGAGTTGAATCACATGCAGTTTCTGGTCCTACAAGCAAGAGTTGTTTTCTGGTAAGGAAAGTTACTATTGTGCTCCCATTGCCATACACAGTGCAAATAGCACTGGCATCTGTTCCCAGCAAGTACAGTGTATTGGACTGAAGAGGAGCTACTGTTCTTCTCAGTTTCCTAATCAGAGTTAAACTAGGTATTGTCCGTGTGTGTAGGAAGCACAGTTCTTTTTTTCTGAGCAAGCTCAATGTTCTGGCCCTATAGGAAACACTTTAGATTAGAATACTGCTCTTTTCTCAAAAGCAGAGTGTGTTTCTTGTAAGGCGAGCTAGAGTTTGTTTCCCAGTCCTAAATGGAGTTGAGTCCCATGCAGTTTTTTGTCCTACGAGCAAGAGTTGTTTTCTGGTAAGACGAGTCACTAATGTGCTCTAATTGCCATTCACAGTGCAAATAGCACTCGTGTCTGTTCACAGCAAGTACAGTGTATCGGACTGAAGAGGAGCTACTGTTCTTGTCAGTTTCCTAAGCAGAGTTGAACTAGATATGGCCCGTGTGTGTAGGAAGCACAGTTCTTTTGTTCTGAGCAAGCTCACTGTTCTGGCCCTGTAGGAAACACAGTAGAGTAGAAGAGTGCTCTTTTCTCTAAAGCAGAGTGTGTTTCTTGTAAGGCGAGCTCACGTTTGTTTCCCAGTCCTAAATGGAGTTGAGTCACAGACATTTTTTGGTCCTATGAGCAAGAGCTGTTTTCTGGTAAGAAGAGTCACTATTGCGCTCCAAATGCCATACACAGTGCAAATAGCACTCGCATCTGTTCTCAGCAAGTACAGTGTATCGGACTGAAGAGGAGCTACTGTTCTTGTCAGTTTCCTAAGCAGAATTGAACTATATATGGCCCGTGTGTGTAGGAAGCACAGTTCTTTTGTTCTGAGCAAGCTCACTGTTCTGGCCCTGTAGGAAACACAGTAGAGTAGAAGAGTGCTCTTTTCTCTAAAGCAGAGTGTGTTTCTTGTACGGCGAGCTCACGTTTGTTTCCCAGTCCTAAATGGAGTTGAGTCACAGACAGTTTTTGGTCCTACGAGCAAGAGTTGTTTTCTGGTAAGAAGAGTCACTATTGCGCTCCAAATGCCATACACAGTGCAAATAGCACTCGCGTCTGTTCCCAGCAAGTACAGTGTATTGGACTGAATAGGAGCTACTGTTCCTGTCAGTTTCCTAAGCAGAGTTGAACTACATATGGTCCTTGTGTGTAGGAAGCACAGTTCTTTTGTTCTGAGCAAGCTCACTGTTTGGACGCCATAGGAAACACAGTAGAGTAGAAGAGTGCTCTTTTCTCAAAAGCAGAGTGTGTTTGTTGTAAGGCGAGCTAGCGTTTGTTTCCCAGTCCTAAATGGAGTTGAATCACATGCAGTTTCTGGTCCTACGAACAAGAGTTGTTTTCTGGTAAGGAAAGTCACAATTGTGCTCCCATTGCCATACACAGGGCAAATAGCACTCGCATCTTTTTCCAGCAAGTACAGTGTATTGGACTGAATAGGAGCTACTGTTTTTATCAGTTTCGTAAGCAGAGTTGAACTACATATGGTCCTTGTGTGTAGGAAGCACAGTTCTTTTGTTCTGAGCAAGCTCACGCTTTGGACCCCATAGGAAACACAGTAGAGTAGAAGAGTGCTCTTTTCTCTAAAGCAGAGTGTGTTTCTTGTAAGGCGATCTAGCGTTTGTTTCCCAGTCCTAAATGGAGTGGAATCACATGCAGTTTCTGTCCTACGAGCAAGAGTTGTTTTATGGTAAAAATAGTCACTATTGTGCTGCCATTGCCACACACAGGAACAATAGCACTGGCGTCTGTTCGCAGCAAGTACAGTGTATTGGACTGAAGAGGATCTACTGTTCTTGTCAGGTTCCTAAGCAGAATTGAACTGGATATGGCCGTGTGTGTAGGAAGCACAGTTCTTTTGTTCTGAGCAAGCTCACTGTTCGAACCCCATAGGAAACACAGTAGAGTAGAAGAGTGGTCTTTTCTCAAAAGCACAGTGTGTTTTTTGTAAGGCAAGCTATCATTTGTTTCCCAGTCCTAAATGGCGTTGAATCACATGCAGTTTCTGGTCCTACGAGCAAGAGTTGTTTTCTGGTAAGGAAAGTCACTATTGTGCTCCCTTTGCCATACACAGTGGAAATAGCACTCGCGTCTGTTCCCAGCAAGTACAGTGTATCGAACTGAAGAGGAGCTACTGTTCTTGTCAGTTTCCTAAGCAGAGTTGAACTTGATATGGTCCATGTGTGTAGGAAGCACAGTTCTTTGTTCTGAGCAAGCTCACTGTTTGGACCCCATAGGAAACACAGTAGAGTAGAAGAGTGCTCTTTTCTCAAAAGCAGAGTGTGTTTCTTGTAAGGCGAGCTAGCGTTTGTTTCCCAGTCCTAAATGGAGTTGAGTCACAGAAAGTTTTTGGTCCTACGAGGAAGAGCTGTTTTCTGGTAAGAAGAGTCACTATTGCGCTCCAAATGCCATACACAGTGCAAATAGCACTCGCATCTGTTCTCAGCAAGTACAGTGTATCGGACTGAAGAGGAGCTACTGTTCTTGTCAGTTTCCTAAGCAGAGTTGAACTAGATATGGCCCGTGTGTGTAGGAAGCACAGTTCTTTTGTTCTGAGCAAGCTCACTGTTCTGGCCCTGTAGGGAACACAGTACAGTAGAAGAGTGCTCTTTTCTCTAAAGCAGAGTGTGTTTCTTGTATGGCGAGCTCACGTTTGTTTCCCAGTCCTAAATGGAGTTGAATCACTTGCACTTTCTGGTCCTACGAGCAAGAGTTGTTTTCTGGTAAGGAAAGTCACTGTTGCGCTCCCTTTGCCATACACAGTGCAAATAGCACTCGCGTCTGTTCCCAGCAAGTACAGTGTATCGGACTGAAGAGGAGCTACTGTTCTTGTCAGTTTCCTAAGCAGAGTTGAACTAGATATGGTCCATGTGTGTAGGAAGCACAGTTCTTTGTTCTGAGCAAGCTCACTGTTTGGACCCCATAGGAAACACAGTAGAGTAGAAGAGTGCTCTTTTCTCAAAAGCAGAGAGTGTTTCATGTAAGGCGAGCTAGCATTTGTTTCCCAGTCCTAAACGGAGTTGAATCACATGCAGTTTCTGGTCCTACGAGCAAGAGTTGTTTTCTGGTAAGGAAAGTCACTATTGCGCTCCCATTGCCATACACAGTGCAAATAGCACTCGCGTCTGTTCCCAGCAAGTACAGTGTATTGGACTGAAGAAGAGCTACTGCTCTTGTCAGTTTCCTAAGCAGAGTTGAACTAGATATGGTCCATGTGTGTAGGAAGCACAGTTCTTTTGTTCTGAGCAAGCTCACTGTTCGGACCCCATAGGAAACACAGTACAGTAGAAGAGTGCTCTTTTCTCAAAAGCAGAGTGTGTTTTTTGTAAGGCAAGCTATCATTTTTTTCCCAGTCCTAAATGGAGTTGAATCACATGCAGTTTCTGGTCCTATGAGCAAGAGTTGTTTTCTGGTAAGAAGAGTCACTATTGCGCTCCCATTGCCATACACAGTGCAAATAGCACTCGCGTCTGTTCCCAGCAAGTACAGTGTATCGGACTGAAGAGGAGCTACTGTTCTTGTCAGTTTCCTAAGCAGAGTTGAACTAGATATGGCCCGTGTGTAGGAAGCACAGTTCTTTTGTTCTGAAAAAGCTCACGGTTCTGGCCCTATAGGAAACACAGTAGAGTAGAAGAGTGCTCTTTTCTCTAAAGCAGATTGTGTTTCTTGTAAGGTGAGCTAGCGTTTGTTTCCCAGTCCTAAATGGAGTTGAATCACATGCAGTTTCTGGTCCTACGAGCAAGAGTTGTTTTATGATAAGAATAGTCACTATTGCGCTGCCATTGCCATACACAGGACAAAGAGCACTGGCTTCTGTTCCCAGCAGTACAGTGTATTGGACTGAAGAGGAGCTACTGTTCTTGTCAGTTTCGTAAGCAGAGTTGAACTACATATGGTCCTTGTGTGTAGGAAGCACAGTTCTTTTGTTCTGAGCAAGCTCACTGTTTGGACCCCATAGGAAACACAGTAGAGTAGAAGAGTGCTCTTTTCTCTAAAGCAGAGTGTGTTTCTTGTAAGGCGAGCTAGCGTTTGTTTCCCAGTCCTAAATGGAGTGGAATCACATGCAGTTTCTGTCCTACGAGCAAGAGTTGTTTTATGGTAAAAATAGTCACTATTGTGCTGCCATTGCCACACACAGGAACAATAGCACTGGCGTCTGTTCGCAGCAAGTACAGTGTATTGGACTGAAGAGGATGTACTGTTCTTGTCAGGTTCCTAAGCAGAATTGAACTAGATATGGCCATGTGTTTAGGAAGCACAGTTCTTTTGTTCTGAGCAAGCTCACTGTTCGAACCCCATAGGAAACACAGTAGAGTAGAAGAGTGCTCTTTTCTCTAAAGCACAGTGTGTTTTTTGTAAGGCAAGCTATCATTTGTTTCCCAGTCCTAAATGGCTTTGAATCACATGCAGTTTCTGGTCCTACGAGCAAGAGTTGTTTTCTGGTAAGGAAAGTCACTATTGTGCTCCCTTTGCCATACACAGTGCAAATAGCACTCGCGTCTGTTCCCAGCAAGCACAGTGTATTGGACTGAAGAGGAGCTACTGCTCTTGTCAGTTTCCTAAGCAGAGTTGAACTAGATATGGTCCATGTGTGTAGGAAGCACAGTTCATTTGTTCTGAGCAAGCTCACTGTTTGGACCCCATAGGAAACACCATAGAGTAGAAGAGTGCTCTTTTCTCAAAAGCAGAGTGTGTTTCTTGTAAGGCGAGCTAGCGTTTGTTTCCCAGTCCTAAATGGAGTTGAGTCACAGAAAGTTTTTGGTCCTACGAGGAAGAGCTGTTTTCTGGTAAGAAGAGTCACTATTGCGCTCCAAATGCCATACACAGTGCAAATAGCACTCGCATCTGTCCTCAGCAAGTACAGTGTATCGGACTGAAGAGGAGCTACTGTTCTTGTCAGTTTCCTAAGCAGAGTTGAACTAGATATGGCCCGTGTGTGTAGGAAGCACAGTTCTTTTGTTCTGAGCAAGCTCACTGTTCTGGCCCTGTAGGAAACACAGTACAGTAGAAGAGTGCTCTTTTCTCTAAAGCAGAGTGTGTTTCTTGTACGGCGAGCTCACGTTTGTTTCCCAGTCCTAAATGGAGTTGAATCACTTGCAGTTTCTGGTCCTACGAGCAAGAGTTGTTTTCTGGTAAGGAAAGTCACTGTTGCGCTCCCTTTGCTATACACAGGGCAAATAGCACTCGCGTCTGTTCCCAGCAAGTACAGTGTATCGGACTGAAGAGGAGCTACTGTTCTTGTCAGTTTCCTAAGCAGAGTTGAACTAGATATGGTCCATGTGTGTAGGAAGCACAGTTCTTTGTTCTGAGCAAGCTCACTGTTTGGACCCCATAGGAAACACAGTAGAGTAGAAGAGTGCTCTTTTCTCAAAAGCAGAGAGTGTTTCATGTAAGGCGAGCTAGCATTTGTTTCCCAGTCCTAAACGGAGTTGAATCACATGCAGTTTCTGGTCCTACGAGCAAGAGTTGTTTTCTGGTAAGGAAAGTCACTATTGCGCTCCCATTGCCATACACAGTGCAAATAGCACTCGCGTCTGTTCCCAGCAAGTACAGTGTATTGGACTGAAGAAGAGCTACTGCTCTTGTCAGTTTCCTAAGCAGAGTTGAACTAGATATGGTCCATGTGTGTAGGAAGCACAGTTCTTTTGTTCTGAGCAAGCTCACTGTTCAGACCCCATAGGAAACACAGTACAGTAGAAGAGTGCTCTTTTCTCAAAAGCAGAGTGTGTTTTTTGTAAGGCAAGCTATCATTTTTTTCCCAGTCCTAAATGGAGTTGAATCACATGCAGTTTCTGGTCCTACGAGCAAGAGTTGTTTTCTGGTAAGAAGAGTCACTATTGCGCTCCCATTGCCACACACAGTGCAAATAGCACTCGCGTCTGTTCCCAGCAAGTACAGTGTATCGGACTGAAGAGGAGCTACTGTTCTTATCAGTTTCCTAAGCAGAGTTGAACTAGATATGGCCCGTGTGTAGGAAGCACAGTTCTTTTGTTCTGAAAAAGCTCACGGTTCTGGCCCTATAGGAAACACAGTAGAGTAGAAGAGTGCTCTTTTCTCTAAAGCAGATTGTGTTTCTTGTAAGGTGAGCTAGCGTTTGTTTCCCAGTCCTAAATGGAGTTGAATCACATGCAGTTTCTGGTCCTACGAGCAAGAGTTGTTTTATGATAAGAATAGTCACTATTGCACTGCCATTGCCATACACAGGACAAAGAGCACTGGCTTCTGTTCCCAGCAGTACAGTGTATTGGACTGAAGAGGAGCTACTGTTCTTGTCAGGTTCCTAAGCAGAATTGAACTAGATATGGCTGTGTGTGTAGGAAGCACAGTTCTTTTGTTCTGAGAAAGCTCACTGATCGGACCCCATAGGAAACACAGTAGAGTAGAAGAGTGCTCTTTTCTCAAAAGCAGAGTGTGTTTCTTGTAAGGCGAGCTCACGTTTGTTTCCCAGTCCTAAATGGAGTTGAGTCACAGACAGTTTTTGGTCCTACGAGCAAGAGCTGTTTTCTGGTAAGAAGAGTCACTATTGCGCTCCAAATGCCATACACAGTGCAAATAGCACTCGCATCTGTTCTCAGCAAGTACAGTGTATCGGACTGTAGAGGAGCTACTGTTCTTGTCAGTTTCCTAAGCAGAGTTGAACTAGATATGGCCCGTGTGTGTAGGAAGCACAGTTCTTTTGTTCTGAGCAAGCTCACTGTTTGGACGCCATAGGAAACACAGTAGAGTAGAAGAGTGCTCTTTTCTCAAAAGCAGAGTGTGTTTGTTGTAAGGCGAGCTAGCGTTTGTTTCCCAGTCCTAAATGGAGTTGAATCACATGCAGTTTCTGGTCCTACGAACAAGAGTTGTTTTCTGGTAAGGAAAGTCACAATTGCGCTCCCATTGCCATACACAGGGCAAATAGCACTCGCGTCTTTTCCCAGCAAGTACAGTGTATTGGACTGAATAGGAGCTACTGTTTTTATCAGTTTCGTAAGCAGAGTTGAACTACATATGGTCCTTGTGTGTAGGAAGCACAGTTCTTTTGTTCTGAGCAAGCTCACGCTTTGGACCCCATAGGAAACACAGTAGAGTAGAAGAGTGCTCTTTTCTCTAAAGCAGAGTGTGTTTCTTGTAAGGCGAGCTAGCGTTTGTTTCCCAGTCCTAAATGGAGTGGAATCACATGCAGTTTCTGTCCTACGAGCAAGAGTTGTTTTATGGTAAAAATAGTCACTATTGTGCTGCCATTGCCACACACAGGAACAATAGCACTGGCGTCTGTTCGCAGCAAGTACAGTGTATTGGACTGAAGAGGATGTACTGTTCTTGTCAGGTTCCTAAGCAGAATTGAACTAGATATGGCCATGTGTTTAGGAAGCACAGTTCTTTTGTTCTGAGCAAGCTCACTGTTCGAACCCCATAGGAAACACAGTAGAGTAGAAGAGTGCTCTTTTCTCTAAAGCACAGTGTGTTTTTTGTAAGGCAAGCTATCATTTGTTTCCCAGTCCTAAATGGCTTTGAATCACATGCAGTTTCTGGTCCTACGAGCAAGAGTTGTTTTCTGGTAAGGAAAGTCACTATTGTGCTCCCTTTGCCATACACAGTGCAAATAGCACTCGCGTCTGTTCCCAGCAAGTACAGTGTATCGGACTTAAGAGGAGCTACTGTTCTTGTCAGTTTCCTAAGCAGAGTTGAACTAGATATGGTCCATGTGTGTAGGAAGCACAGTTCTTTGTTCTGAGCAAGCTCACTGTTTGGACCCCATAGGAAACACAGTAGAGTAGAAGAGTGCTCTTTTCTCAAAAGCAGAGAGTGTTTCATGTAAGGCGAGCTAGCATTTGTTTCCCAGTCCCAAACGGAGTTGAATCACATGCAGTTTCTGGTCCTATGAGCAAGAGTTGTTTTCTGGTAAGGAAAGTCACTATTGCGCTCCCATTGCCATACACAGTGCAAATAGCACTCGTGTCTGTTCCCAGCAAGTACAGTGTATTGGACTGAAGAGGAGCTACTGCTCTTGTCAGTTTCCTAAGCAGAGTTGAAGTAGATATGGTCCATGTGTGTAGGAAGCACAGTTCTTTGGTTCTGAGCAAGCTCACTGTTCGGACCCAAAAGGAAACACAGTAGAGTAGAAGAGTGCTCTTTTCTCTAAAGCAGAGTGTGTTTCTTGTAAGGCGAGCTCGTGTTTGTTTCCCAGTCCTAAATGTAGTTGAGTCACAGACAGTTTTTGGTCCTACGAGCAAGAGTTGTTTTCTGGTAAGAAGAGTCACTATTGCGCTCCAAATGCCATACACATTGCAAATAGCACTCGCGTCTGTTCCCAGCAAGCACAGTGTATTGGACTGAAGAGGAGCTACTGCTCTTGTCAGTTTCCTAAGCAGAGTTGAACTAGATATGGTCCATGTGTGTAGGAAGCACAGTTCTTTTGTTCTGAGCAAGCTCACTGTTTGGACCCCATAGGAAACACCATAGAGTAGAAGAGTGCTCTTTTCTCAAAAGCAGAGTGTGTTTCTTGTAAGGCGAGCTAGCGTTTGTTTCCCAGTCCTAAATGGAGTTGAGTCACAGAAAGTTTTTGGTCCTACGAGGAAGAGCTGTTTTCTGGTAAGAAGAGTCACTATTGCGCTCCAAATGCCATACACAGTGCAAATAGCACTCGCATCTGTCCTCAGCAAGTACAGTGTATCGGACTGAAGAGGAGCTACTGTTCTTGTCAGTTTCCTAAGCAGAGTTGAACTAGATATGGCCCGTGTGTGTAGGAAGCACAGTTCTTTTGTTCTGAGCAAGCTCACTGTTCTGGCCCTGTAGGAAACACAGTACAGTAGAAGAGTGCTCTTTTCTCAAAAGCAGAGTGTGTTTCTTGTACGGCGAGCTCACGTTTGTTTCCCAGTCCTAAATGGAGTTGAATCACTTGCAGTTTCTGGTCCTACGAGCAAGAGTTGTTTTCTGGTAAGGAAAGTCACTGTTGCGCTCCCTTTGCTATACACAGTGCAAATAGCACTCGCGTCTGTTCCCAGCAAGTACAGTGTATCGGACTGAAGAGGAGCTACTGTTCTTGTCAGTTTCCTAAGCAGAGTTGAACTAGATATGGTCCATGTGTGTAGGAAGCACAGTTCTTTGTTCTGAGCAAGCTCACTTTTCTGGCCCTATAGGAAACACAGTAGAGTAAAAGAGTGCTCTTTTCTCTAAAGCAGAGTGTGTTTCTTGTAAGGTGAGCTAGCGTTTGTTTCCCAGTCATAAATGGAGTTGAATCACATGCAATTTCTGGTCCTACGAGCAAGAGTTGTTTTCTGGTAGGAAAGTCACTATTGCCCTCCCATTGCCATACACAGTGCAAATAGCACTCGCATCTGTTCCCAGCAAGTACAGTGTATCGGACTGAAGAAGAGCTACTGCTCTTGTCAGTTTCCTAAGCAGAGTTGAACTAGATATGGTCCATGTGTGTAGGAAGCACAGTTCTTTTGTTCTGAGCAAGCTCACTGTTCAGACCCCATAGGAAACACAGTACAGTAGAAGAGTGCTCTTTTCTCAAAAGCAGAGTGTGTTTTTTGTAAGGCAAGCTATCATTTTTTTCCCAGTCCTAAATGGAGTTGAATCACATGCAGTTTCTGGTCCTACGAGCAAGAGTTGTTTTCTGGTAAGGAAAGTCTCTATTGCGCTCCCATTGCCATACACAGTGCAAATAGCACTCGCGTCTTTTCCCAGCAAGTACAGTGTATTGGACTGAATGGGAGCTACTTTTCTTGTCAGTTTCCTAAGCAGAGTTGAACTACATATGGTCCTTGTGTGTAGGAAGCACAGTACTTTTGTTCTGAGCAAGCTCACGGTTTGGAAGCCATAGGAAACACAGTAGAGTAGAAGAGTGCTCTTTTCTCTAAAGCAGAGTGTGTTTCTTGTAAGGTGAGCTAGCGTTTGTTTCCCAGTCCTAAATGGAGTGGAATCACATGCAGTTTCTGTCTTACGAGCAAGAGTTGTTTTATGGTAAGAATAGTCACTATTGTGCTGCCATTTCCATACACAGGACAAATAGTACTGGCGTCTGTTCGCAGCAAGTACAGTGTACTGGACTGAACAGGATCTACTGTTCTTGTCAGGTTCCTAAGCAGAATTGAACTAGATATGGCCGTGTGTGTAGGAAGCACAGTTCTTTCGTTCTGAGCAAGCTCACTGTTCGGACACAAAAGGAAACACAGTAGAGTAGAAGAGTGCTCTTTTCTCAAAAGCAGAGTGTGTTTTTTGTAAGGCAAGCTATCGATTGTTTCCCAGTCCTAAATGGAGTTGAATCACAAGCAATTTCTGGTCCTACGAGCAAGAGTTGTTTTCTGGTAAGTAAAGTCACTATTGTGCTCCCTTTGCCATACACAGTGCAAATAGCATTCGCGTCTGTTCCCAGCAAGTACAGTGTATCGGACTGAAGAGGAGCTACAGTTCCTGTCAGTTTCCTAAGCAGAATTGAACTAGATATTGCTGTGTGTGTATGAAGCACAGTTCTTTTGTTCTGAGAAAGCTCACTGTTCGGACCCCATAGGAATCACAGTAGAGTAGAAGAGTGCTCTTTTCTCTAAAGCAGAGTGAGTTTCTTGTAAGGCGAGCTAGCGTTTGTTTCCCAGACCTAAATGGAGTTGAGTCACATGCAGTTTTTTGTCCTACGAGCAAGAGTTGTTTTCTGGTAAGACGAGTCACTATTGTGCTCCAATTGCCATACACAGTGCAAATAGCACTCGCGTCTCTTCCCCGCAAGTACAGTGTATTGGACTGAAGAGGAGCTACTGATCTTGTCAGTTTCCTAAGCAGAGTTGAACTAGATATGGTCTATGTGTGTAGGAAGCACAGTTCTTTGTTCTGAGCAAGCTCACTGTTTGGACCCCATAGGAAACACAGTAGAGTAGAAGAGTGCTCTTTTCTCAGAAGCAGAGTGTGTTTCTTGTAAGGCGAGCTAGCATTTGTTTCCCAGTCCTAAATGGCGTTGAATCACATGCAGTTTGTGTTCCTACGAGCAAGAGTAATTTCTAGTAAGGATAGTCACTATTGCGCTGTCATTGCCATACACAGTGCAAATAGCACTCGCGTCTGTTTCCAGCAAGTACAGTGTATCGGACTGAAGAGGAGCTACTGTTCTTGTCAGTTTCCTAAGCAGAGTTGAACTAGATATGGTCCGTGTGTGTAGGAGGCACAGTTCTTTTTCTGAGCAAGCTCACTGTTTGGACCCCATAGGAAACACAGTAGAGTAGAGGAGTGCTCTTTTCTCAAAAGAAGAGTGTGTTTCTTGTAAGGCTAGCTAGCGTTTGTTTCCCAGTCCTAAATGGAGTTGAATCACATGCAGTTTCTGGTCCTACAAGCAAGAGTTGTTTTCTGGTAAGGAAAGTCACTATTGCTCTCCGATTGCCATACACAGTGCAAATAGCACTCGCGTCTGTTCCCAGCAAGTACAGTGTATCGGACTGAAGAGGAGCTACTGTTCTTGTCAGTTTCCTAAGCAGAGTTGAACTAGATAAGGACCGTGTGTGTAGAAAGCACAGTTCTTATGTTCTGAGCAAGCTCGATGTTCTGGTCCTATAAGAAACACAGTAGAGTAGAAGAGTGCTCTTTTCTCAAAAGCAGAGTGTGTTTTATGTAAGGCGAGCTAGCATTTGTTTCCCAGTCCTAAATGGCGTTGAATCACATGCAGTGTGTGGTCCTACGAGCAAGAGTTGTTTTCTGGTAAGGAAAGCCACTATTGCGCTCTCATTGCCATACACAGTGCAAATAGCACTCGCGTCTGTTCCCAGCAAGTACAGTGTATAGGACTGAAGAGGAGCTACTGTTCTTGTCAGTCTCCTAAGCAGAGTTGAACTAGATATGGCCCGTGTGTCTAGGAAGCACAGTTCATTTGTTCTGAGCAAGCTCACTGTTCTGGCCCTATAGGAAACACAGTAGAGTAGAAGAGTGCCCTTTTCTCAAAAACACAGTGTGTTTCTTGTAAGGCGAGCTAGCGTTTGTTTCCCAGACCTAAATGGAGTTGAGGCACATGCAGTTTTTTGTCCTACGAGCAAGAGTGGTTTTCTGGTAAGACGAGTCACTATTGTGCTCCAATTGCCATACACAGTGCAAATAGCACTCGCGTCTCTTCCCCGCAAGTACAGTGTATTGGACTGAAGAGGAGCTACTGTTCTTGTCAGTTTCCTAAGCAGAGTTGAACTAGATATGGTCCATGTGTGTAGGAAGCACAGTTCTTTGTTCTGAGCAAGCTCACTGTTTGGACCCCATAGGAAACACAGTAGAGTAGAAGAGTGCTCTTTTCTCAAAAGCAGAGAGTGTTTCATGTAAGGCGATCTAGCATTTGTTTCCCAGTCCTAAAAGGAGTTGAATGACATGCAGTTTTTGGTCCTACGAGCAAGAGTTGTTTTCTGGTAAGGAAAGTCACTATTGCGCTCCCATTGCCATACACAGTGCAAATAGCACTCGCGTCTGTTCCCAGCAAGTACAGTGTATCGGACTGAAGAGAATCTACTGTTCTTGTCAGTCTCCTCAGCAGAGTTGAACTAGATATGGTCCATGTGTGTAGGAAGCACAGTTCTTTGTTCTGAGCAAGCTCACTGTTTGGACCCCATAGGAAACACAGTAGAGTAGAAGAGTGCTCTTTTCTCAAAAGCAGAGAGTGTTTCATGTAAGGCGAGCAAGCATTTTTTTCCAGTCCTAAACGGAGTTGAATCACATGCAGTTTCTGGTCCTACGAGCAAGAGTTGTTTTCTGGTAAGGAAAGTCACTATTGCGCTCCCATTGCCATATACAGTGCAAATAGCACTCGCGTCTGTTACTAGCAAGTACAGTGTATGGGACTGAAGAGGATCTACTGTTCTTGTCAGTCTCCTAAGCAGAGTTGAACTAGATATGGCCCGTGTGTCTAGGAAGCACAGTTCATTTGTTCTGAGCAAGCTCACTGTTCTGGCCCTATAGGAAACACAGTAGAGTAGAAGAGTGCTCTTTTCTCAAAAACAGAGTGTGTTTCTTGTAAGGCAAGCTAGAGTTTGTTTTCCAGTCCTAAATGGAGTTGAGTCACATGCAGTTTTTTGTGCTACGAGCAAGAGTTGTTTTCTGGTAACCCGAGTCACTATTGTGCTCCATTTGCCATACACAGTGCAAGTAGCACTCGCGTCTGTTCTCAGCAAGTACAGTGTATCGGACTGAAGAGGAGCTACTGTTCTTGTCAGTTTCCTAAGCAGAGTTGAACTAGATATGGCCCGTGTGTAGGAAGCACAGTTCTTTTGTTCTGAGCAAGCTCACTGTTCTGGCCCTATAGGAAACAGAGTAGAATAGAAGAGTGCTCTTTTCTCTAAAGCAGATTGTGTTTCTAGTAAGGCGAGCTAGCGTTTGTTTCAAAGTCCTAAATGAAGTTGAATCACATACAGTTTCTGGTCCTACAAGCAAGAGTTGTTTTATGATAAGAATAGTCACTATTGTGCTGCCATTGCCATACACAGGACAAATAACACTGGCGTCTGTTCCCAGCAGTACAGTGTATTGGACTGAAGAGGAGCCACTGTTCTTGTCAGGTTCCTAAGCAGAATTGAACTAGATATGGCTGTGTGTGTAGGAAGCACAATTCTTTTTTTCTGAGAAAGCTCACTGTTCGGACCCCATAGGAAACACAGTAGAGTAGAAGAGTGCTCTTTTCTCTAAAGCAGAGTGTGTTTCTTGTAAGGCGAGCTAGCGTTTGTTTCCCAGACCTAAATGGAGTTGAGTCACATGCAGTTTTTTGTCCTACGAGCAAGAGTTGTTTTCTGGTAAGACGAGTCACTATTGTGCTCCAATTGCCATACACAGTGCAAATAGCACTCGCGTCTCTTCCCCGCAAGTACAGTGTATTGGACTGAAGAGGAGCTACTGTTCTTGTCAGTTTCCTAAGCAGAGTTGAACTAGATATGGTCCATGTGTGTAAAAAGCACAGTTCTTTGTTCTGAGCAAGCTCACTGTTTGGACCCCATAAGAAACCCAGTAGAGTAGAAGAGTGCTCTTTTCTCTAAAGCACAGTGTGTTTCTTGTAAGGCGAGCTAGCATTTGTTTCCCAGTCCTAAATGGAGTGGAATCACATGCAGTTTCTGTCCTATGAGCAAGAGTTGTTTTATGGTAAGAATAGTCACTATTGTGCTGCCATTGCCATACACAGGACAAATAGCACTGGCGTCTGTTCGCAGCAAGTACAGTGTATAGGACTGAAGAGGATCTACTGTTCTTGTCAGGTTCCTAAGCAGAATTGAACTAGATATGGCCGTGTGTGTAGGAAGCACAGTTCTTTTGTTCTGAGCAAGCTCACTGTTCGGATCCCCATAGGAAACACAGTAGAGTAGAAGAGTGCTCTTTTCTCAAAAGCAGAGTGTGTTTTTTGTAAGGCAAGCTATCATTTGTTTCCCAGTCCTAAATGGAATTGAGTCACATGCAATTTCTGGTCCTACGAGCAAGAGTTGTTTTCTGTTAAGGAAAGTCACTAATGTGCTCCCTTTGCCATACACAGTGCAAATAGCACTCGCATCTGTTCCCAGCAAGTACAGTGTATCGGACTGAATAGGAGCTACTGTACTTGTCAGTTTCCTAAGCAGAGTTGAACTAGATATGGTCCATGTGTGTAGGAAGCACAGTTCTTTGTTCTGAGCAAGCTCACTGTTTGGACCCCATAGGAAACACAGGAGAGTAGAAGAGTGCTCTTTTCTCAAAAGCAGAGAGTGTTTCATGTAAGGCGATCTAGCATTTGTTTCCCAGTCCTAAAAGGAGTTGAATCACATGCAGTTTTTGGTCCTACGAGCAAGAGTTGTTTTCTGGTAAGGAAAGTCACTATTGCACTCCCATTTCCATACACAGTGCAAATAGCACTCGCGTCTGTTCCCAGCAAGTACAGTGTATCGGACTGAAGAGAATCTACTGTTCTTGTCAGTCTCCTAAGCAGAGTTGAACTAGATATGGTCCATGTGTGTAGGAAGCACAGTTCTTTGTTCTGAGCAAGCTCACTGTTTGGACCCCATAGGAAACACAGTAGAGTAGAAGAGTGCTCTTTTCTCAAAAGCAGAGAGTGTTTCATGTAAGGCGAGCAAGCATTTTTTTCCCAGTCCTAAACGTAGTTGAATCACATGCAGTTTCTGGTCCTATGAGCAAGAGTTGTTTTCTGGTAAGGAAAGTCACTATTGCGCTCCCATTGCCATACACAGTGCAAATAGCACTCGCGTCTGTTACTAGCAAGTACAGTGTATGGGACTGAAGAGGATCTACTGTTCTTGTCAGTCTCTTAAGCAGAGTTGAACTAGATATGGCCCGTGTGTCTAGGAAGCACAGTTCATTTGTTCTGAGCAAGCTCACTGTTCTGGCCCTATAGGAAACACAGTAGATTAGAAGAGTGCTCTTTTCTCAAAAACAGAGTGTGTTTCTTGTAAGGCGAGCTAGAGTTTGTTTTCCAGTCCTAAATGGAGTTGAGTCACATGCAGTTTTTTGTGCTACGAGCAAGAGTTGTTTTCTGGTAACACGAGTCACTATTGTGCTCCAATTTCCATACACAGTGCAAGTAGCACTCGCGTCTGTTCTCAGCAAGTACAGTGTATCGGACTGAAGAGGAGCTACTGTTCTTGTCAGTTTCCTAAGCAGAGTTGAACTAGATATGGCCCGTGTGTAGGAAGCACAGTTCTTTTGTTCTGAGCAAGCTCACTGTTCTGGCCCTATAGGAAACAGAGTAGAATAGAAGAGTGCTCTTTTCTCTAAAGCAGATTGTGTTTCTAGTAAGGCGAGCTAGCGTTTGTTTCACAGTCCTAAATGAAGTTGAATCACATACAGTTTCTGGTCTTACAAGCAAGAGTTGTTTTATGATAAGAATAGTCACTATTGTGCTGCCATTGCCATACACAGGACAAATAACACTGGCGTCTGTTCCCAGCAGTACAGTGTATTGGACTGAAGAGGAGCCACTGTTCTTGTCAGGTTCCTAAGCAGAATTGAACTAGATATGGCTGTGTGTGTAGGAAGCACAATTCTTTTTTTCTGAGAAAGCTCACTGTTCGGACCCATAGGAAACACAGTAGAGTAGAAGAGTGCTCTTTTCTCTAAAGCAGAGTGTGTTTCTTGTAAGGCGAGCTAGCGTTTGTTTCCCAGACCTAAATGGAGTTGAGTCACATGCAGTTTTTTGTCCTACGAGCAAGAGTTGTTTTCTGGTAAGACGAGTCACTATTGTGCTCCAATTGCCATACACAGTGCAAATAGCACTCGCGTCTCTTCCCCGCAAGTACAGTGTATTGGACTGAAGAGGAGCTACTGTTCTTGTCAGTTTCCTAAGCAGAGTTGAACTACATATGGTCGATGTGTGTAGGAAGCACAGTTCTTTTGTTCTGAGCAAGCTCACTGTTTGGACCCCATAGGAAACACAGTAGAGTAGAAGAGTGCTCTTTTCTCAGAAGCAGAGTGTGTTTCTTGTAAGACAAGCTAGCATTTGTTTCCCAGTCCTAAATGGCGTTGAATCACATATAGTGTGTGGTCCTACGAGCAAGAGTTGTTTTCTGGTAAGGAAAGCCACTATTGCGCTCTCATTGCCATACACAGTGCAAATAGCACTCATGTCTGTTCCCAGCAAGTACAGTGTATTGGACTGAAGAGGAGCTACTGTTCTTGTCAGTCTCCTAAGCAGAGTTGAACTATATATGGCCCGTGTGTCTAGGAAGCACAGTTCATTTGTTCTGAGCAAGCTCACTGTTCTGGCCCTATAGGAAACACAGTAGAGTAGAAGAGTGCTCTTTTCTCAAAAACAGAGTGTGTTTCTTGTAAGGCAAGCTAGAGTTTGTTTCCCAGTCCTAAATGGAGTTGAGTCACATGCAGTTTTTTGTGCTACGAGCAAGAGTTGTTTTCTGGTAAGACGAGTCACTATTGAGCTCCAATTGCCATACACAGTGCAAGTAGCACTCGCGTCTGTTCTCAGCAAGTACAGTGTATCGGACTGAAGAGGAGCTACTGTTCTTGTCAGTTTCCTAAGCAGAGTTGAACTAGATATGGCCCGTGTATGTAGCAGGCACAGTTATTATGTTCTGAGCAAGCTCAGTGTTCTGGCCCTATAGGAAACACAGTAGAGTAGAAGAGTGCTCTTTTCTCTAAAGCAGAGTGTGTTTCTTGTAAGGTGAGCTAGCGTTTGTTTCCCAGACCTAAATGGAGTTGAGTCACATGCAGTTTTTTGTCAAATGAGCAAGAGTTGTTTTCTGGTAAGACGAGTCACTATTGTGCTCCAATTGCCATACACAGTGCAAATAGCACTCGCGTCTCTTCCCCGCAAGTACAGTGTATTGGACTGAAGAGGAACTACTGTTCTTGTCAGTATCCTAAGCAGAATTGAACTAGATAGGCCATGTGTGTAGGAAGCATAGTTCTTTTGTTCTGAGTAAGCTCACTGTTTGGAGCCCGTAGGAAACACAGTAGAGTAGAAGAGTGCTCTTTTCTCAAAAGCAGAATGTGTTTCTTGTAAGGCGAGCTAGCGTTTGTTTCCCAGTCCTAAATGGAGTGGAATCACATGCAGTTTCTGTCCTACGAGCAAGAGTTGTTTTATGGTAAGAATAGTCACTGTTGTGCTGCCATTGCCATACACAGGACAAATAGCACTGTCGACTGTTTGCAGCAAGTACAGTGTATTGGACTGAGGAGGATCTATTGTTCTTGTCAGATTCCTAAGCAGAATTGAACTAGATATGGCCGTGTGTATAGGAAGCACAGTTCTTTTGTTCTGAGCAAGCTCACTGTTCGGACCTCATAGGAAACACAGTAGATAGAAGAGTGCTCTTTTCTCAAAAGCAGAGTGTGTTTTTTGTAAGGCAAGCTATCGTTTGTTTCCCAGTCCTAAATGGATTTGAATCACATGCATTTTCTGGTCCTACGAGCAAGAGTTGTTTTCTGGTAAGGAAAGTCACTATTGCACTCCCTTTGCCATACACAGTGCAAATAGCACTCGCGTCTGTTCCCAGCAAGTACAGTGTATCGGACTGAAGAGGATCTACTGTTCTTGTCAGTTTCCTAAGCAGAGTTGAACTAGATATGGTCCATGTGTGTAGGAAGCACAGTTCTTTGTTCTGAGCAAGCTCACTGTTTGGACACCATAGGAAACACAGTAGAGTAGAAGAGTGCTCTTTTCTCAAAATCAGAGAGTGTTTCATGTAAGGCGAGCTAGCATTTGTTTCCCAGTCCTAAACGGAGTTGAATCACATGCAGTTTCTGGTCCTACGAGCAAGAGTTGTTTTATGATAAGAATAGTCACTATTGCGCTGCCATTGCCATACACAGGACAAATAGCACTGGCGTCTGTTCCCAGCAGTACAGTGTATTGGACTGAAGAGGAGCTACTGTTCTTGTCAGGTTCCTAAGCAGAATTGAACTAGATATGGCTGTGTGTGTAGGAAGCACAGTTCTTTTGTTCTGAGAAAGCTCACTGTTCGGACCCCATAGGAAACACAGTAGAGTAGAAGAGTGCTCTTTTCTCTAAAGCAGAGTGTGCTTCTTGTAACGCGAGCTAGCCTTTGTTTCCTAGACCTAAATGGAGTTGAGTCACATGCAGTTTTTTTTCCTACGAGCAAGAGTTGTTTTCTGGTAAGACGAGTCACTATTGTGCTCCAATTTCCATACACAGTGCAAATAGCACTCTCGACTCTTCCCCGCAAATACAGTGTATTGGATTGAAGAGGAGATACTGTTCTTGTCAGTTTCCTAAGCAGAGTTGAACTAGATATGGTCGATGTGTGTAGGAAGCACAGTTCTTTTGTTCTGAGCAAGCTCACTGTTTGGACCCCATAGGAAACACAGTAGAGTAGAAGAGTGCTCTTTTCTCAGAAGCAGAGTGTGTTTCTTGTAAGGCGAGCTAGCATTTGTTTCCCAGTCCTAAATGGCGTTGAATCACATGCAGTGTGTGGTCCTACGAGCAAGAGTTCTTTTCTGGTAAGGAAAGTCACTATTGAGCTCTCATTGCCATACACAGTGCAAATAGCATTCGCGTCTGTTCCCAGCAAGTACAGTGTATAGGACTGAAGAGGAGCTACTGTTCTTGTCAGTCTCCTAAGCAGAGTTGAACTAGATATGGTCCATGTGTGTAGGAAGCACAGTTCTTTGTTCTGAGCAAGCTCACTGTTTGGACCCCATAGGAAACACAGTAGAGTAGAAGAGTGCTCTTTTCTCAGAAGCAGAGTGTGTTTCTTGTAAGACAAGCTAGCATTTGTTTCCCAGTCCTAAATGGCGTTGAATCACATAAAGTGTGTGGTCCTACGAGCAAGAGTTGTTTTCTGGTAAGGAAAGCCACTATTGCGCTCTCATTGCCATACACAGTGCAAATAGCACTCACGTCTGTTCCCAGCAAGTACAGTGTATTGGACTGAAGAGGAGCTACTGTTCTTGTCAGTCTCCTAAGCAGAGTTGAACTAGATATGGTCCATGTGTGTAGGAAGCACAGTTCTTTGTTCTGAGCAAGCTCACTGTTTGGACCCCATAGGAAACACAGTGGAGTAGAAGAGTGCTCTTTTCTCAAAAGCAGAGAGTGTTTCATGTAAGGCGAGCTAGAATTTGTTTCCCAGTCCTAAACGGAGTTGAATCACATGCAGTTTTTTGTCCTACGAGCAAGAGTTGTTTTCTGGTAAGACGAGTCGCTATTGTGCTCCAATTGCCATACACAGTGCAAGTAGCACTCGCGTCTGTTCTCAGCAAGTACAGTGTATCGGATTGAAGAGGAGCTACTGTTCTTGTCAGTTTCCTAAGCAGAGTTGAACTAGATATGGCCCGTGTGTGAAGGAAGCACAGTTATTATGTTCTGAGCAAGCTCACTGTTCTGGCCCTATAGGAAACACAGTAGAGAAGAAGAGTGCTCTTTTCTCTAAAGCAGAGTGTGTTTCTTGTAAGGTGAGCTCGCGTTTGTTTTCCAGTCCTAAATGGAGTTGAGTCACAGGCAGTTTCTGGTCCTACGATCAAGAGTTGTTTTCTGGTAAGAAGAGTCACTATTGCGCTCCAAATTCCATACCCAGTGCAAATAGCACTTGTGTCTGTTCCCAGCAAGCACAGTGTATCAGACTGAATAGGATCTACTGTTCTTGTCAGTTTCCTAAGCAGAGTTGAACTAGATATGGTCCATGTGTGTAGGAAGCACAGTTCTTTTGTTCTGAGCAAGCTCACTGTTTGGACCCCATAGGAAACACAGTGGAGTACAAGAGTGCTCTTTTCTCAAAAGCAGAGTGTGTTTCTTGTAAGGCGAGCTAGCGTTTGTTTCCCAGTTTTAAATGGAGTTGAATCACATGCAGTTTCTATTCCTATGAGCAAGAGTTGTTTTCTGGTAAGAAGAGTCACTATAACGCTCCCATTGCCATACACAGGACAAATAGGACTCGCGTTTGTTCCCAGCAAGTACAGTGTATTGGACTGAATAGGAACTACTGTTCTTGTCAGTTTCCTAAGCAGAGTTGAACTACATATGGTCCGTGTGTGTAGGAAGCACAGTTCTTTTGTTCTGAGCAAGCTCACAGTTTGGACCCCATAGGAAACACAGTAGAGTAGAAGAGTGCTCTTTTCTCAAAAGCAGAGTGTGTTTCTTGTAATGCGAGCTAGCGTTTGTTTCCCAGTCCTAAATGGAGTGGAATCACATGCAGTTTCTGGTCCTACGAGCAAGAGTTGTTTTCTGGTAAGGAAAGTCACTATTGCGCTCCCATTGCCATACACAGGACAAATAGCACTCGCGTCTGTTCCCAGCAAGTACAGTGTATCTGACTGAAGAGGAGCTACTGTTCTTGTCAGGTTTCTAAGAAGAGTTGAACTAGATATGGCCCGTGTGTAGGAAGCACAGTTCTTTTGTTCTGAGCAAGCTCACTGTTCTGGCCCTATAGGAAACACAGTAGAGTAGAAGAGTGCTCTTTTCTCTAAAGCAGACTGTGTTTCTTGTAAGGCGAGCTAGCGTTTGTTTCCCAGTCTTAAATGGAGTTGAATCACATGCAGTTTCTGGTCCAACGAGCAAGAGTTGTTTTATGATAAGAATAGTCACTATTGCGCTGTCATTGCCATACCCAGGACAAATAGCACTGGCTTCTGTTCCCAGCAGTAGAGTGTATTGGACTGAAGAGGAGCTACTGTTCTTGTCAGGTTCCTAAGCAGAATTGAACTAGATATGGTTGTGTGTGTAGGAATCACAGTTCTTTTGTTCTGAGAAAGCTCCCTGTTCGGACACCATAGGAAACACAGTAGAGTAGAAGAGTGCTCTTTTCTCAAAAGCAGAGTGAATTTCTTGTAAGGTGAGCTAGCGTTTGTTTCCCAGACCTAAATGGAGTTGAGTCACATGGAGTTTTTTTTCCTACGAGCAAGAGTTGTTTTCTGGTAAGACGGGTCACTATTGTGCTCCAATTGCCATACACAGTGCAAATAGCACTCGCGTCTCTTCCCCGCAAGTACAGTGTATTGGACTGAAGAGGAGCTACTGTTCTTGTCAGTTTCTTAAGCAGAGTTGAACTAGATATGGTCGATGTGTGTAGGAAGCACAGTTCTTTTGTTCTGAGGAAGATCACTGTTTGGACCCTACAGAAACACAGTAGAGTAGAAGAGTGCTCTTTTCTCAGAAGCAGAGTGTGTTTCTTGTAAGGCGAGCTAGCATTTGTTTCCCAGTCCTAAATGGCGTTGAAACACATGCAGTTTCTGGTCCTATGAGCAAGAGTTGTTTTCTGGTAAGGAAAGTCACTATTGCGCTCCCTTTGCCATACACAGTGCAAATAGCACTCGCGTCTGTTCCCAGCAAGTACAGTGTATCGGACTTAAGGGGAGCTACTGTTCTTATAAGTTTCCTAAGCAGAGTTGAACTAGATATGGTCCATGTGAGTAGGAAGCACAGTTCTTTGTTCTGAGCAAGCTCACTGTTTGGACCCCATAGGAAACACAGTAGAGTAGAAGAGTGCTCTTTTCTCAAAAGCAGAGTGTGTTTCTTGTAAGGCGAGCTAGCATTTGTTTCCTAGTCCTAAATGGAGTTGAATCACATGCAGTTTCTAGTCCTACGAACAAGAGTTGTTTTCTGGTAAGGAAAGTCACTATTGCGCTCCCATTGCCATACACAGGGCAAATAGCACTCGCGTCTTTTCCCAGCAAGTACAGTGTATTGGACAGAATAGGAGCTACTGTTCTTGTCAGTTTCCTAAGCAGAGTTGAACTACATATGGTCCTTGTGTGTAGGAAGCACAGTTCTTATGTTCTGCGCAAGCTCACTGTTTGGACCCCATAGGAAACACAGTAGAGTAGAAGAGTGCTCTTTTCTCTAAAGCAGAGTGTGTTTCTTGTAAGGCGAGCTAGCGTTTGTTTCCCAGTCCTAAATGGAGTGGAATCACATGCAGTTTCTGTCCTACGAGCAAGAGTTGTTTTATGGTAAGTATAGTCACTATTGTGCTGCCAATGCCATACACAGGACAAATAGCACTAGGGGCTGTTCGCAGCAAGTACAGTGTATTGGACTGAAGAGGATCTACTGTTCTTGTCAGGTTCCTAAGCAGAATTGAACTAGATATGGCCGTGTGTTTAGGAAGCACAGTTCTTAGTTCTGAGCAAGCTCACTGTTTGGACCCCATAAGAAACACAGTAGAGTAGAAGAGTGCTCTTTTCTCAAAAGCAGAGAGTGTTTCATGTAAGGCCAGCTAGCATTTGTTTCCCAGTCCTAAACGGAGTTGAATCACATGCAGTTTCTGGTCCTACGATCAAGAGTTGTTTTCTAGTAAGGAAAGTCACTATTGCGCTCCAATTGCCATACACAATGCAAATAGCACTCGCTTCTGTTCCCAGCAAGTACAGTGTATTGGACTGAAGAGGAGCTACTGTTCTTGTCAGTCTCCAAAGCAGAGTTGAACTAGATATGGTCCATGTGTGTAGGAAGCACAGTTCTTTGTTCTGAGCAAGCTCACTGTTTGGACCCCATAAGAAACACAGTAGAGTAGAAGAGTGCTCTTTTCTCAAAAGCAGAGAGTGTTTCATGTAAGGCGAGCTAGCGTTTGTTTTCCAGTCCTAAACGGAGTTGAATCACATGCAGTTTCTGGTCCTACGAACAAGAGTTGTTTTCTGGTAAGGAAAGTCACTATTGTGTTCCCATTGCCATACACAGGGTAAATAGCACTCGCGTCTGTTCCCAGGAATTACAGTGTATTGGACTGAAGAGGAACTACTGGTCTTGTCAGTTTTCTAAGCAGAGTTGAACTACATATGGTCCTTTTGTGTAGGAAGCACAGTTCTTTTGTTCTGAGCAAGCTCACTGTTTGGACCCCATAGGAAACACAGTAGAGTAGAAGAGTGCTCTTTTCTCTAAAGCAGAGTGTGTTTCTTGTAAGGTGAGCTAGCGTTTGTTTCCCAGTCCTAAATGGAGTGGAATCACATGCAGTTTCTGTCCTACGAGCAAGAGTTGTTTTATGGTAAGAATAGTCACTGTTGTGCTGCCATTGCCATACACAGGACAAATAGCCCTGGCGCCTGTTCGCAGTAAGTACAGTGTATTGGACTGAACTGGATCTACTGTTCTTGTCAGGTTCCTAAGCAGAATTGAACTAGATATGGCCGTGTGTGTAGGAAGCACAGTTCTTTTTTTCTGAGCACGCTCACTGTTCGGACCACATATGTAACACAGTAGTTAGAAGAGTGCTCTTTTCTCAAAAGCAGAGTGTGTTTCTTGTAAGGCAAGCTAGCGTTTGTTTCCTAGTCCTAAATGGAGTTGAATCACATGCAGTTTCAGGTCCTACGAACAAGAGTTCTTTTCTGGTAAGGAAAGTCACATTGCGCTCCCATTGCCATACACAGTGCAAATAGCACTCGTGTCTGTTCCCAGCAAGTACAGTGTATTGGACTGGATAGGTGCTACTGTTCTTGTCAGTTTCCTAAGCAGAGTTGAACTAGATATGATCCGTGTTTGTAGGAAGCACAGTTCTTTTGTTCTTTGCAAGCTCACTGTTTGGACCCCATAGGAAACACAGTAGAGCAGAAGAGTGCTCTTTTCTCTAAAGCAGAGTGTGTTAATTGTAAGGCAAGCTAGCGTTTGTTTCGCAGTCCTAAATGGAGTTGAATCCCATGCAGTTTCTGGTACTACGAGCAAGAGTTGTTTTCTGGTAAAAAGAGTCACTATTGCGCTGCCATTGCCATACACAGGACAAATAGCACTGGCGTCTGTTCGCAGCAAGTACAGTGTATCGGAAAGAAGAGGAGCTACTGTTCTTCTCAGTTTCCTAAGCAGAGTTGAACTACATATGGCCCGTGTGTGTAGAAAGCACAGTTCTTTTTTTCTGAGCAAGCTCACTGTTCTGGCCCTATAGGAAACACAGTAGAGTAGAAGAGTGCTCTTTTCTCAAAAGCAGAGTGTGTTTCTTGTAAAGCGAGCTAGAGTTTTTTTCCCAGTCCTAAATGGAGTTGAATCACATGCAGTTGCTGGTCCACGAGCAAGAGTTGTTTTCTGGTAAGAAGAGTCACTATTGCGCTGCCATTGCCATACACAGGACAAATAGCATTGGCGTCTGTTCCCAGCAAGTACACTGTATTGGACTGAAGAGGATCTACTGTTCTTGTCAGGTTCCTAAGCAGAATTGAACTAGATATGGCCCTGTGTGTAGGAAGCACAGTTTTTTTGTTCTGAGCAAGCTCACTTTTCAGAACACATAGGAAACACAGTAGAGTAGAAGAGTGCTCTTTTCTCAAAACCAGAGTGTGTTTCTTGGACGTCGAGCTAGCATTTGTTTCTCAGTCCTAAATAGAGTTGAATCATATGCAGTTTCTGGTCCTACGAGCAAGAGTTGTTTTCTGGTAAGGAAAGTCACTATTGCGCTCCCATTGCCGTCAACAGTGCAAATAGCACTCGCGTCTGTTCCCAGCCAGTACAGTGTATCGGACTGAACAGGAGCTACTGTTCTTGTCAGTTTCCTAAGCAGAGTTGAACTAGATATGGGCCGTGTGTGTAGGAAGCACAGTTTTTTTTTCTGAGGAAGCTCACTGTTCTGGCCCTATAGGAAACACAGTAGAGTAGAAGAGTGCTCTTTTCTCTAAAGCAGAGTGTGTTTCTTGTAAGGCGAGCTATCGTTTGTTTCCCAGTCCTTAATGGAGTTGAATCACATGCAGTTTCTGGTCCTACGAGCAAGAGTTGTTTTATGGTAAGAAGAGTCACTATTGTGCTCCAATTGCCATATACAGGACAGAGAGCACTGGCGTCTGTTCCCAGCAAGTACAGTGTATTGGACTGAAGAGGATCTACTGTTCTTTCAGGTTCCTAAGCAGACTTGAACTAGATATGGCCGTGTGTGTAGGAAGCACAGTTCTTTTGTTCTGAGCAAGCTCACTGTTCGGACCCCATAGGAAACACAGTAGATTAGAAGAGTGCTTTTTTCTCAAAAGCAGAGTGTGTTTCTTGTAAGGCGAGCTAGCGTTTGTTTCCTAGTCCTAAATGGAGTTGAATCACATGCAGTTTCAGGTCCTACGAACAAGAGTTCTTTTCTGGTAAGGAAAGTCACATTGCGCTCCCATTGCCATACACAGTGCAAATAGCACTCGTGTCTGTTCCCAGCAAGTACAGTGTATTGGACTGGATAGGTGCTACTGTTCTTGTCAGTTTCCTAAGCAGAGTTGAACTAGATATGATCCGTGTTTGTAGGAAGCACAGTTCTTTTGTTCTTTGCAAGCTCACTGTTTGGACCCCATAGAAAAAACAGTAGAGCAGAAGAGTGCTCTTTTCTCTAAAGCAGAGTGTGTTACTTGTAAGGCGAGCTAGCGTTTGTTTCGCAGTCCTAAATGGAGTTGAATCCCATGCAGTTTCTGGTACTACGAGCAAGAGTTGTTTTCTGGTAAAAAGAGTCACTATTGCGCTGCCATTGCCATACACAGGACAAATAGCACTGGCGTCTGTTCGCAGCAAGTACAGTATATTGGGCTGAAGAGGATCTATTGTTCTTGTCAGGTTCCTAAGCAGACTTGAACTAGATATGGCCGTGTGTGTAGGAAGCACAGTTTTTTTGTTCTGAGCAAGCTCACTGTTCGGACCCCATAGGAAACACAGTAGAGTAGAAGAGTGCTTTTTTCTCAGAAGCAGAGTGTGTTTCTTTTAAGGCGAGCTAGCGTTTGTTTCCCATTCCTAAATGGAGTGGAATCACATGCAGTTTGTGTTCCTACGAGCAAGAGTTGTTTTCTGGTAAGGAAAGTCACTATTGTGCTCCCAAAGCCATACACAGTGCAAATAGCCCTCCCATCTGTTCCCAGCAAGTACAGTGTATTGGAAAGAAGAGGAGCTACTGTTCTTGTCAGTTTCCTAAGCAGAGTTGAACTACATATGGCCCCTGTGTGTAGGAAGCACAGTTCTTTTTTTCTGATCAAGCTCACTGTTCTGGCCCTATAGGAAACACAGTAGAGTAGAAGAGTGCTCTTTTCTCTAAAGCAGAGTATGTTTCTTGTAAGGCGAGCTAGAGTTTGTTTCCCAGTCCTAAATGGAGTTGAATCACATGCAGTTTCTGGTCCACGAGCAAGAGTTGTTTTCTGGTAAGAAGAGTCACTATTGCACTGCAATTGCCATACACAGGACAAATAGCATTAACGTCAGTTCCCAGCAAGTACACTGTATTGGACTGAAGAGGCTCTACTGTTCTTGTCAGGTTCCTAAGCAGACTTGAACTAGACATGGCCGTGTGTGTAGGAAGCACAGTTTTTTTGTTCTGAGCAAGCTCACATTTCCGAACACATAGGAAACACAGTAGAGTAGAAGAGTGCTCTTTTCTCAAAAGTAGAGTGTGTTTCTTGTAAGGCAAGCTAGCGTTTGTTTTCTAGTCCTAAATGGAGTTGAATCACATGCAGTTTCAGGTCCTAAGAACAAGAGTTGTTTTCTGGTAAGGAAAGTCACATTGCGCTGCCATTGCCATACACTGTGCAAATAGCACTCGCGTCTGTTCCCAGCAAGTACAGTGTATTGGACTGAAGAGGATCTACTGTTCTTGTCAGGTTCCTAAGCAGAGTTGAACTAGATATGGCCGTGTGTGTAGGAAGCACAGTTTTTTTTCTTCTGAGCAAGCTCACTGTTTGGACCCCATAGAAAACACAGTAGAGTAGAAGAGTGCTTTTTTCTCAAACGTAGAGTGTGTTTCTTTTAAGACGAGCTAGCTTTTGTTTCCCATTCCTAAATGGAGTGGAATCACATGCAGTTTCTGGTCCTACGAGCAAGTGTTGTTTTCTGGTAAGGAAAGTCACTATTGCGCTCCCATTGCCATACAGAGTGCAAATAGCCCTCCCGTCTGTTCATAGCAAGTACAGTGTATTTTACTGAAGAGGAGCTACTGTTGAACTAGATATGGCCCATGTGTTTAGGATGCACAGTTCTTTTTTTCTGAGAACGCTCACTGTTCTGGCCCTATAGGAAGCACAGTAGAGTAGAAGAGTGCTCTTTTCTCAAAAGCCGAGTGTTTTTCTTGTAAAGCGAGCTAGAGTTTGCAGTTTTTTGTTCTATGAGTAAGAGTTGTTTTCTGGTAAGACGAGTCACTATTGTGCTCCAATTGCCATACACAGTGCAAATAGCACTGGCATCTGTTCCCAGCAAGTACAGTGTATTGGACTGAAGAGGATCTACTGTTCTTGTCAGTTTCCTAAGCAGAGTTGAACTAGATATGGCCTGTGTGTGGGAAGCACCGTTCTTTTGTTCTGAGCAAGCTCACTGTTCTGGCCCTGTAGGAAACACAGTAGAGTAGAAGAGTGCTCTTTTTCTAAAGCAGAGTGTGTTTCTTGTAAGGCGAGCTAGCATTTGTTTCCCAGTCCTAAATGGCGTTGAATCACATGCAGTTTTTGGTCCTACGAGCAAGAGTTGTTTTCTGGTAAGGAAAGTCACTATTGCGCTCCCATTGCCATACACAGGGCAAATAGCACTCGCGTCTTTTCCCAGCAAGTACAGTGTATCGGACTGAAGAGGAGCTACTGTTCTTGTCAGTTTCCTAAGCAGAGTTGAACTACATATGGTCTTTGTGTGTAGGAATCACAGTTCTTTTGTTCTGAGCAAGCTCACTGTTTGGACCCCTAGGAAACACAGTAGAGTAGAAGAGTGCTCTTTACTCTAAAGCAGAGTGTGTTTCTTGTAAGGTGAGCTAGCGTTTGTGTCTCAGTCCTAAATGGAGTGGAATCACATGCAGTTTCTGTTCCTACGAGCAAGAGTTGTTTTATGGTAAGCATAGTCACTATTGCGCTGCCATTGCCATACACAGGACAAATAGCACTGGCTTCTGTTCCCAGCAAGTACAGTGTATTGGAATGAAGAGGATCTACCGTTCTTGTCAGGTTTCTAAGCAGAATTGAACTAGATATGGCCGTGTGTGTAGGAAGCACAGTTCTTTTGTTCTGAGCAAGCTCACTTTTTGGACCCCATAGGAAACACAGTAGAGTATAAGAGTGCTCTTTTCTAAAAAGCAGAGAGTGTTTCTTGTAAGGCGAGCTAGCGTTTGTTTCCCAGTCCTAAATGGCGTTGAATCACATGCAGTTTGTGTTCCTAGGTGCTAGAGTTGTTTTCTGTTAAGGAAAGTCACTATTGTGCTCTCATAGCCATACACAGTGCAAATAGCACTCGCGTCTGTTCCCAGCAAGTACAGTGTATTGGACTGAAGAGGAGCTACTGTTCTTGTCTGTTTCCTAAGCAGAGTTGAACTAGTTATGGCCCGTGTGTAGGAAGTACAGTTCTTTTGTTCTGAGCAAGTTCACTGTTCTGGCCTTATAGGAAACACAGTAGAGTAGAAGATTGCTCTTTTCTCAAAAGCAGAGTGTGTTTCTTGTAAGGCGAGTTAGCGATTGTTTCCCAGTCCTAAATGGACTTGAATCCCATGCAGTTTCTGGTCCTACAAGCAAGAGTTGTTTTATGATAAGAATAGTCACTATTGCGCTGTCATTGCCATACCCAGGACAAATAGCACTGGCTTCTGTTCCCAGCAGTAGAGTGTATTGGACTGAAGAGGAGCTACTGTTCTTGTCAGGTTCCTAAGCAGAATTGAACTAGATATGGCTGTGTGTGTAGGAAGCACAGTTCTTTTGTTCTGAGAAAGCTCCCTGTTCGGACACCATAGGAAACACAGTAGAGTAGAAGAGTGCTCTTTTCTCAAAAGCAGAGTGAATTTCTTGTAAGGTGAGCTAGCGTTTGTTTCCCAGACCTAAATGGAGTTGAGTCACATGGAGTTTTTTGTCCTACGAGCAAGAGTTGTTTTCTGGTAAGACGGGTCACTATTGTGCTCCAATTGCCATACACAGTGCAAAGAGCACTCGCGTCTCTTCCCCGCAAGTACAGTGTATTGGACTGAAGAGGAGCTACTGTTCTTGTCAGTTTCTTAAGCAGAGTTGAACTAGATATGGTCGATGTGTGTAGGAAGCACAGTTCTTTTGTTCTGAGGAAGATCACTGATTGGACCCTACAGAAACACAGTAGAGTAGAAGAGTGCTCTTTTCTCTAAAGCAGAGTGTGTTTCTTGTAAGGCGAGCTAGCATTTGTTTCCCAGTCCTAAATGGCGTTGAAACACATGCAGTTTCTGGTCCTATGAGCAAGAGTTGTTTTCTGGTAAGGAAAGTCACTATTGCGCTCCCTTTGCCATACACAGTGCAAATAGCACTCGCGTCTGTTCCCAGCAAGTACAGTGTATCGGACTTAAGGGGAGCTACTGTTCTTATAAGTTTCCTAAGCAGAGTTGAACTAGATATGGTCCATGTGAGTAGGAAGCACAGTTCTTTGTTCTGAGCAAGCTCACTGTTTGGACCCCATAGGAAACACAGTAGAGTAGAAGAGTGCTCTTTTCTCAAAAGCAGAGTGTGTTTCTTGTAAGGCGAGCTAGCATTTGTTTCCTAGTCCTAAATGGAGTTGAATCACATGCAGTTTCTAGTCCTACGAACAAGAGTTGTTTTCTGGTAAGGAAAGTCACTATTGCGCTCCCATTGCCATACACAGGGCAAATAGCACTCGCGTCTTTTCCCAGCAAGTACAGTGTATTGGACAGAATAGGAGCTACTGTTCTTGTCAGTTTCCTAAGCAGAGTTGAACTACATATGGTCCTTGTGTGTAGGAAGCACAGTTCTTATGTTCTGCGCAAGCTCACTGTTTGGACCCCATAGGAAACACAGTAGAGTAGAAGAGTGCTCTTTTCTCTAAAGCAGAGTGTGTTTCTTGTAAGGCGAGCTAGCGTTTGTTTCCCAGTCCTAAATGGAGTGGAATCACATGCAGTTTCTGTCCTACGAGCAAGAGTTGTTTTATGGTAAAAATAGTCACTATTGTGCTGCCATTGCCACACACAGGAACAATAGCACTGGCGTCTGTTCGCAGCAAGTACAGTGTATTGGACTGAAGAGGATGTACTGTTCTTGTCAGGTTCCTAAGCAGAATTGAACTAGATATGGTCCATGTGTGTAGGAAGCACAGTTCTTTTGTTCTGAGCAAGCTCACTGTTTGGACCCCATAGGAAACACCATAGAGTAGAAGAGTGCTCTTTTCTCAAAAGCAGAGTGTGTTTCTTGTAAGGCGAGCTAGCGTTTGTTTCCCAGTCCTAAATGGAGTTGAGTCACAGAAAGTTTTTGGTCCTACGAGGAAGAGCTGTTTTCTGGTAAGAAGAGTCACTATTGCGCTCCAAATGCCATACACAGTGCAAATAGCACTCGCATCTGTCCTCAGCAAGTACAGTGTATCGGACTGAAGAGGAGCTACTGTTCTTGTCAGTTTCCTAAGCAGAGTTGAACTAGATATGGCCCGTGTGTGTAGGAAGCACAGTTCTTTTGTTCTGAGCAAGCTCACTGTTCTGGCCCTGTAGGAAACACAGTACAGTAGAAGAGAGCTCTTTTCTCTAAAGCAGAGTGTGTTTCTTGTACGGCGAGCTCACGTTTGTTTCCCAGTCCTAAATGGAGTTGAATCACTTGCAGTTTCTGGTCCTACGAGCAAGAGTTGTTTTCTGGTAAGGAAAGTCACTGTTGCGCTCACTTTGCTATACACAGTGCAAATAGCACTCCCGTCTGTTCCCAGCAAGTACAGTGTATCGGACTGAAGAGGAGCTACTGTTCTTGTCAGTTTCCTAAGCAGAGTTGAACTAGATATGGTCCATGTGTGTAGGAAGCACAGTTCTTTGTTCTGAGCAAGCTCACTGTTTGGACCCCATAGGAAACACCATAGAGTAGAAGAGTGCTCTTTTCTCAAAAGCAGAGTGTGTTTCTTGTAAGGCGAGCTAGCGTTTGTTTCCCAGTCCTAAATGGAGTTGAGTCACAGAAAGTTTTTGGTCCTACGAGGAAGAGCTGTTTTCTGGTAAGAAGAGTCACTATTGCGCTCCAAATGCCATACACAGTGCAAATAGCACTCGCATCTGTCCTCAGCAAGTACAGTGTATCGGACTGAAGAGGAGCTACTGTTCTTGTCAGTTTCCTAAGCAGAGTTGAACTAGATATGGCCCGTGTGTGTAGGAAGCACAGTTCTTTTGTTCTGAGCAAGCTCACTGTTCTGGCCCTGTAGGAAACACAGTACAGTAGAAGAGAGCTCTTTTCTCTAAAGCAGAGTGTGTTTCTTGTACGGCGAGCTCACGTTTGTTTCCCAGTCCTAAATGGAGTTGAATCACTTGCAGTTTCTGGTCCTACGAGCAAGAGTTGTTTTCTGGTAAGGAAAGTCACTGTTGCGCTCACTTTGCTATACACAGTGCAAATAGCACTCCCGTCTGTTCCCAGCAAGTACAGTGTATCGGACTGAAGAGGAGCTACTGTTCTTGTCAGTTTCCTAAGCAGAGTTGAACTAGATATGGTCCATGTGTGTAGGAAGCACAGTTCTTTGTTCTGAGCAAGCTCACTGTTTGGACCCCATAGGAAACACAGTAGAGTAGAAGAGTGCTCTTTTCTCAAAAGCAGAGAGTGTTTCATGTAAGGCGAGCTAGCATTTGTTTCCCAGTCCTAAACGGAGTTGAATCACATGCAGTTTCTGGTCCTACGAGCAAGAGTTGTTTTCTGGTAAGGAAAGTCACTATTGCGCTCCCATTGCCATACACAGTGCAAATAGCACTCGCGTCTGTTCCCAGCAAGTACAGTGTATTGGACTGAAGAAGAGCTACTGCTCTTGTCAGTTTCCTAAGCAGAGTTGAACTAGATATGGTCCATGTGTGTAGGAAGCACAGTTCTTTTGTTCTGAGCAAGCTCACTGTTCAGACCCCATAGGAAACACAGTACAGTAGAAGAGTGCTCTTTTCTCAAAAGCAGAGTGTGTTTTTTGTAAGGCAAGCTATCATTTTTTTCCCAGTCCTAAATGGAGTTGAATCACATGCAGTTTCTGGTCCTACGAGCAAGAGTTGTTTTCTGGTAAGAAGAGTCACTATTGCGCTCCCATTGCCATACACAGTGCAAATAGCTCTCGCGTCTGTTCCCAGCAAGTACAGTGCATCGGACTGAAGAGGAGCTACTGTTCTTATCAGTTTCCTAAGCAGAGTTGAACTAGATATGGCCCGTGTGTAGGAAGCACAGTTCTTTTGTTCTGAAAAAGCTCACGGTTCTGGCCCTATAGGAAACACAGTAGAGTAGAAGTGTGCTCTTTTCTCTAAAGCAGATTGTGTTTCTTGTAAGGTGAGCTAGCGTTTGTTTCCCAGTCCTAAATGGAGTTGAATCACATGCAGTTTCTGGTCCTACGAGCAAGAGTTGTTTTATGATAAGAATAGTCACTATTGCACTGCCATTGCCATACACAGGACAAAGAGCACTGGCTTCTGTTCCCAGCAGTACAGTGTATTGGACTGAAGAGGAGCTACTGTTCTTGTCAGGTTCCTAAGCAGAATTGAACTAGATATGGCTGTGTGTGTAGGAAGCACAGTTCTTTTGTTCTGAGAAAGCTCACTGATCGGACCCCATAGGAAACACAGTAGAGTAGAAGAGTGCTCTTTTCTCAAAAGCAGAGTGTGTTTCTTGTAAGGCGAGCTCACGTTTGTTTCCCAGTCCTAAATGGAGTTGAGTCACAGACAGTTTTTGGTCCTACGAGCAAGAGCTATTTTCTGGTAAGAAGAGTCACTATTGCGCTCCAAATGCCATACACAGTGCAAATAGCACTCGCATCTGTTCTCAGCAAGTACAGTGTATCGGACTGTAGAGGAGCTACTGTTCTTGTCAGTTTCCTAAGCAGAGTTGAACTAGATATGGCCCGTGTGTGTAGGAAGCACAGTTCTTTTGTTCTGAGCAAGCTCACTGTTTGGACGCCATAGGAAACACAGTAGAGTAGAAGAGTGCTCTTTTCTCAAAAGCAGAGTGTGTTTGTTGTAAGGCGAGCTAGCGTTTGTTTCCCAGTCCTAAATGGAGTTGAATCACATGCAGTTTCTGGTCCTACGAACAAGAGTTGTTTTCTGGTAAGGAAAGTCACAATTGCGCTCCCATTGCCATACACAGGGCAAATAGCACTCGCGTCTTTTCCCAGCAAGTACAGTGTATTGGACTGAATAGGAGCTACTGTTTTTATCAGTTTCGTAAGCAGAGTTGAACTACATATGGTCCTTGTGTGTAGGAAGCACAGTTCTTTTGT